>NC_140931.1:139645328-139957828 GCF_014529385.1 Adiantum capillus-veneris | reverse complement strand
GATGGAGCACGTGTGTCTAGATTGAAGGCGCTCCTGATTCTTCTCAACATGCTGACAAAGTTTGGATGGAGTGACATTAGCATCACATCGCTTTTCAGGTGATCTATTACAATTAGTTTACTTTAATAAAAAAACTCTAGATGTATAATGTTCTGATAGATTTTTACACAATTGTACCATATTTTTTTCGTTGTGTAGATTGCTCAAAGAGCACATACTGCCAGCTGATAATGTGATGCCAGATTCCAGAGAGGAAGAAAGAAAGATTTTGTGAAACTTGGGGATGGATTACAATTCGATCCACGCTTGTCCTAACGACTACATTCTTTTCAGGTGCATCTTCTTGTTCACATAGTTGATGAGGTGGAAATAGCTGGCACAGTACATTCCAGATGGATATTCTTTTTAGAACGTTCCATGAAAACGCTCAAAGGATATGTGCGTCAGAAGGCATGTCTGGAGGGTAGCATGGTAGAAGGTTGGCTGGTATCAGAGTCCCTAGTGTACATTGGAGAGTGGCTAGACGGATTTGATAAAGCCCGGGACACGCTATGGCAAACCATAGATGATGAGCGCATATCTAGGAATTTCATGTGCAATCTTGGTGTTGAGAAGAAGATGATGGAAGATCTAGAGACTAAAATCAACCGATTTTGAATGCTTCACAATCTAGTGATGCAAAAGTGGATTTCACAGTATGCGGATGCAAAGCAAGAGCAACAAAGGGCACGGACCGAGTGGAGACTGGGAAGACAACCACCGATGCACTGTCCAACGGGTTTGGAGAGCCTACCAACATTCATGAGCTTAAGGTGGTTGCACAACCAATTGAAAAGCGCACAACAGTGCGGTGAAGAAGTGACTAAGGAGGAGTGGGAGTACTCTTAGGGTTGCACGACCAAGGTAAGTTTGCAATGTACGACTAGTGACTTTCTAGATGTTTGAACGGCCACTCATAATCTTTGTTGGTTGTAGTATAAGTCATACACAGTAGCATGGTGTAAAGGTCGACATTTTAGGATGGAATGAATCCGAAAAAAGCGTTTTACTTAAGATTATGGAATCATGGAAAAATTTGAACAGTCTAGTCGACGACGGTCCTCTGATGCAGATCTTGTGGTGGCAGAACTCATTTACTTCGGCACGCTACAAGAGATTTTGAGGATCGATAATTGAGGATTTTTTGTCGACTTGTTCGACGTGCGATGGTTCAAGATAATCATGGAGGGTCGCAACGCTACTGTGCGTAGAGGAGAGTCTGGTTTTCTTCGGGTGGATTCAACTAAGAAATGGACTGACCTAAGAGACACTTTCGTACTAACCGAGCATTGTGAACAAGTAAGTACGTAAATAGTTAACATCCAATTTTAGAAGTTATGTGCTTGGAAGGTGTCATGTAAGTTATGTGGCTTTGGTAGGTGATATTTCATCCTACAAAGTCTGCATCAAACTACTGGAATGCCATAGAGGTAGCCCCTCGTAGTGCACGGACGTATGAAGGCTACCATGTGCCAATCACAGTGGCATCAATGGAAGAGATCGGAGAAGATGTTCAGTCAGAAGCCGCTGAGGTGGTGCCAGACGAGCATCTGCAAGCTGCCACTTTCTATGGGGTGCATGCGGAGGATCTACAAAATGAAACGGAGGACATCTGTTTAAACGGAGAGCTCTATATAGATATAGGAAGCTATGCTGAGCTTTGCGAGGATGAGAGAGAGACCTCTTAAAGCTATAAATATTGTATTTGAACAATCTAGCTCCATTTTATAATGTATATTGTATTCACGTGGCTTTTTATCCATTCTGTCTATATGCATCATTGCGTCATTGTCTACACAAGAATCCCTCCCCCTTTATGATCCTCTCTCTCTCTCTCTCTCTCTCTCTCTCTCTCTCTCTCTCTCTCTCTCTCTCTACTTGTCCATGTTTTCTTCTCCATTCATTCAATATTAAGTTTAAATGTTCATGTCTTTAATGCAGGTATGGATGATGAGGAGTTTCTTTCTTCTTTGTCACCTCAGCAGAGAGAGTGGTACATGGAGAGTCATCGTTCTGGCGCACCATCGCGTGTTCCTACTCCGGTTGCGTACCCCTCTATTTTGGAGCATTTAGCACGCTCCGAAGCTTCGGTGTCGGAGACGATCTTCACACTCGTCTCCATTAGGAAAAATATGAACCCTCTAGGGGCCCTTTGGGATTAAGGTTAATTAGAGGCCAGCCAATGAGAAGAGGGTGGTGGACACACTCTATGCCCTCAAAAATGTAGGGGGACAAAGTAGTCTTACACTTTTTAAATGGGCTCTTACCTAGTGAGAAGGTGGGGTGGGGTGGGGGGGGGGCATATGGAACCTCCAACTTCCCTCCTTTTTGATCCGGTTATGAAAAAATCCCAAAAATTTGAAATTTTTCAAAAATTTCAAAACTCAAATTTCATCTTCTGAAAACCCCCCTAAAACTATTTTATGGTCAAAAAAGCATTTTTTGATCTCAAAAAGTCAAAACGTGCATCCAAAAACCCTAAAATTCAAAATTTTTAAAAAACTTGTAAAAAATCTTTTTTTGCTATCCAGAGCTCCCCCAAAATTAGTTATTAGGCAAAAAGGGATTTTCTCTCTCTAAAACCCCTTTTCCAACCCCTCCTTGGTTGCAACCATCACACTCATCCTCTACTCCAACACTCTCTCTCTTTACACCATCTCCATTGCTGCAGCAAGGAAGCTCCTCTCTCCTCCCCTACCACCTTCCATTGCCACACCAAGCAAGGCTTATCCACCTTCTCCTCCCAGTGCCACACCAAGCAAGGGTTGTCCACCTTCTCCTCCCATTGCCACAAGGGTTGACCATTTTCTCATATCACTTTATCACACCTACATTGTAGCAACAAGCAAGGTTCTTCTCCTCCTCCTAATTTGCTATGCTCAACCATGGCCAACTCTACTTCGCAAAGGCGACCAAAGGATGAGGTCACAGCACTTGCATGCCACACCACTAGAGGTGTAGATGATGAGTGGGTGCCACAAGAGTTCACCAAAGGTGCTTGGGTATACATGCAACCATCTGCTGTTGGCCCTCATCGTGTGCGGAATCGTGCAAACTTGGATCTTCATTGGAAAGGAAAGCTCCTTGGCTTCAAGAACCGCAAAGACAAGGGGACCATAGCCATTGTGCAACATGTTTTCTCAATGTCAACCATGCACTTGCAACAACCACCTCGATTTCCAACACATTGTATGTACATGTTTTGAGAATACAAAGCTAGGTGTGAAATCACAGTGTAATGTTATTATGGATTCATACTTAACATTTGTCATGCATTTATAGTCATATTTCCATCCACGTTGGTGGAGGAGCAGCCACTACATAGTCTCTCCGGCACATTCAATGCTATACATGCGGATATTGGAGCAATAATGTTCCCGCATCTTTGCCCAACCAAACTGGTTCAAAGAAGGATTTTCTTCTATTCTCACTCCATATTGTCCCTACTTCTACACAAGCATTTGGAACGCTTGAACCCATCAAAGTAACTTCCTTATTAAGTATGGAGTGGCCGGTCCCAGATTTGTGGTCGGTAGCATCTTTCAAGCAAAAGATGATAATGGATGTCCAAAACTCTTTGAAATACTCTAAAGCTTCTAGGTCTGTGGGCTTGAGCTGGTGTTTGCCTATTCATTGTTTTGTGCACATTTTTTAAGAGTTTGGATTTGTGGAGACTACCACAATGCTTGTATGTAAAGATGCGCATTACGAGGAATTAGGAAGGCTTTTAGAAGAGGACTGGGGTTTTGTGGAGGGCATGCACAACGGGGACCGGTACCGTTGTAAGGTTGGAGCTTCAGGTATTGGAATGCGCTATTTGAAATCCCGCACCTCCTTGTACATACGATTTCACTATGATCGTTGGATGTGCAAGCTTGGAGTGTGGACTCCCTTACAGAGTGTAGACGGCGCTATTGCAAGCTTTGACATTGCAGTGAAGATGCCCAACGATGCTTTGGAGGCAGTCCAAGTGAACAAGCATTGGACTCTCAGTAATGTTCGAGAACATTTGGTTATTATGGGTTCTGAGGCCCTTCAACAAGCACAATTTCGTTTACAAGGTCACAAGGTGAGAATCCTTCCACCACATTTTCAATACATCATGGTTTGTCGATCATTAGATGCTTATTGTAATGAATGTCCGCAGATTGGGAAGAGAATGGAAGACAAATTGAAGGTCGAGGAGGACTGGGGGATAGATGGAACTATGCTATCGATCTTATAACTTTGTAACTCTTGCAATTTTCATATTGATCCGCGCTGTAATCAACATGATTTGCTTCAACAAATCATGCCTTTGAATATAATTTTTTGCATTGGGATGAGAAATCATTTTTTGGTGAAAGTGCCTTTTTTTTTAATGTCTTAAAAAAAGGGTACATTATAAAAGGGGGGCCACCTAACTCATTCACTATTTTCACTTTTGCAACTCTTGAGCTCCTCCACTCTCTATCCACACCCCAGGCTAAACATGGATGCTGCCACAGCCTCTGCATCTGTACCCACATCCACCCCTTTGTCACGCTTCATCCTCTTCCTCGAGGACACCAAATACAAAGGGAAGTTGGACCTCCACACCTTTTTTACTCGTCTCCCTGACCTTGACGCCACAGTTGCCCTTCACATGGATGCATTTGAGGAGATTTCTGCGTTCATGGAGGAGCACATCATAAAATAGTCTGTATCTATCCCCCCACATGCAGGGATCTGGGTGCCTTGCGATCTTTGCGCTATATACACAAAGGTGATCGCCCATTCTCCAAGCGGTTGCAATGATTCCAAGAAATTGCAACCAATGCAGGCCATTACTTGGACGAGCAAGCCCCTGGGGTGTGAACGCTCAAGAAGCGCAAGTTGGGGGTGGAGTACCTTTCTCGGCTCACAACATTTATCTTCTTGGTGAGCGAGGAACCTGATTTGGAGGAGCTCCGCTTACCACACCTTCAAGTTGGGTCCTTTATCAAGGACACCAAGGAGCAGCAGGTTATCCCCATGAACCCTGCAGCGGAAGGAAAAGCACACCAGCTCGAGTACCCTAGGGGTCTTGAGGAATCCATAGTTGCGGCTGGCCCTAGTGACACTCCAGTGCCACTACCACTGACGGATGTGGCTATCCTAGAGGTAGAAATTAGCCGCTTCTCCTCAGTGTTAGTGGATGGGGAGGAGTTTGTGTTCCTGCATGATTTGGAAAAAGCATTTGGCCTGCGCATGGATGAATGCTTGAGCGTGCTATGCAACATCAGCAAATGTCCCTTAGACAATACACCAGATGCCCTAGAAAGCAAGCTCTTGCCAGATGGGGACTCTGTTGCTGACACTATTGCAGTTGTATGTGCGGAGGTCCTGGCAGCAGAGCAGTCGCACGTGGCTGATGAAGATTTCCAAGCCACGCAAGCCAAGGTTGAGGCTGCTAGGATGCCTATGCCATTATGCAACCTCCCATCTGATGATCCAAAGCTTGTATCTGTGGTGCATGGGACCATTGACTTGGATGCAAAGGGCAACAGGGAGGAGGACGACAAGGAGCAGGAGGTAAACTGTATCCTAATTTTCATGTTACTATTTTATCCTTCGTTGTATTTTTTCTCAACCTTCATCGGTTTATGACAGGATGTTGTGGAGGTTGATGCTTTTGCTGCAAGGACGGGTGGCAAGCGGACGGGCTTTGGACCTCAAGCTTCCCTTGCGCATTACCTCGGACAACTCCCCCCTGGCGATGTGGCCATTATCCATAATCAATTTATTCCCCAAGCCCATTTTATGACTTGGTCGTTAAAAGCTTTGAGCAAGTTTTTGTGTTTGAGTACCATTGCTCAAACTGCGCATCAAGTGTTCCTAGTGCGTAGATCCCTTGTATGCACAGCGTTTGGCACTGGCTTTCGTGGTAAAGTGCTTGCCCAGATAGGGATACATGCTTCCATTGGCTCAACTGAACCAAATGCCATAGTGCAGTCCCTCTTGACTGAGGAGTTGCCTTACGCGCAAAATAGGCGCCAGGAAATGGTCAAAAAAATTCTAAACTCCTCAGATACATGATGTAAAATCACCGTGCTAGAAGGAATAAAAAATATTTGAAATTGTCTCTCTATATTGCAAATTCTTTTCAATCTGATTTGTCAATCTTGAAACTGTTTCCATTGGTGATATGAATTGTTTTTTGACTTTGTTATTTCAAGGTATGTAATTGCAGTCAATTTGAGTATAATTGTGATTTTTAAGTACCCTAGGGGGTTAGATTGGCCTATAAGGGGCAAAAAATGCCTGGCCACAACGGCGCGCAAATGGCCCATCCATCAGTTTTGGATGGGCCATTTGCGCGCCCTTGTGGCCATGCATTTTTTTGCCCCTTATAGGCCAATCTACCCCCTAGGGTACTTAAAAAGCACAAATTTATTGCAATGGATTGGTTTTGCATCATTCATTTAAATGCAACTTTTTTATGGCAATTCCAGTATATGTTCACACTCAAGGACACTAGAAAAGCTCAAATCAATTATGAAATGAAGTTTCCAGCAAACTATCACTTGCTTTAGCTCTACCTACTACACCCTTGCACCAAAAAGTCAAATTACATTGGACACTTGGTTTCACAATATGTTATTTGTTTTGATATCCTATAAGGAATTCAAAGCTTGAAATGAATAAAAAAAGGTGTCCATAAGGATCCATATAAAATATTGATGCAAAACCAATAGGTTTTAGTAAATTTGGTTATTTTAAGTACCCTTGGGGGTAGATAAGCCTACAAGGGGCAGAAAAAGGCCTGGCCACAAGGACGCGCAAATGGCCCATCCAACAGTTTTGGATGGGCCATTTGCGCATCCTTGTGGCCAGGCCTTTTTCTGCCCCTTGTAGGCTTATCTACCCCTAAGGGTACTTAAAATGCACAAATGTATTGAAATTGACTGCAATTACATACAGAACTTGAAATTACAAAGATAATAGACAGTGTAGACACAACTGTTGATCATATTGTCATTGGAAAGTCAAATCATTACAAAGATAAGGGTGTGCAATACAAAAAGAGGGGTAACTTCGGCTAATGCTCGAAGTCTCGTCGCAATCGTCGTGCAAGCTGCATATCTTTTGGCTGTATTGTCACGCGCTTTGCATGAATGGCACATAGGTTGGTATCTTCCAACACTGAAATTATGTGGGCCTCTGCAGCTTCTTGAATAGCCTCTAGCGCTATTGCTTGCATTCTATACTGATTTCCATAGCTTTGAAGCACTTCCTTTACAGTGCGAGCAAAGGGGGCGCGTCGAATCAAGAGCTCCGTCGTCTTCTGGTAGTGGCGGATTTCTGCAAATGCCCTTGCTATTTTTCGACGCCGCTGCGGTTGTCTTGGGGGCACTTGCACATTTGCTGGCGGGCGGCGTGAAGGCTTCTTGAAAAACTTAGACTTGCGTCTGTTTACATGCTTAGGGGCTGGTTCTGCAGCCTGTTCTGATTCTTCCTCTTCCCTTGGTTGCCGATCTTGTCGTGTGGGGAGAGCTCCCTTGCCTTGAGGCAATGTCTTCCCCCCAACGGCCACCCGGTGTGTGCGCGGTATTTTTTCTCGCAGCCATGGTGGCTCACTCTCTGATTCGGTGTCTGTATTGACCACCCGAGTCCTGGATGGTCCTGCTTGTGATTGGGGGCGTGACAGCTGCTCCCTATCGGACTCTGATGTTTGCTGGCCCTCTGCTTCTCTCCAGCGCTGGGCACGTTGCTTCATTCTCTTTCTAGGTGTTATATCTTGAGGAGGTGGAGATTCAACAGTCCTTGATGACTCTCGTGCCCTACCACCATGCCCACTACCAGAAGAGTTCCTGGAACTGTCAGGTGTTCGTGGCCGTTTTCTTGTGCCTTTAAGCCATGACGGCTTCTCACATCCTTGGAGGGTGTTTTTGTTGGCAGGCGGATGCTCTTTCGCGGTTTGTTTGGTGCGCGCCATTTCGTTGGTAAGAGCTCACCTGTTCTTAAGAAATGAGTGATTTATGAGAGCATGCAATATTTATAAGGGCCCATTTAAAAAGGGCCTTGTTCACACTAATTTTTTTAAAAGAAGTATTATTTTTTAAATAAACATGTCGCTAAGAGTTGGACCCTGCGTTCACGTTTAGTGACTCGCGCAGTATCCACTTTGATCCTTGTCGCACTCTGCATCGCCGCCATGCAGCATGCTTGGTGGGACCTTGCGACATTTGCCACTTGTTGCTATGCTCTTGACGACTCCATTTGCGCATTTCAATAGCAATCTTGGATTGTCGCGCACGCTCCATTGTGAGCTTACGAGCAAATGTTGTGCAAAAAAACTAGTTGAACATCTCCTCCAAATAATTGGATTGCACCATTCCACCACCATGTCGAGTATTTTTGAAGTACACTCCCCTTGCTCGATAATGGGACTTCTCCATGCCTTGAGTGCTAAAAATTTCAAGCGATCCATACTTGTGCATAAAAAATGCACCATGCGCAAACAAGATATGCTGTTCACATGAGCAAACAATCCACATTAGTAAATAAAAACAATCCCTTGTAATGAATACACCATGAATGACTTACCATGTAATGTGTGATGTTATTTTCACCCCAAGAAAGGGTGAAGACCTTGGTAAAATCCCCCAAAGCTTCTTGAAATGATTGCCGTTGTTCTTCTGTTGTGCTGTTAAGGCTCATAAGCTTGACCATTTTATCAAAATGGGCCCAAACTTGCTTGCGCTTGTTTGCAAGCTCGCCATTTGAATCATTGTCAGTAGTAGCTTTGCATAACTCCTTCCAAAGCTCCCAAAGGTTACCTGCCTGCTGGTTGGAGTTTCTTTGAGCATCATATCGACTTGGCTTTCCTTGGGAAACTTTCTTCAAAAAGTGTCTAGCTTTTTGTCCACTCATTGACACTTGTTGAGCAATTTCATGGGCCCTCCCTGTGTTCTTTGCAGCAACTATAGACACATTTCCACCGTGACAGCCAATGGAATTCAAGAGTACCTCCACTCTTTCGATCGCTTCCTGGGACTTTTCCAACGGTTTCATTGTGAAAGCATAGTCAATGTGGAGCTTCAATAGCCTATCAAAAATACGCATGAATGCGTGTAATGTACAAAAATGTACATTCGATAGAGGAAATCGAAAGATTGGATTCCAAGTGTGGTCCTTTTGATCACGGTCTAGGGCATTGAGCATGGGACATCTCAGAATAGACGCTTCCCATTCTCTACCTTCATCTCCGACATCATGACAATCTAACCCTTGTTCTCCATGCCCTTGCCATGGAAGCATGTAACTGGCCTTTGCAGTGCTCTTATGTGATTTTTGTCCATTAGGTTTGTACCCTCGAGTGAAAAATGGACAAGGCATGAGAGAAGAAGCCCCTTGTTTGCAGCCAAGCAAACACTTTATGGTCTTCAAATCCCCACCTAAGTGCCACTCCACATCATAACTACCAAAGCCCTCAATCTCCAACTTCTGACCTGCAATTTGGGAGTGTATTACTTCTGTGATCCATGGAGTTCTCTCAAAAATCCACGAAAGTGCTCCATTGGTCTCTTTGGTCACCTCAATAGCACCCAACCACCAAATGTCTTTCTCTGATTGCACGCTAAAAGATAGGGTGGGATATGGCTCGACTGAATCCCTTCGCTTGCTTTGCAGAAGGGCCTCGTTCATTAGAGTGACACTTAGCCTCTCTAACCTTCGGCCTTTCACTATTTGACACTCATCGAGTTTCAGCACAAAAGCGACTTTTGTGCCAAGCACTACAAAATAAATAGTGCTAAGACCTTAAACTTCAGCTTCTATGAAAAGAATAATACCAAAGAAAAAAGTAAAGTGTGTCACCTTCTTCAGGTAACTCGTAAAATCTAAGCATGGCTTTTTGAAGCCTTCTAAGATCCACGAAAATATTGTTCCACATTGTGTAAGGAAAGCCCTTATTCGAAGGTCTTATGGATTGTTTCTTACCTTTTCTCCTTGTCTTTGTTGCACACGAAGCATAAAGGGAAGTTGGCATTGTGTCCTCAATGTGTAGGTATGTCCCAATGCGGGAGAACACATCCTCGTTTGTGGCCTTCTTTGCGAGCTTGACCTTGTGAGGAACGGGAAATAGGTTTTCCACAATGCCATGTTCTTTGAGGGCATCCTTTAGGAGTTGAAAAATAGCCTAATAGGCTTTGGTGCTGATTCCAGCCTCATCACAAGCTTGTTGAACATCATCATCATTAACCACATTTCTTAATTTACGCATAAGGTGCTTGGTGACTGCATCCTTAATGTGCTTACCTCCACGTGATTGTAAGATAGAAATAACGTCCTCGGTATTGAGACAACTAGTGAGAAGGTTGAATCGATTTTCTTGGCTTGTTCCACCGCATGCCTCCTGGATGAAGTTTCTAGCAACAAATAAACATAAATGTTAGAAAATAGTGTGAAGTAAGAATGCAGCATGCAAGTAAAGACCAAATCACCTTGTGGCTGTAACTCGTCGTTTGCGTGCTCCTCCGGAATGTGCAAGAGTTTCAATGGATGAATACGGGCGTTTGCGTTCCCTTGCACCAAGGGGTGTTTTTTTCAAGTATGTGATGGTGTTGGTAAGCTTCTGGATGTGGGACTCCTTTTCTTGCATTTGTTGTTCAAGACTTTTAACTACCCTCTCCGAAGAGGCAACACTCTCTTGTAATGCCGTCGTCTTGAGGTGAAGAGCTTGACATTCGTGCATCCACATATGCAAAGAAGCACCTGCACCCATACACAGCCGCTTGCAATAGCCTAACAAGCCTGCTTCTCCCCTCCCAAGAAATTGAAGAAATGTGGAAAGGCTATTAAACGGTGGATGGAAGCGGCTTATAGGATCGTAAGGGTACAAATGGCCATCCACCCAAATGTCAACATTGGTCTCACAAGCGGTGCGACGTTCCTGTGATGACCTTTGATCACCTTCACTAGTGGTCTTCGGTGCAAAAGCCGTGGGTAAGCGAATATGTATGATTTTGGTGTGCGGAGTACGTGGTGGTGGAAGCAAACCATTTGTGATGTCCGTGAGCACCATGGAAGCTGTTGCGTGAGGAAGCAAATGATGAAAAGATAGAGGGGGAAAGGTAGAGAGGCCGAGCAGGATGGGAGGAGAGAAGGAGGGAGGGAGGGGAGGGAGAGATTGGGGAGGAGGAGGAAGGTAGGGGCAGAGAGGGAGAGGAGAGGGAGAGGGAGAGAGGAGGGAGGAGGAGGAGAGAACAAAATGTTTATTATTTTTTGGGGTAAAAGATTTTTGAAAAAATGGACTTTCTAAGCTTGTGGGTTAAAAAATGGGTCAAAAAATGATTTTTGGATATGTATATATGTTGAGAGTGAGTTTTAAGTAAAAAACAAATAAAAATGAAAATTTAAAAAAAAGGTCAAATTTTGACTCTTTTTGACCCACGGAATTGCTGATGTGGACACACCCCTATGCTTCCTTCACTTTAAAAAAAGCTAGAGAGAGAAAGCAACCCTTTAGGTCCACATCCTACATTTGTCTAAAAAAAAGTCTAGAAAAGCCTACTCAAAACTACCTTCTTCAATGCCCTTGCCCCCTAAACCCCACACAACATTAGCCTTAATCCCTAAAAATTAGGATTCCTTACAAGGCCCATGCAAGGTTCATATTTCTCCTACTGCCTTCGCCAACGCTCTAATGGTGGTGGTGGCGGTTGTTGTGGGGATGCCGCTGTCGATGCCTCGACACCGCCTCGTGTTCAACAAGGCTCTTTACCCTCTCCTTCTTTGACCGCCCCAACACCAACCACGACATCGCCATTGACACTAGGTTTTGCGTGGCTGAAGGCCGTTCCTAGCGGCTACACACCACTAGCTACTCCTCCAGGAGTCACTCCAGTCGACACTCCTCGCATCGGGGCCCAGACTCCAGTGGAGACACCTGACATCCGTACCCCTGTTGACACACCGCTAGAGACCCCTGCTGGGACACCCAGGTTCACGCGTCAGCGACGAGAGGGCTTGCCTTACTCCGTCGACTTCAGCGTGGGCATCATCTTGGATGATGAAGGCAAGAAGGTGATCTGGTGCATGCGCGGTCTTTGCTCTCAGGTGTTTAGACACTACATACTAAACACCTGGAGTGAAGTGCCAAGTGATTTAAAAGACAGAGTCATCAGCATGCTTCATGTTGAGTTTTCCGTTCCAACACGGGATGAGCGCTTCAATGAAGACCTGATGAAGGTTTGAATGCGCGAATATTGCAAGCACAAGCATTTCGAAGTGCAAAAAGCAATTAAGCATGGGTGGAACAGACCAGATTGGCTGGCCAAAGAAGATTGGAAGAATGCGAAGAAAGTAGCGTGCGAGCATCCCGACAAGTGGAAGCAACAAAAGGAGGCAGTCAAAGCGCGAGTAAAGGCAGGGAGCTTGCACCACTTGGGGAGCTGCAGGTGGGCATCATTTGAGGCCAATTTTGTAAGTGTTTTCGCATTGCTCTTTAGGTTTGATAGTTTAGGGTTTAGGGGTTTTTAAATTCTAACATAATGGATTCTTTGTATGTTTTGACAATGGTCGATGACAGGACGTGACCCCACACCGTACGAGGGCGAGTACGCAGGCAGGAAGGGCTTAAACACCCTGATGGACATTCTGAGTTCTCGTGGCAGTATGATTAGTATTAGGGTTTACTCTTTTCTATTTGTTGTATTGTTTTATAAATGTCGCTATATGTTTATACTTACAAAAAGGTATCTTATTGTTTTTTTGCAGAATCCGACAGATATGCCGCTTGGACGTGATGAGACGTCTGATTAGACGACATCAGTTTAGCCGTAGCTAGATATCATTAGTTTCCGTTTGTCATAGCATATGTATCATGAGATGACATTTATCCGTCTTTTTGAAAACCATGTATATTTTTTCAATAATGACAATGGTGTTGTAACTATACATTTGCAAAGTTTAACAATCAAGTGATTTTGCCTATGATGTGTACAATTGTCATTGATTTACTTTCATCAATTTACTTTTATCAGTTTTGTATCTTTGTTCTGCAAACAATATTATGGAGCAATATTATGGATGATGGAGTTAATGGTTATATTGTCTTATAGGTGACTACTTTGGGTCTATATCTAAGCTTGCAATTTGTTTCAAAAGTGAATCAATTAATGAAACATTCAATATGGTTGATGGGATGCCCTGCCACCAAATTGTTTTTCTCTGGACGTCGCTATGGGCGTCACTATATAAGGCTCTACAGCGTCGTTATGAAGGTCGCTATAGGTGGCGTGTAAACATCGCTATGATCTTCACTATATAGCGACGCCTATAGCGACGGATATAGAAACGCTCATAGCGACGTTCCCGTATCGATGCTGTTAGCTACGGTCTTAGCGACACCGAGGAGTATAAAAACCCAATGTATTTCCGTCGTTAACAGCGTCACAAGTGCACACAACCTCTTGTAGTGACACACACACACACACACACACACACACACACACACACACACACACACACACACACACACACATATATATATATATATATAGATAGATAGATAGATAGAGAGAGAGAGAGAGAGAGATCCCGAAGGCTTCTAACTGTGGATGCCTGCCCTTCAAACTGACACACATGCCTCAAGCACACAACATCCAAGAAGACGACCACCCCCCTAGGCTAAAACATGTCATCTTGCTTTCCATCTCCTCACGGTTGGCTTCTTCGCATGCGGTCATTTGCAGCCTTCACTTTTTACTTATGCCACCCCACCCTTCCTTTTGCAAAAAGGAATCCCCATTAGATTCTCCTTAAAATAATGTGCAAAATTGTAATGGCCCCACTTTGTAACTTTTAATTAGTTAACAAAATCATGAAATGTTCTTTTATGTTCACAACCTCCTCTATGCCACCTCATTTTCTTTCCATTATTTTTTGAAAAATTTGAAATTTCACAAAACATTATTTATACGTCGAGTGTATAAGAATATGTAGGTGGCGCCAAAATATCTTGTACTGTGCAGTCTCAAAATCAACCTCCCCACCATATTTCACTCAGTAAAATTATCCATGGGTGTCTAGCACAAGTGCATCTGTATCCTCAATTGCAGTTAAAGCGGCACGCTCCAAAACAGGTGAGTCCACTCCCCCCCCCCGTCGAAACAAGCCTCCCAACAAGACCCCCGCCGCTCCCCTACCTGAGATAAGCGTCGTCTCACACTGCTAGAAAATCCTTGCCAACCACTAGTGGACTGTCTATGATGCTCAGGAGACCTCAAGCCAGATGTATTGGTGTATGGCATGCAAATGCAATAGGAGTGGATACATGTAATGGCGTAGGGCCCTGAGATGGAAGAGGGGTGGGCCAATAAGAAGGTAGGGTAGAAGTAGGTACCTTAGGTTGGACGCTTTAGACCCACAGTCCCTCCTTGGCTCACCCATAGTGGTGTGGACCCCTGTGAAAGACCCATGACCGCAAGCTGCTGTGCATTGTACGGTCAAACAAGCCTTGCGTCAAACGCATATCCTCGCGCAGAGACAAAATGCTCCGTAACTCTGGATCCTGAATCGGGTATGAGGGGAATTATGTGGATGTACCAGCAGACCCACAGCTGTAAGAGGGCCATGCCTGCAATTAACAAAAAGAATTCTATATCCTTGGCAACAAAAACCTAATTATAAATAAACCTTAAAACATTGTGATGACGTATCACCTCAAGACTAGGGTCCAATGGAGGTGATGAATACCCTGGTCGAGCGCCCAACTGGGAAGTGAACCAATTAAAGTCGGAATGCGATCGATGCTCCTCATTAGATGGTCTGTCGCTCGACATCTATAAAAGATACATTTAGGGGTTTAGGGACATATATAGCTGATCTACATATCTATCTCTATGTTTACATACAAGCTTTAGCATTTATACACATGTATATAAATATATACATACATACACATATATATATTTGACATAGGTAGGAGCTAGTAGTGCCAACAGTCTATTAAAAAACCCTCTTTAGATATCATCATACTCTCAATTGTGGTAAAACCAAAGGTATGCTACGGTAATCCATGCATGAGTGGATCTCTAACCGCAGCGCCACAATTAACAAGAGACTATACTTGTCATAATAACTAATATCTAACTTTCTCCTAAATGATTTTCTCATGTTAAACTGATCATTTAATATGGGGAAGTACCAGGGTAGAAAAAGCTAGAATATTGGTTAAGCTGGCAGATTGGCCACAGTAGGGATCGAAAGGAGGGAAAATAGGGATCCAAAGGGGGTGCCATCTACAAAAGAGCAATGTGCAACAATGGGCTTCAAAGACCCTAAGGTTCAGCCCATTAAGACTTTCAAAATGCTAAGGTTCCAAAATTCAAAGGTTTTGTCCAATGGTCCAACCTTAGGGAAAATTGGATGCTTTGTAGTGTGTCAAAAAGTCTATGCAAGCTCCTACATAGGAGGGGGCGAGCCCTTTTAGTAGGGGATGAGAGAGAGAGAGACACACACACACACACACACACTCATGCAAGCCCCTTTACACAAAGGGCATAGTGGACACATGTCAACTCCCTAGGCCAATTGCCCACAAGGTGCATTCAAATCCTATTGGATGGCCATAGAGGTGGACCAATGAGCACTAGGCTAGAGTAAATCTAGTTTAATAAATTTAAAAACACTTAATAAAAGAACCAATAAGAATTAAGCTCTCTAGAAGACTATTGGACAGTCTCCCAAGGGGTCCAATGAGCATTCAATAGCCCAATGGCTTGCCTGATTCCTATTGGCCAGAAGACAAAGGGGTCCAATGAGAGTTTAATTGCATTAATTAATTACCTAAATCTCTCACAAAAGGGAAAATGGGGACACATGTCACAAGGCTATCACTTATTCTTCTCAATTCTCATTGGCTAAGCTTTGCAGGGTCCAATGGGGTGCCAGCATGAGTATTTTGCAAGAGGGGTCGAGCAAGAGAGAGAGAGAGAGAGAGAGAGAGAGAGAGAGAGAGAGAGAGAGAGAGAGAGGGCTGATTTTGGCAAGGGATTATTACACACACACTCACACAATCTCATGTGTGAAGCAAGAAGACTCTCTCTCTCCTTCTCAAGTGTAATGGAAAGCTCATCATCTACTCCAAGCTTGGAGAAGGGAGGCCTACACCAACAACTCTTGGCTTTGTGATGCAAATCCAACCAAGAGCCAAGCTTCAATGCATGCTCATCTCCTCTATCATGCTAATTACTAAGCTATGCTAAGCTATTATGAGTGATTAGGTGAGGAGATATACTTCTTTCTCGTAAGACTACTCCTTCTTCCTCTAAACCTACTCTCATACCCCACTAGCTCTCACCATCTTCGAAGGTGTGTGAGGTCTTGGATCTGAGACTGTGAGGGAATTGATGTTGTGTTTTATAAGTGTTTGCTTAGTGGCTTCCATCTTCATTGCAATAGCTAGTTATTGAAGGAACACAAAGAATTGTACTGTAAAATGTCTCCCTTGATGGGGAAACCTATAATACAAAGCCTTTTGGAGGGGGAACCTGCTCAATATAAATCCAGTCCTCAACTGGTGTCGATAGCTTAATTTCTCTCTCTTTTGAAGTATTGTTCATGCCTATCTAACTGGGTGTTATGCTTTTTGTTGCTCTCTCCATCCAAGCACTCTTGCTATGCTCATTAGGAATCTTTTCTAATGAAATGCTCACTATGTCTATGCTATTTTCCGCTACACACAAGTTACTAGGCCATTAAATGTTGCATTGGTATCAGAGCACAAGGTTTCTCTTTTCTTGCTCAAGAAGGGAGGTCCTCAAGCTAGCTATAAATGGTTGGTATTATTAATTGCAATTGAGTAAGTCACGAATAGGGATTTTTCAGCCTTGCAGTGCGCCTCCCTTCGTGCAGATAACGGGGCATCACCGTCGAGAGCTATGGTCTTAATAGTGGAGTCCTATGGGGCTTGCGTATGGCTTAACCACTATTGATCTATTAGAAGCTTGACAGGAGCCGATACTGTTTTGGTGTTGAAAGAACCTCTCTTCTATTCCTTGCAATTAATGATATTCGAGCCACGAGTACAAGAGCTCGAGTGCGTTTCTAAAGAAGTAAAGAGGAGTAGCAACTAGGGCTTGAAGTGCCAAAGTACAGCTAAAAATATTACACCTAAAAAATTGTTAGAATGGCTGACAATAGTGAAAGCGAGTGAAATTAATTTTGATAGCTTTGATTTCGCTAATGAGCAAGCTATTAATGATGCCCATATGCTTGTCAACTACCTCGTTTCTAGGCTTCAACAAGCCATGGGCAATCCATCCCTCCAAAGTGAAGTGCAACGGCAGCTTCATGCTCATGGGATTCTCCAAACTCCCCACCATGAAGAGAGAGCACCTAGGAAGACTCCTTGCGGTGAGACTTCCAAAAGAGGCCTCTCTCCGATTCGGGAAGAAGAAGAGGATGCATACGAAGGGCTCAAAAATTTACTACTTGACGATGCATCTCCTTCCCAAAGGAGAACTCAAGAGCCCCCACCAAAAGAACGAGAAATAAGTGAGTCTCCTGCCACCTCCACAGAGATGGCTCCATGAAGATGGTAGGCAAAACTCTCTCCATCACCTCCTAAATGGAGAAGACCATCGCACACTTCTCCACATCATAATTCCAAGAGGGATAACAGAAATCAAAAGAAGAAAAAGGCGAGAAAGAGGTCACCATCTTCTTCATCCTCTTCCTCTTATGAAGAAAGTGATAGTACAGACAGGGAGGATCAAGGCAAGAAAAAGTGGTGCTCTTTTATCTATCTCTCAAGTGTTCTTCTAGATGTTATGCATATTGTGCTACTTTGTGCATAAACAAAACAATCTATTAGTGTGTGCCCTGCTTCCACACAACAGTGGTGCTCATGCCCAAGGAGACCACAAGCCCTTCCCTCTTGAGCCGACCGCGATGTCAGTCTTGCCCCTTCAGTTGACAGCTCCACTACGACCAACATCCTTCATTACGCCCAACAGCCTTGATATCGCACATTGTTGGCCTTGCTGCAATGCCACACTTGGATTTTAAGCTTGATCAGCACTATGGGCTGTCATGAGGAAGACGAGCCAAACATGCATCATGTCCCCCCGACTATTCATTCCACCATGGCTCTTTTGCGTGCGTGCGCGCATACACACACACACACACACACACACAAAGCCTGGAGGCTTCTAACTGCGGACGCCTCCCCTTCAAACTGACACACAGGCCTCAAGCACACAACATCCAAGAAGACGACCACCCGCCTAGGCTAAAAAATGTCAAAAATATTTCTTGCTTTCCATCTCCTCACGGTTGGCTTCTTCGCACGTGCTCGTGTACATCCTTCACTTTCTACTTATGCCACTCCACCCTTCCTTTTGCAAAAAGGAATCCCCATTAGATTCTCCTCAAACTAATGATGCAAAATTGTGTAACCGTTAATTAGTTAACAAAATCATGAAATGTTCTTTCATGTTCACAACCTCCTCTATGCCACCTCATTTTCTTTCCATTATTTTTTGAAAATTTTGAAATCTTACAAAACATTTCTTATACGTCGAGTGTATAAGAATCTGTAGGTGGCACCAAAATATCCTATCTTGTGCAGTCCCAAAATCAACCTCACCACCATATTTCACTCAGTAAAATTGTCCATGGGTATCTGGCACATGTGCATCTGTATCCTCATCTGCAGTTAAAGCGGCACGCTCCAAAAAAGGTGAGTCTGCTCCCTCCCTTCCCCCCCCCCCACACACACACACACCATCCTGAAGCACCCATGGGATACTGACTAATTACATTCAACTTATGGGACTATGCCCTTGCATAACAAATCTCTCCTAGAATTGGGCGTGAGTAAAACGCCGAGCTCTCATTGCAAATGGTAGAGGCGGCCTACGCATCTTGGGTATGGTCCTCCCCTAGCAAGGCTTTCTGTGCATCTCTTGAAGGCGCTACACAGCAGGGCGGCTAGCCTCTCTCATCGATCACGCTCAGGAAAATGTAGCTCAAAACTCTATAAATAAGGTGAGGGCGCACCTTGCCCCTCACTTAGCTTGTGTATGTTTTTGTTGTTCTGACTTAAGGCAATATACCGTCTGCTTCACTGTCCGAGCTATGGAGCTCGCCGCTCAAAACACTCAGGTTTTTCTCTAGGCTTTTTTTAGAAAAAAATCTTTTGGTTATCTGCTGCTTCGAAAACAGTTAGTTAATACCACTTGCAGTAGTTTTCATAGCATAACATAGAACTGAATAAACATTCATTAGGGCTTTTTTCTTTCCGAAGTTGTTTTAGCAATACTCTGCATAAACTGGTTTTTTTCAAAAACTGATGTAGCCCTTAAATATGGTAGCAAAGTATATTTTTTGACTAATGGGATTTAGTAGAAGGATTGGGGGATTTGCTGACTGATCTTGTTGAGAAAAATATATATCATTGGGTATCTTGGCTTGGCTTAAGCCGCTGCAAGTCAGCCGTTTACCAACCTAACTAAAGTTTGTTTTAAAAAAAGATGGCTCTGTTTTTAAGCCGATACAGGCTTTTTCGCTAGGCGTTTTTTCCGACACTGTTTTTTTTGGGGCTCTGTTCTAAGCCGACACTGGTCTTTTTCTTCTCTGTTCAAGCCTAACAATAACCGAACATTACAATGTTCTGGATGATGACTAATCACTTGGGTTTTGTTAAGAAAAGGGGGGGGTAAGTATATAGCCAATGTACTTTTGCTCTAGCCTATAGCTAAGGCTAGTGACCGCATGAGAAGTGAATGGAACCTTGAGTTTTCTGAAAGCTTATTCTTGTTTTGGTGATAAAAATCTGTCTGACACCAACAAGGAGACGTCTGGCTTTTCTGTGTATGGCAACTATTGGACTTTGGCATAATACCTTCACTCATGATATCATATGGGGAGAAGGTGTTAAGGTCATCTAGCACAACGGAGACTTGAAGGTATCTTGGAGAAAAACAGGGCTGAAATCTGCCGAACTGTATTGATTACTTAAAACTTGAAGTATTTGAAGGTAAGTATATACTCTCAGCAAGAAAAAAACTAGCCTTTGGCTCATGACATAAAGTTCCACTTGATTGGTAAGTATATGGTTGCTAATGTTAGTATAAAGCATAGCTATCAAGCTATGAAGAAATCTTGGGAGATTGAAGGTAAGTATATGGCTGGTACCCTCAAAACTTGGCATAAATACTGAGATATGGCTCGAGAAATGAGATTCCACGTGTAAAAAATGGAGGTTTTTTTTATACTTTAGTGCTTAGTAAATATATGGTTGTTACTATGGGCTCAAGCATAGCTACCAAGCTATGGCTTAACAAGTAAACCTCACTATTCTTAAAAACGTTTTTGATGGATTTCACCACTCATATTAGAAAGTATATTATACCACTGATTTTTTGGCAACGAATATGTAAAGAATGCTAAAATCTAATAAACCTAAAAGCTTGTCTAAAGTAAGTAAATTCTGTAAGATGGACATGGATAACAACTGATATGGTCCATTGATACCTGTAAAACACATCCAAGGCTAACTGAATTGTTGTCTTGTTTGGATGGATGCAGGTAAGGACTTTATCTTATCTTGGAGGGTTTTCTTTTATTTGGCAAGAAACATTACTATGATGAAATACCCACTGAGGAACAGGGAAGTCTTTTTTACTTCCAACCATACTGAAAGAGGATCTCTTTCCTACAATCATTGTACCTAAATAATTCTGATAATGAGTTATTTTTGTACATATCAGTTCATTGTTCCTTGGCCAACTGTCTTTTGAATGTAAAAATTCAATTATGTCTTATTAGTTAAGATTTAAACAGCTACACACACACACACACACACACACACATTTAGCTTAAGAGGTGATTAAGCATGGACCAATAGGAAGAGGGTGGTGGCCACAACTATACCCTCTCAAAAGGTAGGGTACTAGGGGACATGCGGGCCTATTTGCTCCCCTCATTATAGCTTTGTTCTCTAGAAAGAGAGAGAAGGGGGGGGGGGGGGGGGGGAGGGGGTTCCCGCCATTTTCATGGGGGCCCATAAAGTAACCCTAAAATTTTAATTTTTTTGAAAATCTCCAAATCTCACTTTTGACTCTCCAAAAGCTCTCCTAACCAAATGCATGGTCGAAAAACTATTTTCTTTGACCAAAATCTGCATTTCTCAGTAGTACCCTCTATTCTACCTCTTCTCTCTTGTCTTTATCCTTCTGTCTCCAAGATTTCCATAGATGCACCACTTGTTTCCCCCTTTCATCCACACCATCCCTTTGAACTACCTCATCTCCCCTTGCTCCCCATTAGCCACTTCTCCCCCTCCCGCCAAGCTTTCCATAGCTGCATCACAAATGGAAGCTTTGCATAGCTTGTCTCCCCCTTTCATCCACCCCATCCATTTCAACTACTTCTTCTTCCCTTTGTTTCCCATTCAACCATTCCTTCTCATTTTATTCCTGAAGCAACATGCCTCTCTCTTTAACACCACAACTCTTCTTCTTCTTCTGGTGCTACCATGTCAACCCCCTCCACTTCAAGGAAACCAAGCGATGAGATAGAGGCAATTTGCTTGCATAACACTAGCGATTCTGATAGGGAATGCGTGCTGCATGTTTTTTCTAAAGTATCTTGGATCGTCATGCAACCTGCAGCTATCGAGCCTCATCGAGTTTGAAACCGTGGCAACCTTGACGAACATTGGAAGGGGAGACTTCTTGGTTTCAAAAACCATAGAGTCAATGGCACAGTGGCCATTGTTCAACATGTGTACTCTTGGCATCCATGCGCTTGAGGAATGGAAGCTCAAGAGATTTCTTAATACATTGTAAGTCGTAAAACATTGTTGGTTGCTGATTGTAAACGCTTGTTTTTTTTTAAAATTTAATAGTTTTTGGTGTTTTCATAGATATATTCCCATCCAACCTTGTTGAGGAACAACCAATCAAGAGTCTCACAGGACCTTCAACACTCTTCACGTGGACATTGGTGTTATGATGCTTCCCAAATCGCCACCTTCGATTCTGCTACAACGCAGAATCTTCTTCTACTCATACACGTATGTAGTGCTGGCCTCGAAGGATGGATATGATAAGATCATTGTTGTTGACAAACCTTCATTATTACTGAGTCCGGAATGGCCACAACCCGATGCGTGGTCACTTTTCTCAGTGAAGGAGAAGATGCTTTTCGATGTTTTCTCCTCATTAAAATTTTGGAAGGCTTCCAGATTAGTAGGGCTTAGTTGGTGCTGCCACGTGCATGTTTTTGTACACCTATTCAAGACATTGCCATTCTATGTCACACCTACTGTGAGGTCCCCACCCCGTCGTCTCAAACGATGGATCTGATGGTAAACTGATGGCCACTAGACCTACAGTGGAAACAAACAACGTGGTTTTGGGTTCAACTAGCGGACGATCTCTCATACCCAAGTGAATCGAGTTCGAGCCTACTAGCATTGAGATCTAGTTCCACCTCGTAGGGGAAGCGTGTCTAATCAATCATCGGACCTAAAACCCACCTTCCAAGAGGAGAGAAGTCTTGAGTGCCTTTTTCCCCATAGTTTTCAGAGGCACGTACACCTGAGACTTCACCACTCTTGGGGCAATGAGTAATACTAGCGTCAATTTATAGTATTACGAGGACGGAGAGTTCTCGACCAGTCGGGACCACCCTTCTCCTAGGCATTCGCAACCTGAGCCAAGCCCCCACTTTCCACCCCCAAACTCACACTTCCTCGTGTGTCCTAATTACTACCACAATGGTTGTTCAACATAAAAGTTCCTTGATTAGATTCCGATTCACAAGGTTCGTTAAGACAGCCCTTCAACCAGTATTGCAAAGCGACACCAAGACAGTAATTCTAGTAAAAATTATACGCAAACTTATTCATTAAAATTCTAATGTTCTAGAGGTACAACATCCCCGCTCCAGTGAGAGTTTACTCCTCCCGTTGTCGCCTAGCTGCCCATACAACTAGGTATGTCCACCATATAGAAAGCATGACATGGACATTCCCACCGCTTAACCAGCAGACGTGGGGATCCACCGCTTAACCAGCAGACGTGAATTTAAGAGCCCTTAACCAGGAACTCTACCCCCTGTGATCAGGAGGGGGTTCGAACTAGTATCAACATTGGAAATAGAAATGAATAGGCCGAGCTAAATTTTCCCTAGCAAACATTCTTTCCTATCTCAAGCAGTATATCCAACAATCATTCTTTCCTACTTTGAAATTAAAATATATTTCAATTCAAATGCCGTGATTTCCGTTGGATTTCTCCAACATGTTTATGGATATGTTCTTTCCTAACTTATCGAATGCAATGTTAAATTGAGAAAAACTTGAATTAAAAATGTGACCTACCTCCACAATTTCCTCGTCATTGCTCCGTGAGTTGGCCGGTACTTGGTCGACCATGGGAGA
Source organism: Adiantum capillus-veneris (assembly GCF_014529385.1). NCBI lineage: Eukaryota > Viridiplantae > Streptophyta > Polypodiopsida > Polypodiales > Pteridaceae > Adiantum > Adiantum capillus-veneris. Next base: position 139,934,391 of record NC_140931.1, on the reverse strand, counting down.
TTTTCTCTTCCCATGTGTGTTGCTTGTCCCAACCTCGCGGTCGTGGGAACCACTGAAACGAGTTCTCTTTACCGGGGCCATATTATACTCTCTACTTAAATTGACAACTTCGAAAAAGAGAGCTAATATTCGAGTGCACATACGACCAAAATGACGGATTAGTTTCAATAAGCAAACTCCTTTATACGACAGATTTGATTACTTCAAGACATAGAGATTTCCGATAGCCCCTTACTTGTTCTATGGGAATTGGCCCTAAGGTTAATTATTTGGCCTAGATAGTTAGAATTTTCAGGTTTCTTCTCAATCTATTTACTAGAGATGAATTCGGCATGCTTAATCACTTCCTAATGCAAGTAGAGATTTGCAGATTTACCGTATGCATAGGTGAGAGGATTCCTTTTTCTTAGTGGATTAATTGTGGAATTAATTACACTAATTACATCCTAATATTTGAACAATTTGAATCGAAACATAGCTATATAAACATTGTGTGGTAATAGAATGAAATAGACTAACCTTATCACATTGCTGGCTTGATTCTATCATTCATTAACTATAATGACTTAGTGGATAATTCTCTTATTGCTAATCATACATTAATCTATGATTAGGAGAGGTTAATTGTTTGCATAATTGACAATTAAAATTAATAATGTGCAATGGAATAATCATATAGCAATTTAGAGAGTGTCTAATGAGAAATTTAACTGTGATTATGCATACTAGTTGCGGAATTATGAGAACCATAGAAGGAAGTATAACATAACGTGAAATTAGCTTTATGTTACTGTAGTTTGGGCTGAATTCAAATCAATTTGTTTATCCAATGGAGCCTCTTGTGGCGAGAATTGGGCAGCACTTCCGTCTTTTGCTCCTTCTCCAAAGGCTATGTGTGCCGGCAACACCTTCCCAAGGTGTGTGTGTATGTGTGTGTGTATATACTGAATGTGGGTGTGAGAATCTATATACTTGTGTGTGTGTGAGCATGCTCTTATATAGGCTCACAAGCTCAAAATTTTGAAATCATCTGCTATGCTGGTCTGGAGTCCACTCAAGCCTTCATGGGCAGGGTTACTTGCATGGGGTGCATGGGCTGCAAAGTGCCCCATTTGCTATTCTAACTCACTCACTCACTATCTCTCAAGCTGGGAAAGTAGCCCACGAGCCCCACGAGTTCTCCTTGTGAGAGAGTGCGCCCCATGCTGCTAAGACTAGCCTCCAGCGGCCTGGGGTTGGTTCCCGCACAGCTACCGAGTCCCGGTGCCTCCCCGCACAACCTTAGGAAATTTTGATTTTAGGCTAAAACGGGTGATACGAATCGGAATTTAATGCCGTAAATTGCTATGCTAAGCTCTAACTAAGGTGTACCTGTCCGAGTACCTGCCATATTTAGCAGCCCCTGGTGTCTGAAAATGCATTTTTTCAAATTCGGGATACGGGTGCAGTTTTTCGAGACGGTTAAAACTAAACTAGCGGGTGACCAAAAACTTACTATTTTTGGAAAATTTCCACAAAAATTATTTTAATTCACTTTTGGAAGCTTTATGACATTCTAAACATCATGGCATCGACAGATTTTGGAAAACTGCTAAAAATAGTAACTTTTTCCATTATGATTGTTTCATGGTACAATGGTGATCTTTTAGCTCGGGGTCGGAGACCTTACATCCTCCCGAACATGAAAAATTTGAGATGTCCTCATCTCAAGAATACATCTGGATAAACTCTATGCTAACTACTTAGGTACATATATCCCTTGTCGAAAGTAAAGACATCCTTTGATAATAGAATAGTCTTTTGCTTTATGCGTCTTATTCTGTTGAACTTTGATGAGATCCTGGTGCTTGAATTATTACTCACTAGGGTTAGCAGTTGCAGCATACAGAGCTGCTCTCTCATCAGATTCCTCACCCATAGTTGGTTGTCTCACTGCGGCATTAGCGAAAGCTTCGCTTCATTGTCCTATGTTTCCTCTTCCTCGGCCTCCTCTTCTATTTGGTTGACCTCGCCCATTGACGTTCAGAGGTACATTATTAGCACAGATGTTTGGGAAATCCTTTTTGGACATCGCCTTTTGTAATGTCCATACTCCTGGCACTTAAAGCATCTTATATTGGGAAACTCGGTATCTACTGTAGTAGCTACTACCGGACGATGGTCGTATGCAAGGTTAATTGGTCTGTTACTCCAGTTGTCTGGCCTGGCCCTCTTTGACAAATAGTATTGACTATCTTGGGTAGTCCTCCGAATCTCTTTAGCTAACGGTTTGGCCCTTAGCAAGGCATCTTGCAGAGTTGCTGGCCTGAGAGCTTCTAGTCGGTTGTTCAAGGGGTTGATGAGTCCTTGGCAGAACCGTGCTACTTGCTGTTCCAATGTCATCCTAGGAGCATATCTCCAAAGTGTGACGAACTTCGAGTAGTATTCTTTGATGGAAGAAGTCAAATGTCGAAGTGAGAAAAACTCATTCATCTTCAAGGCTTTGTGAGCGGGTGGTAAGTATCGCTCCATCATAGCAGCCTTGATGTCTTCCCATGACTGGGAAGATCCCTTGATATCCAAGTCTCTGCAATATTGTTTCCACCAGATCTTGGCATCGCCAGACAAGTGGAACATCGCAAGCATGGTTTGGTTCTCGGGTTGAGTTCCCGCAGATTCGAAATAGTCATCCATTGCTTCCATCCATACTTCCACATCTCTCTCCACATTAACCCCTTCGCCTTTAAAGGTTGGAGGTTGAGCTTGCTTAAGGAGAAGCTTTTTCTCCTAAACGGCGGTATATAGCGCAGTAGACGGTACCTATCCAATGGTATAAAACTCATTACTATAGCACTCTTCTCAAATGAACCTAGGATTTTCCATACTCAAGAAGAAATTTAACTTTTTGGGCTTAACCAACCTACTTAATCTGTACAACTATCACAAAGGATTTAACCATTCCACCATTAGTTTAAATTCCATTGAATACATCCAAAATTGTCCGATAAATAATGGTAAAAACTTTACTTAAGATCTTTGATCCATACTTATAACTTTATATGCATCAATAGGCTACCTGCCCGCAGCACTAGTCGCACCAACGACTTCTCAAAAACATCATGTGGAACCCGCTGAACCCAACAAGCTCAACGAGTAAAACTCTTTAACATCACTCAGGAGACAATCCACTAGACAAATCCGATGTCATTATTCTGGGAAACATCATGCTCAAGCTTTGAGTATGAGCTATCCCACTATCCCTTATTTTTTAAAATTTCAAACAACATCATTTTCCAGTTCGTAAACCTATAGTTCTGATACCAAGTGTGAGGTCCACACCCCGTTGTCTCAAACGACGGATCTGATGGTAAACCTGATGGCCACTAGATCTACAACGGAAACAAACAACGTGGTTTTGGGTTCAACTAGCGGACGATCTCTCATCACTAAGTGAATTGAGTTCGAGCCTACTAGCATTGAGATCTAGTTCCACCTCATAGGGGAAGCGTGTCTAATCAATTATCGGACCTAAAACCCACCTTCCAAGAGAAGAGAAGTCTCGAGTGCCTTTTCCCCCATAGCTTTTAGAGCCACGTACACTTGAGACTTCGCCGCTCTTGGGGCAATGAGTAATACTAGCGTCAATTTATAGTATTACGGGGACGGAGAGTTCCCGACCAATCAAGACCACCCTTCTCATAGGCATTGGCAACCGGATCCAAGCCCCCACTTTTTACCCCCACACTCACACTTCCTCATGTGTCCTTATTACTACCACAATGGTTGTTCAACATAATTCCTTGATTAGATTCCGATTCACAAGGTTTGTTAAGACAGCCCTTCAACGAGTATTGCAAAGCGGCACCAAGAAAGTAATCCTAGTAAAAATTCTACTCAAACTTATTCATTAAAATTCCAATGTTCTGGAGGTACAACATCCCCTCTCCAGCGAGAGTTTACTCCTCTTGTTTTCGCCTCGCTGCCCATACAACTAGGTATGTCCATCGCATAGAAAGCATGACATGGACATTCCCACCGCTTAACCACCAGACGTGTGTATCCGTTGCTTAACCAGCAGACGTGGATTTAAGAGCCCTTAACCAAGAACTCTGCCCCTTGTGATCAGGAGGGGGTTCGAACTAGTATCAACATTGGAAATAGAAATGAACATGCCGAGCTAAATTTTCCCTAGAAAACATTCGTTCCTATCTCAAGCAGTATATCCAACAGTCATTCTTTCCTACTTGGAAATTAAAATATATTCAATTCAAATGCCGTGATCTCCGTTGGATTTCTCCAACATGTTTACGGATATGTTCTTTCCTAACTTATCGAATGCAATGTTAAATTGAGAAAAACTTGAATTAAAAATGTGACCTACCTCCACAATTTCCTCGTCATTGCTCCGTGAGTTGGCCGGTACTTGGTCGACCATGGGAGCTTTTCTCTTCCCATGTGTGTTGCTTGTCCCAGCCTCGCGGTCGTGGGAACCACCGAAACGAGTTCTCTTTACCGGGGCCATATTATACTCACTACTTAAATTGACAACTTCGAAAAAGAGAGCCAATATTCGAGTGCACATATGACCAAAATGACGGATTAGTTTCAATAAGCAAACTCCTTTATACAAGAGATTTGATTACTTCAAGACATAGAGATTTCCGATAGCCCCTTACTTGTTCTATGGGAATTGGCCCTAAGGTTAATTATTTGGCCTAGATAGTTAGAATTTTCAGGTTGCTTCTCAATCTCTTTACTAGAGATGAATTTGGTATGCTTAATCACTTTCTAATGCAAGTAGAGGTTTGCAGATTTACCGTATGCATAGGTGAGAGGATTCCTTTTTCTTAGTAGATTAATTGTGGAATTAATTACACTAATTACATCCTAATATTTGAACAATTTGAATCGAAACATGGCTATATAAACATTGTGTGGTAATAGAATGAAATAGACTAACCTTATCACATTGCTGGCTTGATTCTATCATTCATTAACTATAATGACTTAGTGGATAATTCTCTTATTGCTAATCATACATTAATCTATGATTAGGAGAGGTTAATTGTTTGCATAATTGACAATTAAATTAAGAATGTGCAATGAAATAATCATATAGCAATTTAGAGAGTGTCTAATGAGAAATTTAATTGTGATTATGCATACTAACAGTGGAATTATGAGAACCATAGAAGGAAGTATAACATAACGTGAAATTAGCTTTATGTTACCGTAGTTTGGGCTAAATTCAAATCAATTTTCTGATCCAATGGATCTTCTTGTGGCGAGAATTGGGCAGCACTTCCGTCTTTTGCTCCTTCTCCAAAGGCTTTGTGTGCCGACAACACCTCCCCAAGGTGTGTGTGTGTGTGTGTATCTACTGAATGTGGGTGTGAGCATCTATATGCTTGTGTGTGTGTGTGAGCATGCTCTTATATAGGCTCACAAGCTCAAAAGTTCAAAATCACCTGCTATGCTGGTCTGGAGTCCACTCAAGCCTTCATGGGCAGGGTTACTTGCATGGGGTGCATGGGCTGCAAAGTGTCCCATTTGCTATTCTAACTCACTCACTCACTATCTCTCAAGCTGAGAAAGTAGCCCACGAGCCCCCACGAGTTCTCCTTGTGAGAGAGGGCGCCCCATGCTGCTAAGACTAGCCTCCAGTGGCCTGGGGTTGGTTCCTGCACAACTACAGAGCCCCGGTGCCTCCCCGCATAACCTTAGGAAATTTTGATTTTAGGCTAAAACGGGCGATACGAATCGAAATTTAATGCCGTAAATTGCTATACTAAGCTCTAACTTAGGTGTACATGTCCGAGTACCTGCCAGATTTAGCAGCCCCTGGGGTTCGAAAATGCATTTTTTCAAATTCGGGGTACGGGTGCAGTTTTTCGAGACGCTTAAAACTAGACGGGTCGGGTGACCAAAAAATTACTATTTTTGGAAAATTTTCACAAAATTTATTTAAGTCACTTTTGAAAGCTTCATGACATTCTAAACATCATGGCATCGACAGATTTTGGAAAACGGCTAAAAATAGTAACTTTTTCCATTATGATTGTTTCATGGTACAATGGTGATCTTTTAGCTCAGGGTTGGAGACCTTACACCTACTATGTTTTGTAGCAAGAATGTCATGTATGAAGCACTAAAACTGGTATTTGGAGATAATTGGGGAATGGTTGAGGGAGTGCACCAAGGAGATAAATACAAGTGTAAGGTGGGTGCTTCAAGAATATGGATACGATATTTGAAAGTGTGTACTACTTTGTACTTATGTTTTCACTATGAGCATTGGATGTGTAACAGTGGAAAGTGGATACCCTTACAATCTAGTGTTACTAATTTTGTGACATTTGACATGCAGATTACTTTGTCAAATGGTGTTTCTGAGATTGTGCAAGTCAGTGAACACTGGACACTCACCAACATACGGGAACACTTGATTAACTTGGGCTACGAAGAAATCAAAGATGCTTACTTTCGTTTCAATCGGTAAAAGGTCAGTTTAGTTTATATGTTGTCTACATGTGCCAATTGTTAGTCTTATTAAAAGCATTTTTGTTGTTTCACATTGGTAGGCAGATGGAGGCAGCCATGAAAGTGCAAGAGGAGTGAAGGGTTGGCAGCGCACTGTCTTTAAGTTGATCTGATAGATCAATGTAACCGGCTCTAATGCCACGTTGTAAAGCCTTCTATTTAATGGAAATTCGAAACTTTTTTGTCATTATAGTATCACCTTCATTGAATAAGTTTTTTGGATTTTGTTTGGGTGTTTGTGTGCGCACCCATGTGTGTTTGTATGTATATCAAAGAGCTTTGGGATGGTGTCTTTTCTGCAGTGGGCCGTGGCGGGGGGGTGTCGGGGGTGTATCTAAAGGGAGGGGGCTTCTTATTTTTTTGTCAACACTTGAGAGAGACAAAAAGAAGACACACACACACACACACACACACACACACACACACACACACACACAGAGCCATGGCAGCACATGCTAGCGCATCCTCCTCCCATGCAGCAGCAGTGTTGGAAGAGCCACACACCCCCCTTTCGTGGTTTCTTCTTTTCTTAGAGGACACCGAATATGTTGGATGCAGTGATCTTCACCGGTTCTTTACCCGCAAAGTGGATTTACAAAAAATCATGCAACTCCACAATGACACTTTTCACGACATCATAGAGTATATGCATGCGCATATACTCAAGTATGTTGTGAACTTTGAAGACAACGCCATGCTGTGTTTTTCATGTGATTTGCTTTGCTACATCCACAAGGGCGACGCAACATTTTCAAAGAGACTAGCTCGCTTTGAAGCGATTGCAAAAGAGGCAAACCACTTCCGTCAAGTGATAAAGGAATTTGCAGACTCCTTCAAGAAGCGCAAAATTGGGCAATCTTTCTTGTCCAATATTTCCACTCTCTTCTTCCTCGTCAATGAGGAGCCCTCCTTGGAGGAGATGGAGATCCCGCATTTGGCAGTGGGTGGGGTACTGGCGGATCGTAAAGATCCCAAGGCCGGGCCTATAGATGTCCAAAGTGAGCGAAGACTGCAAGCTGCCGAATATCCCCACGGCTCGGAAGAAGCGGTTGCAGTGAGAGAGAAGATTGCTAGCACCTCCGAGGTGCCTGACCCCAAGTGTCATGACCCTGCTGCAATTCCCAAAGTGGAGATTAGCCATCTCAGCAGCATAACTATAGAAGATGAGGAGTATTTATTCTTGCATGATCTCGAAAAGGATTTTGGTGTCCGACTAGATGAGTGTCTTAGCCTCATATGCACCAAGATGGAGTTCCCCCTTGATCCCACACCAGAAGCTACAGATGACAAGCTTCTTCCATTGGGGGACTTTGTTGCTGACACATTTGCACTAGTGATAGCGGATATTCTTGCTGCAAAGCACAACAAAGTCATGAACAAGGAGTTCGTTGCCACACAAGCCAAGGTTGTTGCCAACCAAACTCCTATCCGCCCCGATTCACCTGGTTTGTAGAGCCCCCGCAAGGTTGATGAGACCAAATCCTCTATCAACCTTGACGCCACACCAACTATGGATGATGAGGATAAGCAACAAGAGATAATACTAAGCATCTTCTACGTCGATAATCCAACCTTTCTTTCTTGCTTTTGGTTACTTACAATTTTGCAGGATGTTTTGGACATGGACCTTTGGGCTAGCCGGAAGGGGGGAGAGCGCACGGTGTTTGGGCCTCAAGAAACCCTAGCACACTACCTCGGTAAACTACCAATGCAGGATGTGTGCATCATACACAAGGATTTCTCCCCAAATGGCCATTTTGTTTTGTGGGTGCTTAAGGCCGCAACAAGTAAACTCCTATGTTTAGCCACCATCCCTCAAACATCCCATGTAATTATTCTTGTGAAAAAATCACTTGCAATTGCCACTTTTGACACTGGCTTCCGTGGCAAGGTCATGACACGCATAGCTCTTTGTCAAGCCCAGGGGGTTGACAGTGCCCAAGCTATAACTGCTTTTGTCCTTACATCCATTCTACCCAGTGCTATAGAACGTCGTAGAGAGGTTACAAAGCGCTTCCTGTCAAAAGATTGTTAAGCCAGATGTACAAGCTTTTAAATAAAAATTACCTCTCTTCTCCATGATCTTTTGCAAAGTTCAATTTACTATTTTGTTCATGTTCAGTGACAAAGCAAACTATTTGAAAGTTGATTTTGTACACTGAAAAAAACTTATCCAAAAAATTGCATATAATAGCTTTTTTGGTACTAGTTGTGCCCTTTTATTGAGATTTCATGCAATTTTAGTTGTGTCCTGAAGGCAGCGAGATTTGGCCCTATAAGCCTGCTATCTGGCCAATTCTCGTTGTCTTGTGGACAACACCAATTTGACAAGTTTTGCAAGTTTTTGGCAAATACAAAGCAAAAATTTTACCTAATGGACAATTTCAAGCCAACCAAAAAAATTATTTAGCTTTGGTTACCAGTTGATTAGCCTTTTGTATAGCTGATTAGCATCTCACCTTCAACCATTTAACAAAATAAATGTAGACAAATAGACATAAAAATTGGACATTAATGTAGCATAGAGAGACAAAAAGAGGCGGATTGTATTTGTTGCAAAGTGAAAAATACATTGAGTTCTCAAGAATTCTTGAATCCAATACAAGGGTTCCAAAGTAAATTGATTCCAATTCAAAAGTTAGCTACAAAAAAAGGTTTTGACATCAGAGGGTATCACTCTTGCCTTAGGCGACATACAAGTTGCATGTCCTTGGCCATGATTTTTACATGCTTGACATGGACAACACATAAAAATGTGTCTTCAAAGAGACTGACCAAATAAGCCTTTGCAGCCTCCTGAATTGATTTGAGGGAAATTGCAGACATCCAAAGCTCTGTGCTGTAGCTTTGTAGCACTTCCTTACATGTCCGTGCAAAAGGTGCTTTCCTAATAAGCATGTTAGTTGTCTTCTGTTAATGCTGAATCTCAGCAAACGCTCGACAAAATCGCCGTGTTCTTTGAGGTCGGAGTTGTGGGGGCTCTGAGCTCCTTGTGGCTTTGCTCTTTGTGGCTTTCCGTATAATTTTGACTTTCGATGGTACTTGGGAGGTGGCTGGGAGGCATCTTCATCTGGATCATAATCCTCGTTTTCACTGCTATGCTCATCATTGTTTGGTTGATTAGAAGGCATGGCATCCATTCCTATGGGCAGTGACTTGCCGGCCACAGTGTGGCGACCTGGGCTAGATGGCATCGGGCCCATTTGGCCTGACAACGTTCACACCCACCCTATGGTTCATTGGGATGTCCTTTGTCTGCACCTACGCTTGCATTGGTACGTTTCTTTGCTCCTTTGGACTGCTTGGTAAAGATGGATGAAAGCATTATCTCCTCTATGTGCAAATAGCCTCCTATTCGAAAGTACACATCTTTGTTTGAGGCCTTCTTAGCAAGATTGACCTTAAGTGGTATAGGAAAAACATTCTCAGTAATTCCTCTTTCCCTTAAAGCATCCTTAAGGAGACCATATAAGGCAATTTATTCCTTAGTACTAATTTCAACTTCATCACAAGCCTTCTGTACATCAACATCGCTCACAAGATTTGAAAAAATTTTGCATCACCTCCTTTGTGACAGCATTGTTTAAATGTTCTGTATTTGGTGCTCGTATAAGGGCTACAACATCCGATTTCTTGAGGCACAAACTTAACAAATGGATGCGATCCTCCTGGCTATGGCCGCCACACAGCTCTTGGATAAAATTCCTACAAGAACAAACAAAAACATTATTACAAAATTCCTACAAGAGTGGACAAAAACATTACCACAGAAACACAGATTGGAGCGTAGCACAATGTACCTTTGTACCTCTAACCCTTCTTTTTCTAGCACCACCTTTGGGGGCTAAAGTCTCTATGGCATTGAAGCTCCTCTTATGTTCCCTTGCACCTAAGGGTGTCTTTTTAAGATGTAGGATCTTATCTTCAAGATTTGCAATCTTAGCATCCTTCTCTTCCACATGTAGCTTAAGAGTTTCCACTTCCTCCTCCACATGAAAGATCCTTTTGCACAATCCACTAGTGGTATGGAAAAGAAGTTGACATTGATGAAAAGACCATTGAGCACTATCAGCTCCAATAGTCGACAATCGCTTGCAGTATCCAAGAAGACCTTGCTCCCCTCTACCTATATATTGAAAAAATGAAGCAAGGCTATTGAATGTTGGGTACACATTGATGGCTGGATCATTAGGGTAGAGGAAACCATGCACCCAAAGGTCCACATTGGTGTGACCTGCAGCACGACGTTGTTGTGCAGTTTGCAAATAATGACACTTTGAGGGTGCGAAGTCCTTTGGAAACCAAACATGTAGAGAAACCGTTTTTGAAGTTGAAAATCTTGTTGTGGATGGGAGGTTTGTAATGTCGCCTAGCTCCATTGCAAGGGGAATAAAGATGGCCTCAAGAAAGAGTGGAGAGCTGCAGTAGAGACATGGAGTGAAGAGCTATGGGATGGAGAGCTTCAGAGAGCTACAGAGTGGAGAGGATAGCTATGGAGTGGAGTGATACAGGAGAGCTACGGAGTGGAGAGGAGGGCCATGGAGTGGAGAGCCATGGGGGGGAGAGCTGCAACAAAGCTATGGAGTGGACCTGCAACAAAGAGAGGGAAGGAGGAAGCTATGGAGTGGAGAGCCATGGGGGGGAGAGCTACAACAAATCTTTGGAGTGGGCATGCAACAAAGAGAGGGAAGGAGGAAGTGTGTGTGCTGAAAATTAGGAGAGAGAAGAGGGAGGGAGAGGAGTGAGAGAGGGAAGGAGGTAGAGTGTGTGCTGAAAAGTAGGAGATAGAAGAGACGGAGAGGAGTGAGAGAGAGAGGAGTGATTTTGGAGGGAAATAAAAAAGGTGGGAAGTTTCATATTTTGCAGGTCTAGCTGTGAGATTTTGAGAGAGAAAATTGATATTTGAGTATATATATATAGGTTGGGGAGAAGTTTTGAGTAAAAGTGAGTTTTTTTTTGAAAAAAGTGTTTTTTTAAACTGAGGTTATGGATGCTCTTGATGATGTGACAAAAGAAAGGGAGGAGGGTAGTTATTGTCATAAGGACCACCACTCTTTTTGGGTAGAGAGAGAATGTACATATCCTTCCTCCTTAGCCTCTATTTCAACCTACAAAAAGCCTATGACAACTTTAAAAAAAGCCTAAGAGAATACCCTCATTCAATGGCCTTGTCTCCTAAACCACACACATTTTCAGCCTTAATTCCTTAAAATTAAGGATCCTTACAAGGCCCTTTTGGGGTTCATATTTTTCCTAATTCCTCTCTACCTCTCCCTCTCCCTCTCCCTCTCCCCTCTACCTCCACCCCTCCCCTCTCCCTCTCTCTCTCTCTCTCCATCTATCCCTCTCTACCTCCACCTCTCCTCTCTCCCTCTCCCCTTTCCCTTTCCCTCTACCTTCTATCCCTCTCTACCTCAACCTCCACCTCTCCCTCTCCCTCTACATTCTATCCCTCTCTACCTTTCTCTTTCTCTCTACCTCCACCTCTCCTTATCCCCCTCCCTCTCTTTCTATCTCTCCCTCTCTCTACTCTCTACCCTCTATCTCTATCTACCTTCTATCCCTCTCTCTCTACCTCTACCCTCTATCTCTATCTACCTTCTATCCCTCTCTATCTATCTCTCCCTCTCCCCCTCTCTCTACCCTCTATCTCTATCTACCTTCTATCCCTCTACCTCTACCTCTCTCTTTCTCTCTACCTCCACCCCTCTTGCTACCACTATCTACCTATATCCCTCTACCCTCTTTCTCCACCTCTCCCTCTACCTTTCTACATCTTTCTACCTCTATCTTCTATTCCTCTATCTTTCTACATCTTTCTACCTCTATTTACCTTTTATCCCTCTCTACCTCTCTCTTTCTCTCTACCTTCTATCCCTCTCTATCTCTACCTTTCCCTCCACCTTCTATCCCTCTATCCCTCTCTATCTCTATCCCTCCCTCTCTCTTTCTCTTTCTCTCTCTCCCTCTACCTCTATCTTCCCCCCTATCTTCTATCCATCTTTACCTTTCTCATTCTCTCTACCTTCTATCCCTCTCTACCTCCACCTCTCCCTCTCCCCCTCTCTACCTTCCATCCCTCTATCTCTTTCTCTCTATCTACCTTCCTTTCATTCTCTCCCTATATTTTTTTCCTATCTCTATTTTTCTTTAATTATTTTACATTCTTTTCTTAGCTTCTTTTTCATTTTTAAAAAAAAACTAATTCCTCTTTCTTATTTCACTCTCTATCATTTCCTCTCTCTCATTTTCAAACAATTACTCTCTCTCTCTCTCTCTCTCTCTCTCTCTCTCTCTCTCTCTCTCTCTCTCTCTCTCTAACAAACCTCTCTCATTTTCAAAAAATTACACACAATATACTCTCAATTCTCTCTCTCTCTCTCTCTCTCTCTCTCTCTCTCTCTCTCTCTCTCTCTCTCTCTCTCACACACACACACACACACACACACACTCTCTCTCTCTCTCTCTCTCTCTCTCTCTCTCTCTCACACACACACACACACACACACACACATATTTCTCTCTCTTTCACATAATCCATTCAAACGGATCAAAGCTATAACAATTTAGCACACCCCTCCCCCTCTACAATGCAAGAGATAAGCTCTTGCTCTCTCTACATGCTTGTGTGTTATCTCTCTCAAGCTCAATGTGCATGTGTGTGTGCGCATGCATGCACATTGCAAACAATGGGATAAGGGGGGTTACTAAGAGCTTACCTCTCCCGCTTCTTGAAAATAATGGTGTTTCCTTTTCTCTTGTCGGCGCCGAAACTCCAAGCTCTCCCTTGTTATGGTGAGCTTATGGTGGCCTCGTTTGATCTCTCCTCCGTCAGCACCGAATCGGTGGCCTCTTTTGATCTCCCATCCATCGGTGCCAAGCCAGGCTTTGTGTGTGTAAATGTGTGTGTGTGGGAGGGGCGGGGGGGGGGAGAGAGAGAGAGAGAGAGGGATTATGGAGAGGTTGAGATATTGGGGCGGGGGACGAGGGAGGGGGAGATATGAGAGGCAGGTGAGGGGGATGATAGAGAGCAAGAACGGTGCAGGTTTTGGCTATGGAGGAGAGTAAAAGAAGTGAGCAAGGCATGCAAAATACGCGGCATGCCTTGCTCCCTCCCTTTTTTTGACATCATCAGTATTACCACGGGTATTATTGTGGATATTGCCGCATACAAGTTTTTTTAATCGTTGAGTACCACCTCTCTCTAACAACCTTAATTTCTTCAACATCTTTTTTCTTTTCAACAGTCCTTTTTTTATTTAGTTTACTCTTTTTTTGTCCACCACCAAGTCCTTTTTCTTTGTTTTTAATTTTTTGGATCTTTTTTTAAAAAAAATTCAACCATCATACTAATTTTCTTTTCTTTTTTGAATTTTTTATTATTGAGTACCTTAAAAAAAATTAAAATTATTTGGATTGAATTAGTGAGGTAAATCTATTGAGTTATGTTTTATAGTTAATTTATTGAATTTTCTCTAATCGTCATTCACACTCTTGCAGGATGAATGGGATGATTGTGGTGCTTCGTACGGCTTTGATCGTGATCCATGGCTCAAGGATAAACTCCCTTGTCCTTGCACCAAGTGCAAAAAGAGGATTGCTCCTTTGAGGTGCATTACACTAGAACATGTGGACAAGGAGGGGCTTTCGGTCCCTCAACAAAACACTCCATTAGATGGGAGCACCACCCCTCCATCACTTGAGGATGCCTCCCATTGGTCTATGTTTGGTGATGGTGCTATGGCTTGCAAGGTCAAAAAACAATGACAAGAGATGCTAGGTGGCTAACGAGGAGCACAAAGCAGTGGTTCCACTTTGGCAACCTCTCAACAGACATTTGAGGGGCTCTTTGAGCTTGAAAACAAGCACATGCTCGACATGGTCGATGTATTGTTGGCACGGGATGCCAATATTTATGATGAGAATTGCAAGCCATGCTCTAAACACGCAAAATCAAGTGAAGAAAGATTGCTATCGAGTGCCCGTGCACCACATTACGATGGTGCACAGTACTCGATGCTTCGAGCATCACTGGAGATTTTCAACTTATAAGAAAAATTTGGTTGGAGCAATGAAAGTGTAGATGCTCTTCTGAGATAAGTTTTTTTTAAAAAAAAATGTTGATTACACTGTCTTCTTGGCCACCAAAGCATTTTTATTAATCAACATTCTATTTATTAAATAAAACTTACCTAAGAAAGAAATCAAGTGAGCATCTAAGAAAGAAGCAAAATAAAACTTACCCCAATAGAGCATCTAACAAAAATGATTTGGTGTCCAAAAAGAGAGTGTAATAGACATAAAAAGAATAAAACTTACCCCAATAGAGCATCTACACTTGTGAAGAAAGATGCTTCCAAAGTAGAGCCATTGCCATGAACCACTCTTTGGCTACCTAGTGACTCTTGTCATTGTTTTTTGATCTTACGGACAATAGCGCCACCACCGAACATAGACCAATGGGGAACATCCTCAAGCAATGGGGGCGGTGCTCTCATCTACTCGAGTGTTTCGTTGAGGGATCCAAAGTCCCTCCTTGTCCACATGCTCTAGTACAATGTGCCTCAAGGGAGGGAATGCCTTTTAACACTTAGTGCAAGGACATGAGAGTTTATCCTTAAGCCATCAATCGTGGTCAGGGCTGTGCAAAGGGCGACAATCGTCCCATTCATCGTGCATGTGCATGAACATCAATTAGAACAAAAATGCAATAAATTAACTCAATAGATTTAACTCACTAAATTAATTTTGTAAATTTATATATATTTTTAAAAGTACTCAATAATTAAAAATCCAAAAATAGGAGAAAATGAGTGAAGAAGTAAAAAAACAAAGATAATAAAAAACAATAGAAAAGGTATTTTAAAAAAACCAAAAAAATAATAAACAAAATCAAGAAGGACACCAAAAGAAAAGGGACATTGAGAAATTTAAGGATGTTAGCAATGAATCTCGATCGTCCTTAACATTTATAATAGATGTACGTGGTAATATCCGTGGTGATATCCACGGTAATACTAAACATAAATAAAAAAACAAAGAGCAAGGCATTCTGCACTTTTGGCATGCCCTACTCTTGGTTTTTTTTCAAAGCCATAGCCCGCCTACACACTTTCTTTCTCACCATCGCCCTCCTCTCCTCTCTCATCTCCCCCTCCATCTCATGATCAACCTCCTCCTTGTCTCTCTCTCTCTCTCTCTCTCTCTCTCTCACTCACTCACTCTCTGTCTCGCGTACATAGACACACACACATCCACACACATACACAAAGTTCTATTTGGAGATTTTGACAAAGAAGCAGAGGAGACTTGGCACCAACGGGGGAGGATATAGCCACCATCGCAAGCAAAGACTACTGCAAGGAGGAGGGAGAAGCTTTGGCACCGACGGAAGAGGAGATATCCACCATCATTGTAAGGAGAGGAGATAGTCTTCTTTCACACCCCCCTATCCTAATGATTTAAATGCACACACATGCACACATTGACCTCAAAAACATACACATACAACCATATTGCAAATGAAAAGGCTTACCTCTTACATTGTTGATAGAGAGTTGCGTTAAATAGATATTGTTAGCATTAACAAAATGCTAAATTGTGTAGTTTATTGATTAAAAATTATGTGAGAGAGAGGAAATATGAGAGAGAGAGAGAGAGAGAGAGAGAGTGTGTTAATTTGTTTGGAAATGAGAAAGAAGGAGAGAAAGAGAATGTGTACGTGTGTATATTAGTTTAAAAATGAGAGAGAGAACTGAGCTCATAAAGGCATAGCTCGTGTTGCGTACACCTCCATAGAGTATCCATATGCTTAAAACTGATAGAAGATGAGAGAGTTACAAGCTTTCAAAGTCAGTGGGTCTTGAAAAAGCTCCAAAAATGAGCTCTTTCGAATGAAAAAAAAGTTGCTGAGAATTGCAGCTATATTTTTGGGGGCATTCTTCTCTCTTTATTAAAGGGAATCTTTCCTTTCTTAGCCATCACAACTCTCTCCATTTTTCACATTTGATTGGTCCATTTGGGACCTTTCTTGGGAAAGGGGATCAAATAAGCCGAGGTGTTTGGGCAGTTGTGTGTGAAAGCAAAGAGTGCCCCTCCTTGCCCAAGAAGCCCAAGAGCCCCCATAGCCAAGCGGGAGAGAGCTCCTCTCTCATTTGATTCAACACATATGGGGCCTCCACTCCCCCTCTTATACCCTTCCTTTGAGCCCACTCCCCTCCATGTGGGATAAAGAAATTGACACATGGCACATTCTCTTCCATCTACTCCCAACTTCCCACACGTCAACCTTAATTTCCATCTTTACCTCCAAAGTGAGCAACCTTTTCGGAGACGTAGCGCATGACTCCGGCCACCAAATGCAACACCATAAAGCACAAATCGGAGCCCAAAACTTTGACTATTTCCGCAAATATTTAACCTCATCATTTATAATTATAGCCATCATGTTGGCCCAGTTTTCCTTCTTCACATGCATCTGCAACCATCTTCTAAGTAGAGACTGCCCACTTCAAATGCATGTAACTCATGATGTATGGGGCCGATTCACAAGCTATAAAGCACAACTGAAAACACTCATTAAGAAATATCTTTCAAAGACTCAACCAACCCAAAAATCTTGTAAACAAACCCAACAAAACAAAGCCTTTGTACATGAAATTTTACAAAGTCACTTCCGAAACTCAAAGCACTATGTATACATATATACATGAGGCCAATTGGCAAGCTATTTAGCATCATTTATTGGCTTTATGCTCCTCCAAAAAATGCATGATTTCTTTCTTAGGTAAGTTTTATTTTGCTTCTTTCTTAAAATCAAGTGAGCATCTAAGAAAGAAGCAAAGAAAGAAGTTGCTCTACACTTTTTGTTGGGAATGCAAGTGTAGATGCTCTATTGGGGTAAGTTTTATTCTTTTTATGTCTATTACACTCTCTTTTTGGACACCAAATCATTTTTGTTAATTAACATTCTATTTGGTTGTAGCTTGATGGGCAAAATGCTCCCAAAAAATCATCACATGTCCTTGGATCGCCGCCTGGTGAGGTCTTATGTTATCACACTTGTCATGGAGTATGAGCGTATCCATGCATACATGAATGATTGCATACTTTATCGCAATGAAAATGTACATTCTACCTTATGTCTTGTGTGCAGAGAAGCACGCTACAAAACCGGTGTGAGCGGGACACAACTACCCCGCAAGATATTGAGGTATTTTTTCCTTGTGCCTCAAATTCAACACATGTTTAAAGGCAGACCTATTCTGGAGATTCTCACATGGCACGCCAACCATCACTCAAATGATGGGATGATGTGTGTCCTCATTAATTCACCTTCATGGAGACACATTGAGACTCATTGGCTCGAGTTCTGGTTAGAGCCTTAGCACTCGAGGCTTGGGTTGATAAGTGATGGTGTCAATCCCTTTTGGCACTAAGTCCACATCATGGAGCACTTCGCTCGTGGCGATCATCAACTACAAAATTACACCATGAAAGACTACCAAGAAGGGAAATATACTTTTATCTTTGCTTGTGCCAGGAAAGTACAAAGCGGAGGATATTGATGTCTATCTCAAGACCCTCATTGAAGAGTTGGAGGAGTTATGAAAGGGCATCCCCTTTGTCAATGTCTCACTTCCAAAACAGAGGAGAGAGGCCACTATCAAGGGAATCCTTATGTGGACTATGCACGACTAACCTAGCCTTGGAGAGATTTCTGATATGTGGATCTAATTCTTCTCTCCCTTTACCATTTCTAGTTTGAAGCGTTTCTCTAACATTATGAAATGCATGAGTGCATGGTTATCCACTTCAGATTACTGTACATGTCCCACTTGTGGGCCATCTTTGGTGCAGAGCGGCCAATGACTTGCACAAGATAATCTATCAAAACAACCATCATTTCCTACCCCAAAGTCATAGCAAATACAAGGATCCAACAAACGGGAGGACACCCCCTAAAGCTTACAATGGCAGATTGAGCAACCATTTAGAAAGAGCATTACAACAGTGACTCTCCCCCGTCTATTCCATCGAAAGGGATGTCAAGGTACTCCATATTTTTAAGGCTTCCATATTGAAAGGACTTCAAAATACAACACCTCTTGAATCCATGCACATATTCAAGAATGTTGCTCACACCCTATGGGACCACAATATGAAAAAAAGGGACTCTTTGGGGGCTAGGGAGGATTGGAGGGTCTTGAGGCATCTCCCTATATCCATCACTCCACAGACAGCCCCCAATGGAAAGATTGTGCTTCCCAAAGCACCGTAGATTCTAGCCAAAGATGAGCTAGATCGAGTGAAGAGTTCCATTGCCTCTATTTGCACACCAACAAGGTATATGAGTTTAGTAAATGGATCTTTCAAAAAGGCAAAGAAAGGGGGGAGCATTCAATTGTATGGATTAAAGTCCCATGATTGGCACGATATTCTACAGGTAATTCTCTCATTCATCTTTACTCCTCTCCCTCGTTTTGTTTATGGTAATATTGAATTTTGTGAATGACTTAGATAATGTGCTATTCTAATCTTTTGACATTGTAGTTCATCTTGTCGGTAAGTGTGTGTATATGCAGGGACAAGAAAATGAGGGAAGCTATTTTCAAACTCGAGGAGTTAGTAAGGTACCTCATATATCTATTCACCTAAACTTCTCTATATACACTATATCTTATTATGTGTTATCTTAATGTACTCTTGTGTGCTATCTTGTAGATTTGTGATCTCTAAAGAAATTAAAATAGATGCCATCCCTGCTGCCCAATTGCTTGCTGTGGAAACAACATGTACCAGTGAAGATGCATTTTTGCAATCTTTCCTTCTTAGTCAAATCCACCTCTTGGTGCATGTGGTGGAGGAGATCGCTATATGTGGAGTAGTACATACATGATGGATGTTCTTTCGGGAGAGGTTTTTAAAAACTCTCTAAGACTTTATGCAACTACGGTTATAACTAGAGGCATGCATGGCCGAAGGATGGATCGTGCAAGAGGCATTGGTTTACTTTTTGGAGTATCTAGCACAACTTGATCCCTCAATGCCTTGCATGTGATCAGATGAGGAGTATGCAAGGATGAATTCACACCTAACAAGTGAAAGTATATGGATCTACAACGAATTGTCAACAAATTTTGCATCCTCAATGCAAAGGTTATGACCAAGTGGGCGGACTTGTGGAAAATAGCAAAGACAAGGGGTTTGGAGGAGAGGAAGCATGAAAGCAAGCTCATGGAAACAGGAGGACACCCTTGGTTCCTTGACACCTTGCATGTTTCCCAGAACTAATTAGTGCTAAGTGGATCCCTAAAAGGATGACCAAAGCTATGGCGTGTGGAGAGGACATCACCAACGAAGAATGGGAGTATGCACGAGGTTGTGTGCCAAAGCTATAGCACTCATACATTTAAAACCATATTGCATATAGTTACTTTTCAATTGTACCATTTGTAATTGATAATATAACTAAATTTTTTATTTTAAAGTATCTTTCCTTTAACACCATGTGGTCAAAGGGTCGACACTTTGGTACCCCTCGCATTGACGAGCGTCAAATCACCACGGATTGTGGCATCATGGGCAACTTTGACACAAATGGATGAAGGCCTTTCTATCATCAAATGCGCACATCAATATTGAATAAGTGTGTCTTGGACACCCAGAAAGATGTGGATAGATTGATAGTTAAGTCAATTGACCAAACTAGATGCACATTACTCTAGTGATGGATGGTCTAATGTTCAACATAGACCATTAATCAATGTTGTTAGGAAATAAGACGTAGCTAAATAGATAATTGAGTAGATTACTTAATGGAGAGAGACAGGTTTACATACACGAGATTATAGAGTAGAGAGAGAGAGAGAGAGAGTACACACGATATACGTGGTTCACCCAATGTGGGCTACGTCCACGGGAAAGCAGCCACTCAATGGCTTTAGTACTTCAAAACAAGAAGTAATTTACAAAGGGGTTATACCCTTAATAGAGCTCCCGCCTTGCTTCACTCTCACCACCTCACACCCACCTTGTTGCATCAACTTCACACTATTAAGGGTTATACCCTTAATAGAGCTCCCGCCTTGCTTCACTCTCACCACCTCACACCCATCTTGTTGCATCAACTTCACACTATGAAATGTGTGTAGAAATGGCCTCCTTTCATAGGCCAAAAGGGCTACCCTCTCTTATGAGAGGCAGCAATGTGTAGACGCCCTTGTGTGAATAAGTCCAAATCGGACCCTCCAATCCGCCCATGTGTGGCCGCCCTGGTGTAGACAAATCCGCTTTTGAATTCGGCCACCGGCCACTGGCCATTGACTTCCGACCACCGGCCACCGGCCATTGACTACCGGCCAACCGGCCAACCGATTGGTCGTTTTCCGACCACTTTCCGGCCGGTGTCCGGCCATAATATTTCGACGAAAATTAATATTCCGACGAGGGAAAAAAAAGTCTCGGGGGCTTTCGCCCCCAAGGCCACTAAAGTTTCCCCTGAATTTTGGCTGTGAAAATTTTGGTTTCTGGCGAGTGATTTTCCTTCACGCACATTGACTTCTCCTCATAATGGGGGCCTTACATATGTGCGTTTTTACCACAAAAAATTACAAGGGGTAAATCAAGCTCCATACTTAACAATCTCCCACTTGGAGACTGATCTCCAAACCAAACCTGTGACTGCTTTCCATCCTGGCTTCTTATCCTTGAATGCCGATTAAAGATGAGCAAAAGCTCATCTTCTCCTTGTTGACCACCTTTGTAAACATGTCTGCAGGATTTTCACTTGTATGCACCTTTCCTAGCTTTAGCTGTCCCTCTTCCAAAAGAGTGCGTATGAAGTGATATCTCACCTCAATGTGCTTTGTCCTTGAATGAAAGGCTGAGTTCTTCGCAAGATGGATAGCACTTTGGCTATCATTATACAAGACACAAGTGTCTTGTTTGAATCCAAGCTCTTCTAAGAATCTGTGAAGCCACAGAATTTCTTTGCTTGCCTCCGTCATTGCTACATACTCTGCTTCCGTGGTAGAAAGTGAGACCACTTTCTGCAGCTTTGAATCCCAGCTTACTGTTGTGCCTCCAACCGTGAAGACATAGCCAGTAGTGCTCCTTCGAGTATCTTTGTCACCTGCCATATCTGCATCAGCATACCCTTAATATCAGTTCCTCCAAAATACAAATCATTTGTTGTTGTCCCTTTTAGATACCTAAGTATCCACTTCACAGCTTGCCAATGCTCTTTACCTGGGTTGTCCATGAACCTACTCACAACTCCCACTACATGTGCAATATCTGGCCTTGTCCAGACCATAGCATACATTAGAGAACCTACCGCTGCAGCATATGGAACTTTAGACATATAAGCTATCTCCTCTTGTGTCTTTGGACACATATCCATTAGGAAAAATATGAACCCTCTAGGGGCCCTTTGGGATTAAGGTTAATTAGAGGCCAGCCAATGAGAAGAGGGTTGTGGACACACTCTATGCCCTCAAAAATGTAGGGGGACAAAGTAGTCTTACACTTTTTAAATGGGCTCTTACCTAGTGAGAAGGTGGGGTGGGGGGGGGGGGGGGGGGGGGCATATGGAACCTCCAACTTCCCTCCTTTTTGATCCGGTTTTGAAAAAATCCCAAAAATTTGAAATTTTTCAAAAATTTCAAAACTCAAATTTCATCTTCTGAAAACCCCCTTAAAACTATTTTATGGTCAAAAAAGCATTTTTTGATCTCAAAAAGTCAAAACGTGCATCCAAAAACCCTAAAATTCAAAATTTTTTAAAAACTTTTTAAAAATCTTTTTTTGCTATCCAGAGCTCCCCCAAAATTAGTTATTAGGCAAAAAGGGATTTTCTCTCTCTAGAACCCCTTTTCCAACCCCTCCTTGGTTGCAACCATCACACTCATCCTCTACTCCAACACTCTCTCTCTTTACACCATCTCCATTGCTGCAGCAAGGAAGCTCCTCTCTCCTCCCCTACCACCTTCCATTGCCACACCAAGCAAGGCTTATCCACCTTCTCCTCCCAGTGCCACACCAAGCAAGGGTTGTCCACCTTCTCCTCCCATTGCCACAAGGGTTGACCATTTTCTCATATCACTTTATCACACCTACATTGTAGCAACAAGCAAGGTTCTCCTCCTCCTCCTAGTTTGCTATGCTCAACCATGGCCAACTCTACTTCGCAAAGGCGACCAAAGTATGAGGTCACAGCACTTGCATGCCACACCACTAGAGGTGTAGATGATGAGTGGGTGCAAGAGTTCACCAAAGGTGCTTGGGTATACATGCAACCATCTGCTGTTGGCCCTCATCGTGTGTGGAATCGTGCAAACTTAGATCTTCATTGGAAAGGAAAGCTCCTTGGCTTCAAGAACCGCAAAGACAAGGGGACCATAGCAATTGTGCAACATGTTTTCTCAATGTCAACCATGCACTTGCAACAACCACCTCGATTTCCAACACATTGTAAGTACGTGTTTTGAGAATACAAAGCTAGGTGTGAAATCACAGTGTAATGTTATTATGGATTCATACTTAACATTTGTCATGCATTTATAGTCATATTTCCATCCACGTTAGTGGAGGAGCAGCCACTACATAGTCTCTCCGGCACATTCAATGCTATACATGCGGATATTGGAGCAATAATGTTCCCGCATCTTTGCCCAACCAAACTGGTTCAAAGAAGGATTTTCTTCTATTCTCACTCCATATTGTCCCTACTTCTACACAAGCATTTGGAACGCTTGAACCCATCAAAGTAACTTCCTTATTAAGTATGGAGTGGCCGGTCCCAGATTTGTGGTCGGTAGCATCTTTCAAGCAAAAGATGATAATGGATGTCCAAAACTCATTGAAATACTCTAAAGCTTCTAGGTCTGTGGGCTTGAGCTGGTGTTTGCCTATTCATTGTTTTGTGCACATTTTTTAAGAGTTTGGATTTGTGGAGACTACCACAATGCTTGTATGTAAAGATGCGCATTACGAGGAATTAGGAAGGCTTTTAGAAGAGGACTGGGGTTTTGTGGAGGGCATGCACAACGGGGACCGGTACCATTGTAAGGTTGGAGCTTCAGGTATTGGAATGCGCTATTTGAAATCCCGCACCTCCTTGTACATACGATTTCACTATGATCGTTGGATGTGCAAGCTTGGAGTGTGGACTCCCTTACAGAGTGTAGACGGCACTATTGCAAGCTTTGACATTGCAGTGAAGATGCCCAACAATGCTTTGGAGGTAGTCCAAGTGAACAAGCATTGGACTCTCAGTAATGTTCGAGAACATTTGGTTATTATGGGTTCTGAGGCCCTTCAACAAGCACAATTTCGTTTACAAGGTCACAAGGTGAGAATCCTTCCGCCACATTTTCAATACATCATGGTTTGTCGATCATTAGATGCTTATTGTAATGAATGTCCGCAGATTGGAAAGAGAATGGAAGACAAATTGAAGGTCGAGGAGGACTGGGGGATAGATGGAACTATGCTATCGATCTTATAACTTTGTAACTCTTGCAATTTTCATGTTGATCCCCGCTGTAATCAACATGATTTGCTTCGGCAAATCATGCCTTTGATTATAATTTTTTGCATTGGGATGAGAAATCATTTTTTGGTGAAAGTGCCTTTTTTTTAATGTCTTAAAAAAAGGGTACATTATAAAAGGGGGGCCACCTAACTCATTCACCATTTTCACTTTTGCAACTCCTGAGCTCCTCCACTCTCTATCCACACCCCAGGCTAAACATGGATGCTGCCACAACCTCTGCATCTATACCCACATCCACCCCTTTGTCACGCTTCATCCTCTTCCTCGAGGACACCAAATACAAAGAGAAGTTGGACCTCCACACCTTTTTTACTCGTCTCCCTGACCTTGACGCCACAGTTGCCCTTCACATGGATGCATTTGAGGAGATTTCTGCGTTCATGGAGGAGCACATCATAAAATATTCTGTATCTATCCCCCCACATGCAGGGATCTGGGTGCCTTGCGATCTTTTGCGCTATATACACAAAGGTGATCGCCCATTCGCCAAGCGGTTGCAACGATTCCAAGAAATTGCAACCAATCCAGGCCATTACTTGGACGAGCAAGCCCCTGGGGTGTCAGCGCTCAAGAAGCGCAAGTTGGGGGTAGAGTACCTTTCTTGGCTCGCAACATTTATCTTCTTGGTGAGCGAGGAACCTGATTTGGAGGAGCTCCGCTTACCACACCTTCAAGTTGGGTCCTTTATCAAGGACACCAAGGAGCAGCAGGTTATCCCCATGAACCCTGCAGCGGAAGGAAAAGCACACCAGCTCGAGTACCCTAGGGGTCTTGAGGAAGTGGTTGAGAAATCCATAGTTGCAACTGGCCCTAGTGACACTCCAGTGCCACTACCACTGACGGATGTGGCTATCCTAGAGGTAGAAATTAGCCGCTTCTCCTCAGTGTTAGTGGATGGGGAGGACTTTGTGTTCCTGCATGATTTGGAAAAAACATTTGGCCTGCGCATGGATGAATGCTTGAGCGTGCTATGCAACAGCAGCAAATGTCCCTTAGACAATACGCCAGATGCCCTAGAAAGCAAGCGCTTGCCAGATGGGGACTCTGTTGCTGACACTATTGCAGTTGTATGTGCGGAGGTCCTGGCAGCAGAGCAGTTGCACGTGGCTGATGAAGATTTCCAAGCCACGCAAGCCAAGGTTGAGGCTGCTAGGATGCCTATGCCATTATGCAACCTCCCATCTGATGATCCAAAGCTTGTATCTGTGGTGCATGGGACCATTGACTTGGATGCAAAGGGCAACAGGGAGGAGGATGACAAGGAGCAGGAGGTAAACTGTATCCTAATTTTCATGTTACTATTTTATCCTTTGTGTCTTTTTTCTCAACCTTCATCGGTTTATGACAGGATGTTGTGGAGGTTGATGATTTTGCTGCAAGGACGGGTGGCAAGCGGACGAGCTTTGGACCTCAAGCTTCCCTTGCGCATTACCTCGGAAAACTCCCCCCTGGCGATGTGGCCGTTATCCATAATGAATTTACTCCCCAAGTCCATTTTATGACTTGGTCGTTAAAAGCTTTGAGCAAGTTTTTGTGTTTGAGTACCATTGCTCAAACTGCGCATCAAGTGTTCCTAGTGCGTAGATCCCTTGTATGCACAGCGTTTGGCACTGGCTTTCGTGGTAAAGTGCTTGCCCAGATAGGGATACATGCTTCCATTGGCTGAACTGACCCAAATGCCATAGCGCAGTCCCTCTTAACTAGGGAGTTGCCTTACGCGCAAAATAGGCGCCAGGAAATGGTCAAAAAAATTCTGAACTCCTCAAATACATGATGTAAAATCACCGTGCTAGAAGGAATAAAAAATATTTGAAATTGTCTCTCTATATTGCAAATTCTTTTCAATCTGATTTGTCAATCTTGAAAATTGTTTCAATTGGTGATATGAATTGTTTTTTGACTTTGTTATTTCAAGGTATGTAATTGCAGTCAATTTGAGTATAATTGTGATTTTTAAGTACCCTAGGGAGTTAGATTAGCCTATAAGGGGCAAAAAATGCCTGGCCATAAGGGCGCGCAAATGGCCCATCCATCAGTTTGGGATGGGCCATTTGCGCGCCCTTGTGGCCAGGCATTGTTTTGCCCCTTATAGGCCAATCTACCCCCTAGGGTACTTAAAAAGCACAAATTTATTGCAATGGATTGGTTTTGCATCATTCATTTAGATGCAACCTTTTTATGGAAATTCCAGTATATGTTCACACTCAAGGACACTAGAAAAGCTCAAATCAATTATGAAATGAAGTTTCCAGCAAACTATCACTTGCTTTAGCTCTACCTACTACACCCTTGCACCAAAAAGTCAAATTACATTGGACACTTGGTTTCACAATATGTTATTTGTTTTGATATCCTATAAGGAATTCAAAGCTTGAAATGACCAAAAAAAGGTGTCCATAAGGATCCATATAAAATATTGATGCAAAACCAATAGGTTTTAGTAATTTGGTTATTTTAAGTACCCTTGGGGGTAGATAAGCCTACAAGGGGCAGAAAAAGGCCTGGCCACAAGGGCGCGCAAATGGCCCATCCATCAGTTTTGGATGGGCCATTTGCGCGCCCTTGTGGCCAGGCATTTTTTTTACCCCTTATAGGCCAATCTACCCCCTAGGGTACTTAAAAAGCACAAATTTATTGCAATGGATTGGTTTTGCATCATTCATTTAAATGCAACCTTTTTATGGCAATTCCAGTATATGTTCACACTCAAGGACACTAGAAAAGCTCAAATCAATTATGAAATGAAGTTTCCAGCAAACTATCACTTGCTTTAGCTCTACCTACTACACCCTTGCACCAAAAAGTCAAATTACATTGGACACTTGGTTTCACAATATGTTATTTGTTTTGATATCCTATAAGGAATTCAAAGCTTGAAATGACCAAAAAAAGGTGTCTATAAGGATCCATATAAAATATTGATGCAAAACCAATAGGTTTTAGTAAATTTGGTTATTTTAAGTACCCTTGGGGGTAGATAAGCCTACAAGGGGCAGAAAAAGGCCTGGCCACAAGGGCGCGCAAATGGCCCATCCATCAGTTTTGGATGGGCCATTTGCGCGTCCTTGTGGCCAGGCATTTTTTTGCCCCTTATAGGCCAATCTACCCCCTAGGGTACTTAAAAAGCACAAATTTATTGCAATGGATTGGTTTTGCATCATTCATTTAAATGCAACCTTTTTATGGCAATTCCAGTATATGTTCACACTCAAGGACACTAGAAAAGCTCAAATCAATTATGAAATGAAGTTTCCAGCAAACTATCACTTGCTTTAGCTCTACCTACTACACCCTTGCACCAAAAAGTCAAATTACATTGGACACTTGGTTTCACAATATATTATTTGTTTTGATATCCTATAAGGAATTCAAAGCTTGAAATGACCAAAAAAGGTGTCCATAAGGATCCATATAAAATATTGATGCAAAACCAATAGGTTTTAGTAAATTTGGTTATTTTAAGTACCCTTGGGGGTAGATAAGCCTACAAGGGGCAGAAAAAGGCCTGGCCACAATGGCGCGCAAATGGCCCATCCATCAGTTTTG
Organism: Adiantum capillus-veneris; assembly: GCF_014529385.1. Classification (NCBI taxonomy): domain Eukaryota; kingdom Viridiplantae; phylum Streptophyta; class Polypodiopsida; order Polypodiales; family Pteridaceae; genus Adiantum; species Adiantum capillus-veneris. The sequence goes on along the minus strand of NC_140931.1, from coordinate 139,906,769 downwards.
GATGGGCCATTTGCGCGCCCTTGTGGCCAGGCCTTTTTCTGCCCCTTGTAGGCTTATCTACCCCTAAGGGTACTTAAAATGTACAAATTTACTGAAATTGACTACAATTACATACAGAACTTGAAATTACAAAGATAATAGACAGAGTAGACACAACTGTTGATCATATTGTCATTGGAAAGTCAAATCATTACAAAGATAAGGGTGTGAAATACAAAAAGAGGGGTAACTTCGGCTAATGCTCAAAGTCTCGTCGCAATCCTCGTGCAAGCTGCATATCTTTTGGCTGTATTGTCACTCGCTTTGCATGAATGGCACATAGGTTGGTATCTTCCAACACTGAAATGATGTGGGCCTCTGCAGCTTCTTGAATAGCCTCTAGCGCTATTGCTTGCATTCTATACTGATTTCCATAGCTTTGAAGCACTTCCTTCACAGTGCGAGCAAAGGGGGCGCGTCGAATCAAGAGCTCCGTCGTCTTCTGGTAGTGGCGGATTTCTGCAAATGCCCTTGCTATTTTTCGGCGCCGCTGCGGTTTTCTTGGGGGCACTTGCACATTTGCTGGCGGGCGGCGTGAAGGCTTCTTGAAAAACTTAGACTTGCGTCTATTTACATACTTAGGGGCTGGTTCTGCAGCCTGTTCTGATTCTTCCCCTTCCCTTGGTTGTCGATCTTGTCATGTGGAGAGAGCTCCCTTGCCTTGAGGCAATGTCTTCCCCCCAACGGCCACCCGGTGTGTGCGCGGTATTTTTTCTCGCAGCCATGGTGGCTCACTCTCTGATTCGGTGTCTGTATTGACCACCCGAGTCCTGGATGGTCCTGCTTGTGATTGGGGGCGCGACGGCTGCTCCCTATCGGACTCTGATGTTTGCTGGCCCTCGGCTTCTCTCCAGCGCTGGGCACGTTGCTTCATTCTCTTTCTAGGTGTTATATCTTGAGGAGGTGGAGATTCAACAGTCCTTGATGACTCTCGTGCCCTACCACCATGCCCACTACCAGAAGAGTTCCTGGAACGGCCAGGTGTTCGTGGCCGTTTTCTTGTGCCTTTAAGCCATGACGGCTTCTCACATCCTTGGAGGGTGTTTTTGTTGGCAGGCGGATGCTCTTTCGCGGTTTGTTTGGTGCGCGCCATTTCGTTGGTAAGAGCTCACACTGTTCTTAAGAAATGAGTGATTTATGAGAGCATGCAATATTTATAAGGGCCCATTTAAAAAGGGCCCTGTTCACACTAATTTTTTTAAAAGAAGTATTATTTTTTAAATAAACATGTCGCTAAGAGTTGGACCCTGCGTTCACGTTTAGTGACTCGCGCAGTATCCACTTTGATCCTTGTCGCACTCTGCATCGCCGCCATGCAGCATGCTTGGTGGGACCTTGCGACATTTGCCACTTGTTGCTATGCTCTTGACGACTCCATTTGCGCACTTCAATAGCAATCTTGGATTGTCGCGCACGCTCCATTGTGAGCTTATGAGCAAATGTTGTGCAAAAAAACCAGTTGAACATCTCCTCCAAATAATTGGATTGCACCATTCCACCACCATGTCGAGTATTTTTGAAGTACACTCCCCTTGCTCGATAATGGGACTTCTCCATGCCTTGAGTGCTAAAAATTTCAAGCGATCCATACTTGTGCATAAAAAATGCACCATGCGCAAACAAGATATGTTGTTCACATGAGCAAACGATCCACATTAGTAAATAAAAACAATCCCTTGTAATGAATACACCATGAATGACTTGCCATGTAATGTGTGATGTTATTTTCACCCCAAGAAAGGGTGAAGACCTTGGTAAAATCTGCCAAAGCTTCTTGAAATGATTGCCGTTGTTCTTCTGTTGTCCTGTTAAGGCTCATAAGCTTGACCATTTTATCAAAATAGGCCCAAATATGCTTGCGCTTGTTTGCAAGCTCGCCATTTGAATCATTGTCAGTAGTAGCTTTGCATAACTCCTTCCAAAGCTCCCAAAGGTTACCTACCTGCTGGTTGGAGCTGCTTTGAGCATCATATCGACTTGGCTTTCCTTGGGAAACTTTCTTCAAAAAGTGTCTAGCTTTTTGTCCACTCATTGACACTTGTTGAGCAATTTCATGGGCCTCCCCTGTGTTCTTTGCAGCAACTATAGACACATTTCCACCGTGACAGCCAATGGAATTCAAGAGTACCTCCACTCTTTCGATCGCTTCCTGGGACTTTTCCAACGGTTTCATTGTGAAAGCATAGTCAATGTGGAGCTTCAATAGCCTATCAAAAATACGCATGAATGCGTGTAATGTACAAAAATGTACATTCGATAGAGGAAATCGAAAGATTGGATTCCAAGTGTGGTCCTTTTGATCACGGTCTGGGGCATTGAGCATGGGACTTCTCAGAATAGACGCTTCCCATTCTCTACCTTCATCTCCGACATCATGACAATCTAACCCTTGTTCTCCATGCCCTTGCCATGGAAGCATGTAACTGGCCTTTGCAGTGCTCTTATGTGATTTTTGTCCATTAGGTTTGTACCCTCGAGTGCAAAATGGACAAGGCATGAGAGAAGAAACCCCTTGTTTGCAGCCAAGCAAACACTTTATGGTCTTCAAATCCCCACCTAAGTGCCACTCCACATCATAACTACCAAAGCCCTCAATCTCCAACTTCTGACTTGAAATTTGGGAGTGTATTACTTCTGTGATCCATGGAGTTCTCTCAAAAATCCACGAAAGTACTCCATTGGTCTCTTTGGGCACCTCAATAGCACCCAACCACCAAATGTCTTTCTCTGATTGCACGCTAAAAGATAGGGTGGGATATGGCTCGACTGAATCCCTTCGCTTGGTTTGCAGAAGGGCCTCGTTCATTAGAGTGACACTTAGCCTCTCTAACCTTCGGCCTTTCACTATTTGACACTCATCGAGTTTCAGCACAAAAGCGACTTTTGTGCCAAGCACTACAAAGTAAATAGTGCTAAGACCTTAAACTTCAGCTTCTATGAAAAGAATAATACCAAAGAAAAAAGTAAAGTGTGTCACCTTCTTCAGGTAACTCGTAAAATCTAAGCATGGCTTCTTGAAGCCTTCTAAGATCCACAAAAATATTGTTCCACATTGTGTAAGGAAAGCCCTTATTCGAAGGTCTTATGGATTGTTTCTTACCTTTTCTCCTTGTCTTTGTTGTGCACGAAGCATAAAGGGAAGTTGGCATTGTGTCCTCAATGTGTAGGTATGTCCCAATGCGGGAGAACACATCTTCGTTTGTGGCCTTCTTTGCGAGCTTGACCTTGTGAGGAATGGGAAATAGGTTTTCCACAATGCCATGTTCTTTGAGGGCATCCTTTAGGAGTTGAAAAATAGCCTGATAGGCTTTGGTGTTGATTCCAGCCTCATCACAAGCTTGTTGAACGTAATCATCATTAACCACATTTCTTAATTTACGCATAAGGTCCTTGGTGACTGCATCCTTAATGTGCTTACCTCCAGGTGATTGTAAGATAGAAATAACGTCCTCGGTATTGAGACAACTAGTGAGAAGGTTGACTCGATTATCTTGGCTTGTTCCACCGCATGCCTCCTGGATGAAGTTTCTAGCAACAAATAAACATAAATGTTAGAAAATAGTGTGAAGTAAGAATGCAGCATGCAAGTAAAGACCAAATCACCTTGTGGCTGTAACTCGTCGTTTGCGTGCTCCTCCGGAATGTGCAAGAGTTTCAATGGATGAATACGGGCGTTTGAGTTCCCTTGCACCAAGGGGTGTTTCTTTCAAGTATGTGATGGTGTTAGTAAGCTTCTGGATGTGGGACTCCTTTTCTTGACTACCCTCTCCGAAGAGGCAACACTCTCTTGTAATGTCGTTGTCTTGAGGTGAAGAGCTTGACATTCGTGCATCCACATATGCAAAGAAGCACCTGCACCCATACACAGCCGCTTGCAATAGCCTAACAAGCCTACTTCTCTCCTCCCAAGAAATTGAAGAAATGTGGAAAGGCTATTAAACGGTGGATGGAAGCGGCTTATGGGATCGTAAGGGGACAAATGGCCATCCACCCAAATGTCAACATTGGTCTCACAAGCGGTGCGACGTTCCTGCGATGACCTTTGATCACCTTCACTAGTGGTCTTCGGTGCAAATGCCGTGGGTAAGCGAATATGTATGCTTTTGGTGTGCGGAATACGTGGTGGTGGAAGCAAACCATTTGTGATGTCCGTGAGCACCATGGAAGCTGTTGCGTGAGGAAGCAAATGATGAAAAGATAGAGGGGGAAGGGTAGAGAGGCCGAGCAGGATGGGAGGAGAGAAGGAGGGAGGAAGGGGAGGGAGAGATTGGGGAGGAGGAGGAAGGTAGGGACAGAGAGGGAGAGGAGAGGGAGAGGGAGAGAGGAGGGAGGAGGATGAGAGAACAAAATGTTTATTACTTTTTGGGGGAAAAGATTTTTGAAAAAATGGACTTTCTAAGCTTGTGGGTTAAAAAATGGGTCAAAAAATGATTTTTGGATATGTATATATGTTGGGAGGGAGTTTTAAGTAAAAAACAAATAAAAATGAATTTTTTTTAAAAAGTCAAATTTTGACTCTTTTTGACCCACGGAATTGCTGATGTGGACACACCCCTATGCTTCCTTCACTTTAAAAAAAGCTAGAGAGAGAAAGCAACCCTTTAGGTCCACATCCTACATTTGTTTTAAAAAAAGGCTAGAAAAGCCTACTCAAAACTACCTTCTTCAATGCCCTTGCCCCCTAAACCCCACACAACATTAGCTTTAATCCCTAAAAATTAAGATTCCTTACAAGGCCCATGCAAGGTTCATATTTCTCCTAATGCCTTCGTTAGTTTAAAGTGACCAGTCAAAGGTGTAGAAACTAGTTTTGCATTTTGTATTGCAAACCTTTCTAGTACCTTCTTGATGTAATCCTCTTGAGATAGCTTTATTGTCTTCTTTGTCCTGTCCCTTGATATTTTCATACCAAGTATCCTCTTTGCAACACCTAAATCTTTCATTGAAAAAAATTTAGACAGCTCCTCTTTTAGGTCTTTGATGTCCTGCATATTAGCACTTGCAATCAACATGTCATCAACATACAACATTAGGATGATAAATTTCCCATCTCCCAAATTCTTCGTGTAGAGGCAGTGATCCGAGTTGCATCTTGTGAATCCATGATCCAACATCCATCGATCAAACTTCAAGTACCATTGTCTTGATGCTGGTTTTAAACCATACAAGCTCTTCTTTAATATGCAAACCATTTTCTCCTTACCTTTTACTTCATACCCCTTTGGTTGAAGCATGTAGATTTCCTCCTCTAAGTCACCATGAGGAAATGCCGTATTTACATCCATTTGCTCGAGATTTAGATCATGAGTAGCCATAAGGCTTAAGACAAGCCTAATTGAGTTCATTTTTACAACAGGAGAAAATATTTCATTGAAGTCAATACCTTTCTTTTGAGAAAACGCTGTTACCACAAGCCTAGACTTGTGCCTTTTCTTCCCACCTTCTTCTTCCTTCACCTTGTACACCCATTTGTTTTGAAGTGCCCGCTTACCTTTAGGCAACTCAACCAACTCCCATGTTTGGTTGCGATGTAGTGAGTCCATCTCCACTTGCATGCTCTTCATCCATTCTTCTTTGGATTCATGTTGCATAGCTTCTTCGTATGATTCCGGCTCTCTAGAATCTGAGATCAAGGGATGGTTGAAGGAAGGAGCAAACCTTTTTGGAGGTCTACTTGCTCTTGTAGATCTTCGGGGAATAGGTTGAGGCTCCTCATTTGGTTGACGTTGTTGCACATTGTCCCCGTTTACAGTCCTTGAGTCTTCACCGTCCTCAAGCTCCATGTACTCATCACCTGTTTCTTTTGTTTGTTTTCTTTCCAAGTAATCTTTGTACATATTTTGTTCGTTAAATATTACATCCCTACTGCTTAAGATTTTACCATCTTCAAGATTCCATAGGCGATACCCAAAGTCACCTTGTCCATAGCCAATGAAGAAACACTTTTTGGACTTTGCATCTAACTTTGATCTTAGGCTTCTATCTATGTGCATGAAAGCCTCATACCCAAACACTTTGAGAAATGCATAATTCACCGGTTTACCTATCCATGCCTCTTCTGGAACTCCCCCATCCAATGCCGTTGAGGGTGACCGGTTGATTAAGTACACAGACGTACTTACAGCTTCACCCAAAGCTCAAGCGGTAGGCCTGCATGTAGCCGCATGCTTCGTGCTCGCTCCATGATTGTCCTGTTCATCCTTTTCGAAATACCATTTTGTTGAGGTGTCCTTGGGGTTGTCCTTTGCCTCCGAATTCCATTGCTAGCACAAAATATTTCAAAAGCTTGGCTGCAATATTCACCTCCATTATCGGATCTAAGGCATTTAACCTTGGTACCTGTTTCATTCTCCACAAAGGCTTTCCACCTTTGAAATATGGAAAATACATCGGATTTATTCTTCATGACATAAACCCACGTTTTTCTAGTCGCATCGTCTATGAATGTTACATAGTACAATGAGCCACCAAGTGATGGTGTACTTGCAGGACCCCAAACATCAGAATGAACCAACTCAAGTTTTTTATTTTTTTTTTCATTTCCTGATTTTTGAAATTTTACTCTCTTTTGTTTACCATAAACACAATCTTCACAGAACTCTAAGTCCACTTCTTTCAAACCTGGTAGAAACTTCTTTGTTTGAAGGATTTGCATTCCTTTGGCACTCATATGCCCAAGCCGGTAGTGCCACACTACACTGTCAACTTCTGTAGTTGTTGCACAAGCTGAAGGTTACGTGCTAACAATACACAAGTAAAGTGTACCGACCTTTTCTCCCTTGGCAACCACCAAAGATCCCTTTGAGATCTTCCACCGTTTGTTTTCGAATGCAATGTTGTGACCTTCATCATCCAATTGTCCCGTAGAGATCAAATTTTTGCAAAGAGAAGGAACATGCTTAACATCTTTAAGCTTCCATTCATTTCCGTTATAGCAGTTTTGACAGAAACTGTACCTTTTCCGACAATCTCACAAGCTTTATCATCTCCCAAGTATACATACCCAAAATTACCTTTGGTGTAGTCTTGGAAATGTTGCTTGTGTGGTGTCGCATGGAATGAAGCCCCGGAATCTACTATCCAGGAATTAAACACATTGTCTAATGAGAGAATTAGAGCATCTTGCTTTACTTTACCTGCCACATTGGCCTCTGATGTTGGCTTGTTGTTTTGAGACTTAGTCTCCTTCTTCTTCTTGGACCAGCAATCCTTCTTGACGTGGCCCTTCTTGCCGCAATTCCAACATTTAAGAACTGAATTTGTGCGTGACTTGCTCCGTCTTGAGCGATCACGACCCTTTTGGTTTTTGAACCTCTCCTTAGACCTTCCTCTTGTTTCCATTGATAGTGCAGTACTTGATGATTCTCCTGTGCTTCTCCTTCGTATTTCCTCGCTTAGGAGAACACCCACAACATCATCAAACTTAAGAGTATTTGTGCCAGAGATAGAATTACTTATAGCCATCACAAGGCTGTCCCAACTATCCGGTAGAGATGATAGTATAAGGAGAGCTCACACTTCATCTCATCGAAATCAATTTTCACTGATCGAAGTTGACTTATGTTTGTGTTAAAGTCATTTAGGTGTTCTGCAACTGAACCATTCTCTGCCATCTTTAGATTGAACAAGCGCTTCATAAGAAATATCTTATTGGATGCTGATGGTTTCTCATAGAAGTCGTCAAGTGACTTCATCAAGTCCTTCGTGGTCTTCATCTCCGAAACATTGAAGGCCACCGTTGACGCCAAGCTTAACCGGATTGTTCCCAGTGCCTTTCGATCAAGGACAATCCATGATTCATCTGCCATTGTTGCAGGCTTCTTCGCAAGACCGCCTAGTGGCAAATAGAGGTCCTTCTGGTAGAGATAGTCTTCAATCTGCATCTTCCAATGTTGGTAGTTTTTTCCGTTGAACTTCTCGATCTTGAGCTTCCCTTCCTCCGCCATAACTCCCACTCAATTCAAGGAATCCTTTCCTTAAGATAATTTAGCTACGAGCAAACCTTGCTCTGATGCCAATTGTTAGGAAATAAGACGTAGCTAAATAGATAATTGAGTAGATTACTTAATGGAGAGAGACAGGTTTACATACACGAAATTATAGAGTAGAGAGAGAGAGAGAGAGAGAGAGAGTACACACAATATACGTGGTTCACCCAATGTGGGCTATGTCCACGGGAAAGCAGTCACTCAATGGCTTTAGTACTTCAAAACAAGAAATAATTTACAAAGGGGTTATACCCTTAATAGAGCTCCCGCCTTGCTTCACTCTCACCACGTCACACCCACTTTGTTGCATCAACTTCACACTATGAAATGTGTGTAGAAATGGCCTCCTTTCATAGGCCAAAAGGGCTACCCTCTGTTATGAGAGGCAGCCATGTGTAGACGCCCTTATGTGAATAAGTCCAAATCAGACCCTCCAATCCGCCCATGTGTGGTCGCCCTTGTGTAGACAAATCCGCTTTTGAATTCGGCCACCGGCCACCGGCCATTGACTTCCGACCACCGACCACCGGCCATTGACTACCGGCCAACCGGCCAACCGATTGGTCGTTTTCCGACCACTTTCCCCTAAAGTTTTCCTTGAATTTTGGCTGTGAAAATTTTGGTTTCTGGTGAGTGATTTTCCTTCACACACATTGGCTTCTCCTCATAATGGGGGCCTTACAAATGTGCATTTTTACCATAGAAAATTACAAGGGGTAAATCAAGCTCCATGCTTAACAAATGCTATGCTGTTTAGTTCTCGCGGGGAGTGCTTCCTTAAAGCAGTGGATAGCTCAAAGTGAGATTAAATTTGGAGAATACATAGCTGACATCATACGTGAAACAATTGAAGGAGTTGGTGCTTCTAATGTGGTGCAGGTTATCATGGACAATGCCAAGAATTGTCGAGTAGCTGGCAAAATTCTTGAGAGGAAATTTCAAGGACTATACATGTATGGATGCAACACAAATAGTTTGAACTTGGTGTTGCAGGATTGGTACAAGAAAGATGATTAATTGTTCTTGGTTCAAAAGTATCATAGATAAGTCAAGAAAGTTGGTCAAGTTTATAAGCGACAACGTGTTCTTGATGTGTATTGCAAGCATATGAACACCATGTTGAAGCTTCCATGATGTGAGACCAGGTTTTGCACAAACTTTTATACCGTGGAAAGTCTTTTGAAAAACAAAAATGCTTCTTTCTACGAGTGGGAGGCTGAGCAAAACAAGACCGTAAAGGCTAAAGTTACTTCTTTGAAGGTCTTCATTGATGACAAACACTTTTGGTCAGATGTAGGCGATCGCTACTTGGTAATGAGACCTGTGATGCTATTTGTATGTCAATTTGATCTGAAAGTGGCTAACCTGGAAAAAGTGTACATGGGCTAGTACACTGTTCAAGAAAGCTTGAACTCTCCTACAGAACCTTGATAAATCCAGGGAAAGCTCCTTTGAACAAAGCCATAAGGGATACATTGAACAAATATGTGCATGTTAGATGGGTTAGTGCACACAGTCCCTTACACAGTGTTGCTTTCTTGCTTGACCTTGAGTATTGGAATATGGAGTTAGATGAGTTGGATGAAGAGGTTATAGAAGACTTCTACGACATGGTCATCAATTTTTATGGCAATGCAGATGATCAAGCCCAAGACTGGACAAAGTACAAGCCAAAGGAAGGGTTATTCAGCTCAGAGTTTGTTCAAAATTTGGCTTCGAATCAACCAGCTTAGAGATGGTGGCTTATGAATGGGGCCTCAACACTTACACTACAAATGTTGGTAGTTAGAGTGCTTGCACAATGTGCTGCCAACTCTAGCTTTGAGAGAAATTGGAGCACTTACAAATACGTGCACTCCACAGTGCATAATTGCTTCCTCAGCACACGTGCAAAGAAGCTTGTCTACTTGTATTGCAATCACAGGCTCCTTTTCAAGATACAAGCATAAGAATATGACAAAGAGAGGCCTTGTTTCTGGAGTATCTGCAACATTCGGACCCTGTGATGTAGTCCGCAACTGTGTCTATAACTCCTCTACCTGATCATGAGTCTGCATAGCCATGCCAGTCAGGGCATAGTGCAACTCTTCTTTGCGCACCATGATTGTTTCTGATCAAATGTCAGCAACCATCTTGTTAGGTGCCCGACTACTGAAATCAACGGGCTGGTTTAAAACATAGTGCATGTACAACATTTTTGCAAACCATAACGGGCAATCTGTGTGAAACAATGTGGTCCCTGAAATAGCTAAGTATATAGCTTCCGCATTTCGATATAATTTAGGAATGATACACTTGTCTAGTTTTAATTTTCCTTTGCAGATTTGATCAACTGAAACTGATGGCCAAGCTTCTTTCACCATCTCCGTGGTGAGAATTTGATTTATTTCCTTCCACAACTTGCCATCCACTGGGGCCCACTCAGATGTTCGTGCGACAAGTCTTGCATGTTCGTTTGGACCAGTGGCATCCACCATTAGACGCAATCGATCATAAGATTTTTTGGCTCGCTCACGCTCATCCATGCCTGCTTAAAATCAAACAACAAACTTAACATTCTGGAGAGGGGTGCATGCGAGGAGAGCATTTGTTTGAAACAACAAATTTAAAACATGACTTAGAGGCATAGCTGAGGATATATGGACATAAGAACAAACTTCAGATAGAGCAAAAACTAAAGATGGAGAGAGAGACAACAATTGACAAGACAATAACATTGGATTGTCTCCAAAAAAACTTAAATATTGATAATATATTGCATCAATATTACAAGATTACAATTTGCAAGTTTTTTTGCCAAATTACAATGCCATGATCCATCAAAATATCCAAAAAACCAAAACCATCATCCTAAAACCTAAAACTGAGGTCCCATCTCATTGATTGGTCGCAAACAAGATCGAGTTTCAGCTCCATCATCTCTAAATCTTGGTCAAGCTGGTTAAGGGTCTTTCACATCTTCAGCTGCATCTTCAACACATTTCTTTGCATCAAGTTCTTAATCATGCCGCAATCCACTTGTGCTCGCTTCTGCCAAGGTATATTGTAGTGTTTTGAGAACTCTTTGCACCATATACACAATTGCTCACAATAGAAAGCTACGGCATATGCATCCGAACTCTTTGTGTAGGGGCATGCTGCCTTTGGGTTGCATAACTCTGGTGCTCTCCAAGGGAGTTTTTTGTGCTCACTCTGATTGTCAATGTTTGTCTTGCATTGCTCGATACCCACTTGCAATGCCAATCCCCAATCAATGATTCAAATATGCGGCAAACCCCCCTTCGTAAAATCTGTCATGATATTCGAGGGGTGCAGATCACAATGTATGATACCCTTGCTATCTGAATGAGCCATAGCTTTCACCAATGCATGCATAAAGCTTGGGGCATGCTCAAGCATTCCCTTGCACATCTCCAAATCCTCTACTATTGATGGTCGCCGTGCGGCTTCTTTCTGAGCTACCAACACATTGGCAAAGGAGCTCTTCGAGGGTGGAACACACTCCACTCATATCACCTAAGTCCATCCTATTGAAATGCGAGAATATTAAGGACCAAGGCTCTTCTATGGTTCGTACAATGCATGCCACGATGAAAAAGCTACACAGGTGATTCAAGGGCAAAATAGTGACACTGATCGAAAACATTTCCATGAAGTCTTTGACAACACACTGCACTACCGGTGGCAGCCATGTGACACCTTTGATGTTGCAGAGGGAGAATGTGCCATAGAACCCTTTCCTATCTTTTTTCCACGCTTTATGGCATCATCAAATAAATGCCCATACTACTACATTGTGACATGTAGCGAGTCTTGTTCAAGTGCTCCCGCTCTGCCCCTATGGATCCTTCAGTCGATCCACCAACCCCCGATGGTACGTACATCTGCAATCTCACTTTGTGACTATGCACATCTTGAACATCTATGTTGCGGGCTCTCTTTGATTTTGATCTTTCAAGGCGCCACTTGTTTGTCCAATGCTCTAGGTCTGTTGGATCCCCATCATTTTGTGCAACTAAGGCAAGGGCCACTACGTATTGCATCATATTACCCACCATGCTATCTATGGTCCATCGTATGAGGGACCCTTCAGCATCCAAAAAATGTGACTTTACTGCATCTATTATAGAGTCAAAAATTTTCTCTCTTACTGTCACTCCCTACTAAAGCAAAGATATCGTCCATCTCTAATGCGCTTATGAAGGTGACCAAGAGCGTTCGTGTCTTCAGTTTTAGCATTTGATTTGATATTGATCCATGTTTGACTACAAAAAAACATATTTTAAAACTTGTGACAGACGAAGCATACCATTAATTTAAGCAAATAGATACAAAGTAAAAAATAAAGGCAGGGAATCCTTCAATGCAGAACCTCTTGACACTTCCAGCCCCACAAAGTAGGACTGATGCTGAGAGTAACATTGAAGTAGCTGGAAAAGCATGGCACTCTCCAATGCAGAACCTTCCGACACTTCCAGTCCCACACAGTAGGACTGATGCAGAGAGTAACATTGAAGTAACTAGAAAAGCATGGCATCCTCCAATGCAGAAGCTCCTGACACTTCCAGCCTCACAAAGTAGGACTGATGCCGAGAGTAACGTTGAAGTAGCTTGAAAAGCATGGCATCCTCCAATGCACCTCCCGACACTTCCAGCCCCACAAAGTAGGATTGATGCCGAGAGGAGACACCAAAGTAGCCTAAAAACTAAAACATGGCATTAATTAATGCACCTCCCGACACTTCCATCCTCACATAGCAGGAATGCTGCCGAAAGAACACATTAAAATAGCCTAACTAGTTTAAATATCTAACTATAACCTATAAAGCAAGGTAACATTCAGTGCAACTCCCAACACTTCTAGCCCCACGTAGTAGGACTGATGCCAAGAGGAAAAGCATTGAAGTAACCAAAAAAAAGGCATCATTTAAGTTATCAAAATTGTGTTTTGATATAGTTTTAGCTTTACCAGGGCCAGATATTCCTAGAATTGATCACTCTAGTAATATTTGACCCATCAGAAAGTTAGAGTGATGGAAGCTTCAAAGAGGCTAGAATCACGGTTTTAAAGTTCTATAGGGCCAAGATGGAATCTGGGAGCCCACAAGAGCCTAGGGAATTATTCCAGGACCAAGGGGCAATTTACAAAATCTCAATCGGAGTTCTAATGTGCCCAGAATGGTTTAAATACTGCCAAAACTGCTAAAATGTGGGGGGGAGATGGGTCCTGTATTGGAACATGGGACTCGTAAGGGGGCACAAAGGGGTGGCTAGGTTTAGTTGACCAAGATGGGTGGCTACAAAGAGAAGGCACCCCCTTTAGCTCCACTTTCTGCTAATTTTAGCCTGAGCTCCATGGGCCACCATGCACACACACAAAACAGGTCCAGGTCCAATGTATCTGGCCTCTAAGGCTTACATGCCACTCATTTTGGGTCAAAAAGAGGTGGTTGAGAGGTCCAGAAGCTCCGTAGCCATTCCTTTGTGTTGTGTATATAAACACATGCCCAGCTTCATTTTCTACACAATTGTTGCAAGTACCGAAGTGCTGCTGAAATCTGTAGCTGTACATCTCTTGATCCAACAAGTGAGAGTGCTCCAGGACTCTCAAGTCTTCACATTAGGTATTCTTTAGGGCTCTTAAGATAACCCGAAGGTCTTGACATAGCCATTCTCATCTTCTCTAGGAAGCAACTCTCCCTGCAGTATGCCTATCACCTACGTGTGACAACGGGGCTTGGGAGAGCGAGTAAGTCTTCTTCTCTTCTCTATTCACAAACAACCAAGAAACCAAAGTTCCAATTTCTATGTGGTTTGAATAGTGCACTCTTAACATTTGTTGACTTAATAGTGCACTCTTACAAGAGGTACCTACGGTTTAAGCACTATTGAGCAATTAGAATAACCCTCATAGCTCTTACCGTCAACTGGATTCGGCATTGTTAATCCTCCTAGTCTAGCCTAAGTTACTGGATTAACAACCACAAAGGCCACAAGTGTGTTGGTGTGACAAGCAACATCGGAGAGCCATCATCATCTTTGTAAAATTTCTATTTCCATGATGATGAGGGAAGTGCCCTAGGCATAACTGAAGTTGCTACTCACAAAGCTACAAGAAGCTCAACCTAATCCTCATCTTAAGTCCTCTGTCAACAATTTATTGATGACAAAAAACTTGGTGTTGACATCTGCGTAAAGGTTTCCTTTCACTATGGACCCTATATAGATAAATGCTATGGAAGGAATTTCGAAGGAAAATGGACCTATGCCACCTGACGCTGATATCAAACCATAAAGGCAAGGCTCTTGAGGAGGGAGAATTACCGAAGGAAGATGAACCGCCTCCCTCTCGAGGAAGGAAGAAGGAACGTTCTAGAGAGCGTCGTACCAGGAGGCGAAGAAGAGACTCTTCTGCTGATTCTTCATCCTCCACAAGTGGTCGTAGCTCACATGGACCGTTTCCTAAGAAGGGGAGAAAATCACCCTCTCCTCCTTCTAGTCTGTCTTCAACATCGGCGGATGATGAACGCTCTTCCAGTGATGCTACTTCATCTCACAAAGGCAGGCACCCACGGTGAAAGCAACATGCCTAGAAGATATTGAAGAACCTTTGTAAGTTTAAGGAAGGTGGGAAGAGCGTCACTTTCCAAACCTATGATGGTACATATAGGAACATGGACAAGGTTCTCACTTTTATACAATAATTCGATGCGGCTTTTGGAGGTGAATACTTTACAGAAGCTTCAAAGCTTTGTAACATCGCGATGCATCTCACAAAGTCGGCTCGACATTGGTGGTCTACTTTGCGTGCCTAGAGAAAAGCTTGAAAGACTTGGAAGGCATGTAGAATCACCATCATGAAGCAATTTCTTGATGGCGATGCAGAGGACAACGTACTCACAGCTTGACGTAGCCTTAAATTGCATGAAGGCGAGTCCCCCCAGAGTTACATAGAGAAGTTTTGGGACACATGTCTCAAAGATATAGTCTATAGAAAAATCAATTTTGTTGAGAAGAAGCAACATTTTTGTGCCGGTATATCCGAGGATATGTGCACCTATGTGCAAGCACTCCGGCCTAAAACTGTTGCTACAGTGATCCACTATACAAGAGTGGCTCACAAGATCTTCAAGTCAAAGAATCCTCACAAGGGAGATGAGGGTAACGGTATCTCAAACACTAAGTCAAGTGCGAAGAAGCAAGCTACCCCAAAGACCTATCAAGGAAAGAACCGTCTCTCACCTGAAGAGATGGAGCGTTATTGAAGAGAGAATCGTTGCTTCAGATGTGGAACAACGGGACATTCCTATCGTGAATTTCCACAATGCAATGCAAAGCGCGATCCTCATAAGGTAAGCAATGTTATAACTACTCCTCATGATGATTCTACAAATGCTAATCGATTATGTTATGTGTGGGATAAGATCCGTGATCAAAATACTTTGATTTTAATGGATCCAGGTTCAACGCACAACATAATTTCAAGGGAGTTAGCAGAGAAGCTAGGAATAAAGGCGGGAGAGATGGGACCTATTGAAGAAGCTCAAGGTGCATTCAGAGGACAAGAAGTGCCAGTCACTCCATTGTTAGGCAAACGTAGAGTTCATATACGAAGTTATGTAAAGCTAGAGGAATTTTATATCGCTCCTCTTTCATCCCAAGATGTTATTCTAGGTGCTCCATGGTTTCATAGGAAAACTGCTAGGCTTATTTATCCTAAAAGACTTATTACCTTTTCTCACAAAGGCAAAGATGATGTTATCCGTACTCTGAAGAAAGGGGATGACATACCCTTAGTTAATTAGGTAGCTTTCAATAAATCAATGAAATCATCTCTTTTCACTTATATGATATTTGTAAAAGATCTTAAGTCTACATTTGATGATGCTACTAAATCTCTTTCAAAGTCAGATGCTAACCTTAAGTCTTTCTTAAATGAGCATGCACACTGTTTTTCTGAAACCATACCTGTTGAGTTACCACCTACAAAAGGGGTAGATGACCATAGAATAGACTTGGTACCAAGCACGTCTCCACCTAATAGACCACAATATAGGGTCTCTCTAGCTCAACAAGAAGAGATCATGGCTCAAGTTAACGAACTCCTAGAAAAAGGCATGATCCAGCCTAGGTCTTCACCATTTTGTTCCCATGTGCTATTAGTGCAAAAGGAGGATGGTTCATATCGAATGTGTGTGGACTATCGTGCACTAAACAAGAGCACTATATCGAATAGATTTTCGGTCCCAAGAATTGAAGATATCTTTGATAGACTTTAAGGATCGTCCTATTATAGTAGGTGTCATAGGAACGGAGATAACAGAATAATAGAGATAACAAAATATGATAGAGAGAGAAGGAGAGATCTTTATTTGATGATAATACAAAGAGTTACAATAGTATGACAATATGATATAGGGCACACCCCAATGTGAGGGCTCAAACCACCCGACCACCCCCGAGCAAATATGTCGCTTGCATGCAGCGTCTCACTTGCACTCGGACTCACACTCTCACTCTCACTCGCACTCGCAATCTCAATCTGCAAGAAGAAGAAGAAGAAGTTTGAAAATCATCCGTAGGCTGCCTTTTTATGCTGCTCGACCTGGAAAAGCGTGCTCGCGCTTTTCCTCAAAAATAGGTCGATTTTGGTCGCTTTTGGACGCGCTCCGAGTCAACCTACAAAAATATAAGAAAAGAGAAAACGTGATCGTATCTCTCAAACGGAGCCAAAATTGTCCGGGCCCATCTCACAACAGCTTCTTCGTCTTGTCGTGCTCTTTGTCAGTTGTGAGACATGAAAAGACCATATCCTGCTCAAATTTGCTAGAACCTTCCCGCAAAACAGCAATTTTAACAAAAACAACGTACAACGGGAATTTCTTACTTTTTCCTTACTCTATGGGCCTAAACGGACATCAAAACAATACAACCTATGAAAACTCAAAGAATAAAAGTTGTTCCTTATAACACAGGTTTCAATTGCTACATAAAAAACTTTTTCAAACTTGCAGCTTAACACCTTCAAAAACGTCCCAGAAAGTGACCTCCGGGTCAAAAAAATTTATTCAACGAAAATAATCAAAATATGTTCCTACATAGTGGAAAAACTTAAAAACAAGCAAAACTTCCTAAAAACCATAATTTATTGCTAAAAACACTTCAAAATAGGCCATGTTACAGTGGGATTGATTTAAAGAGTGGCTATCATCAGATAAGGATAGTCCCTAAAGATATTCATAAGACGGCCTTTCGAACCACTTTTGGATTATACAAGTTCCTTGTTATGCCATTTGGTCTAACAAATGCTCTTGCCACATTCAATAGACTGATGGATAGGATATTTAGACCATATCTTAATTTCACAGGAGTGTTCTTTGATGACATTATTGTCTTCTCCAAGACACTTGAGGAACACAAGGAACATTTAAGAAAGGTTTTTGGAGAGTTGCATCGCAACAAGCTCTTCATCAATGGTAAAAAGAGTGAGTTCTTTTTACAAGAGGTATGCTACCTTGGTCATATAATTTATGGCATTAATATGGATCCTGAGAAGCTGAAAGCCATTGAGGAATGGCCTCATCCTAAGAATCTACATGAATTACAAAGTTTTATAGGTATGTGTGCCTATTACCGTAGATTCATAGAGAAGTTTTCAGTGATCGCAGGTCCTCTCCACAACTTAACTAAAAAGAAGGTTAAGTTTCAATGGACGAACAAGGAAGCGACAACATTTCAAATGCTCAAGCGTAAGCTGTTAATTGAGCCTCTTTTGAAGTTGCCTAATTTAAGTAAGCCTTTCAAAATACATTGTGATGCATGTGGAGACAGTTTAGGAGTTGTTCTCTTACAAGAAGGACATCCAATAGCATATGAAAGTAGAAGGCTTCATGCGCAAGAAAAGGTACTTGGAATTTATGATAAAGAGTTATTAGCCACTATACATGCTCTAGATTCATGGAAGCATTACTTGTGATTATTCTAGGACCAAGGGGCAATTTACGGAATCTCAATTGGAGTTCTAATGTGCCCGAAACGGTTTAAATACTGCCAAAACTGCTAAAGTGCGGGGGGGAGGTGGGTTTTGTATAGGAACAGGGGCTTGGCAAGGGGGCACGAAGGGGTGGCTAGGGTCGTACATGTGTGGTTCAAGTTCCTCATATCGGGGTGTGCTCCATATCATACTGTCATACTATTGTATCAGAGCTCTGTATTATTCTCCAATAAAGATCTCTCCTTCTCTCTCTATCACATCTATATTATCTCTACTATTCTGCTATCGTCGTTCCTGTGATAAATGGTATCAGAGCGGTTTGATCTTGCAACCATGGAGAGATAGAAGAGAAGATTTGAGAAGCAAAAGGATTTGAATCATCAGTTATGCATGGATTTGGAATGCTAACAAGTAGAACAATATGTGGACCAACAAAGGTTGCAAGAGAAGACTCGAAAGACATAACTGAAGATTCACAAGCTATAGTGGAATGCTTAAGGAGATGATCAACTACGACTATGACCTTGATTCAAAAGATACATTTTTTTGTACTTTTTCTTTCTTTGGAATCTGTTTTATTCATTGATTATGAAAAGGGTGAACTAATTTTTAAGAACAAAGAGGGTCATTCAATCAAAGCTGAAGAGAGGGATAGTAAATCTGGGTTAATTTTTTTTGCCATGAAACTTTTGAGGGGGATAAGCCTATTAGAAAGATGATGGGGTGTAGGAGGGCCTCTTTATTTGCCATGAGCTTATGGAGGTGATTAACATTTTGATGAATAGGTGTACGCCATGTGTGAAGAATGGTGGGTGTGTAAGAAATGTATAAGAGTGGTCAAAGGATGCACTTTTCCCCCCAAAAAGGATGTGGAAAATTTTATGATTTGTAGCCTTTTATAACTCCCACATATGATCTTCGATTTGAGCGGAGATCATAGATCTATAATCTACGTGGCAAGCTCTTTCCATAGATATGCTACATGATATGGTTTTACCCAATAGATTTTAAATTCCATTTTGGGGGGAAACTTTGAATTCAAATAAACTAGCCGTTTTGCCTGTTTGAATTCAAAAGCCGTCCTATGATTACTTTCTTGATACTAAGAAGCCGTCCTGTGATTACTTTTTTAATACTAAAGGTTTGACTTCCATAAATTTCCAAATAAAGAGGCCCTCCTAGACCCCATTCTCTTCCTAATGACAAAGCTATGAGACTTTTCTTGCATTTGCGAATGAAATTAAAGAAGAAATCAAAGATAAGGAGAAAGAGACCAATCCCAAATTTGCTGAGGATCTCTTACATGAATTTAAGGATGTGTTTCCTGATGATCTTCCTGGTATGCCTTCGCCTAGGGCGGTAGATCATGCTACAGATCTATATCCGGGAGCAACACCTTATTCAAGAGAACCTTACAGATTCAACATTGATGAGCTTAAAGAACTTAATATAAAACTTGATGATCTTTTGAAAAAGGGTTTCATCAAACCTAGTGTGTCTCCTTGAGGTAGTCCTGTGTTATTTCCAAGGAAGAAAGATGGTACTTATAGATTATGCATTAACTATAGTGCATGGCATGCCGAAGAGTATAGTGTCTGACAGAGATTCCTTCTCATTTTTGGAGAGCTAATTTTGAGTCTCTAGGTACTCAATGACACATGTCTAGTGCATTTCATCCTCAAACTGATGGGGAAACGAAGAGAGTGAATCATATTTTAGAGGATATGTTATGAATGTATGTCAATGAAAATCAATCTAATTGGAATGAATATCTACCATTGGTTGAATTTGCATTCAATAGTTCATATCATACATCTATTAGGATGACTCCGTTTGAGGCAATATATGGCTATAACTGTCCTACGCCTATTAAATTTCTTAGTCCTAGGAACAATGTAGAACTGTCACATGAGATGCTTGAGAAAATGGATGAGGAGTTGGCTAAAATCAGGGGGAATATCAAGGAAGCCCAAAAGATACATAAGTTGTATTATGATAAGAAACATCGTGTGGTGGAGTATAAAACTGGGGATATGATTTTCTTGAAAGTTATTCTTCTCATTTGATTTTGGGGAAGGATAGAAGCTTCTCTCCACAATTTACTGGTCCGTTTAGATTTTTTTGTGATATTATAATACAAATATTTGAATCTAAGTATTTGTCAAATTTAAATCATGTTTAAAGATTCATACTATAGTTGATGTGTCTATATGAAAGAGTATGCAAGATGTGAAGTACTTTAATGAGTTAGTATAACATGAGAGAGTGTATAAAAACGTACTATTTTCATCATTTATGTAGCGTTAAAAGCACATGCTTGCTTGTGTAGATTATTGTTACTACTCATCACAATATTAAGAAAGTATATTTCATATATTTTATAATTCTCTCCAGCTTTGAGGATAGAGTTCTTAAATAAGGGGAGAATGTAATAGACAAAGTCTCTTTGTGAATCTAATTTAGAAGATTGACACATAGCTTGTTAGATACACAATTAAGAGCAATTGAAAAGGAATTGAAAGAGTAACTAAACGTGATTTAGATTTCTTTTTTTAAAATTATATATTAAGAATAATTTGTTAGATGATTATGGGTGAAGAAAAGATAAGTCCAGTTCTAATCTGCAAAGGTCTAACATAGTGTAAATACTTATTATTTATGTTTTTATCAATTCTAATGCTCTTTGTTGGAAGTTTTTAGATTTAAAAGCATGGAGGATCTTAAAATACATGGAGAAGTTTGTGGAAAGCCAAGAAGTTGCTATTTTGAAGATACGAACTTAAAAAGTGAGTTTTTGGCCATTCAACCCGTGTTGCCTTGCAAACTAGACCTATTCCCATCGTTTTAAGCACCTAGATTGCTCTGTTTTGAGTTTCTTTGCAGAAGTTATGATCAAAACAAATAGAAGGCAGCATCTGTGTAGTCTACACAGGGACAGGCAAACAAACAACAACATACAGTTCTTCCTGCTATCAACCAAGAAGTGGATTTTTTTCTTCATGATGGACTATTGCGATGGTGATTAAGATTGTGATTGAGAATATTTGATTTTTGTTACAAGATCAGAAGAAGACACACTTTTTGAGGACGATGGAGTAAGGCTACTGCGAATGATTTTTGAACTTCTTCTTACAGATTGTGATTGAGAGTGCGAGTGTGAGTGTGAGTGCGAGTGAGACACTGCATGCAAGCAAAATATTTTCTTGGGGGTGGTCGGGAGGTTCGAGGTCCTCATATCGGGGTGTGCTTCATATCAAATTGTCATACTATTGTATCAAAACTCTCTATTCTCCAATAAAGATCTCTGCTTCTCTCTCTATCACATCTATATTATCTCTACTATTCTGCTATCGTCATTCCTGTGACATTTAAACAAGATATGAAAGATTAATATTTAGAGGAGTACCTACATATTTGTCATGATTTGCCGTGATTCTTGCTCTCTATCCGCACATTCTCGACACCTATTTCTAAATCTAATTTTAACACTAGGTTGGTAATGGGACACTTTTATGTCCTGTTAAGTGACCATTTTCCTGAATTATGTCAAGATTTTCAAAATGGATTTTGAGGTGCTATCTGTCTAGAAAGTTGTCTTATGAGCTGAAAAAAACTGAATTTTTTTTTGGAATATCAATTCCATCTTTAACCTTGTCCTTGCACAACATTTCACAACCTAAACTGTGTGAAAAAACGGGTCCTGTTTTTGGCTTTTTTCAACTTTTTGCAACTATATCACTCTAGAATTCATGTTTCTGAGGTCTATAATGCTAGAGAACTGTCTTTAGTAGTCCTCAATATGTCCTGATGCTTCTAGGGAGAAATAAATGTTAAAGTTGTAAGTTATGACCAAATTACAAAAATTGTCAAATCCTGTTTTTTAGCCAATTTTAGCTCTTCTATGATTTTTTTGGTGGCTTTCATGATATCCAAATGCAGTTTTGATTTTCTATGTCTCATATTGTAACATAAAGCTAATATTCCTTGAGTTTTGGGGCACCTAATACCCTATTTTGCATAGTATACAGCGATGGTTGATTTTTTCAATTATAGAAGAAAACAAAACATTCCAGTATATCAAGTATAGCTTTTTCAATATTGTTAGTTTCTTGTGACAACTACATGCATTTTGTAGGTAGTAACCATATCTAGTCATAAGGATCAAATTTGGCTAGATATTGAATAGTTTCTATGGGATTCTACAACTCATAATGTTGAACCCAGTTTTTTCATGTTTGCTGTATTTAGCACTTCATCTTTGTCCCCAAGATTCCCCTTGGTAAGAGATGTATTATTCTTTTGACATGCTCCATGGCTCCTTATAAACCTAAAGGACAATAGGGAACTAAGAAAACATGCATATATTATTTTTATTGAGCGTGGCTATAGAAAATTTGATGATAGGTTTGCAGATTGGTAAAAATTCAACTTTTTTGTACCTATTTCTTTTGGAAAAACAAAAAATAGTGAGTGAGAAGCAATCATATGTTCTGATCACCAACCCATTGAAGTTAACTAGGGAATTTATCTCAAGTCCTACAAAAATCCCTAATCTTATTTTTATGCAACAAAACGTAAGAAATGACTGTTTTGATGAAAATGTACTGGTCCAATAACTTTGGAGGCTTGGTGTGCCAAAAGATGAGAAATTTTACAAGTTTCTTATTTTTTACATGTGTAGTAGGCCTTGAACTATAACCTCATGAAAGGATTTTACAAAATGAGTGGATCTACTATGGTTTTGGAGGTTTTTTCCAAAACCCTGAAAGGACACTTTTATGTCCTGTTAGGTTACCAACCTAGTGTTAATTCTTTTTTTAAATCACTTCACAAATAGTCAATCCTCACATCAATTATCATCGTTGTTTGAGCATTTTGATCGTTCGGATTGGCCCGCATATTTCGACCGATCGACACATTCAAGCGAAAGCTACAAAGATCAAGCTCAAGCTCTCTCGGACGAGGTATTTTGGAATAAGTACAAAAGGTACAATGTAGCAAGGCGAGCTTCAGGCCTATCGGTGTCATCTTCTTATATATCCATGAGCGTCTAGCAGCCAGCGGATCAGTTTGAGAGAGTCCATCGCACTCAAGAGCCATTGTTGAGAGCAGATACAAGCTGCATGTCGAGTTGTTGTCCAATTGGTGGTTTGAGATGGCATGAGGAGGAGCGATGGGCCACACACTTGCCAAAGTACCCCTACAACAGTCCATGATAGAAGGCGTAAGGACTTCTCATAGTCCATATAGGCAGATCCCCGCACCATTGTCTCCCACTTTGACAAGTCCTCGCACATCTAGCCCCGATTCAAGCAGTCGGTAGCAAGCATCTCTAGTATCGGTGATTCTAGACATCATCAAGATAGTATCTCCCGACTCCCTTTCCCCGTATTTCTTCATTTGGTGCTTAGCCTTTGTTCGTAAGCGTCATGGAGGGACGTCCAACAGTTGACTACGATGCTCCATCTCACAGCATGATGGAGCCTCCAAATCTTGCCACACATGGACAACGGCAAAGTCTGACAAAAAGTAAGCATCTTTCTCTACTTTTTTAATTTGTTATTGAATATTTTTTTAGTTAGCTATTTAATATTACCTTTTCCACACAATCGTGAGCCGTTTGGTAATGCGTCAAGACATAGAGCTTGTGGACAAGTGCTATGGCTTGTCGTGTTGCCAAACGGCTTGCCATTGTGTGTTTTCGACGTTCTCTTAGCGATTCTTTGGTGAAAAATGAAGCGAATATCAAAACCACACGATGGCAAGCCGTTTGGTAATACGGCAAGCCATAGAGCTTGCCCTTGGTACATCTAGCTTGTGGGCAAGATCTATGGCTTGCCACATTGCCAAACGGTTTGCCATTGTGTGGTTTTTATATCCGCGAGCTGTTTTTTAGCAAAAATAGCTCATTTGACATCAAAACCACACAATGGTAAGCCGCTTATGGGCAAGCTGTATGGCTTTCCTGTTAGGTTTAATGGCCATGTGGCTGCCCATCACTAACTGCTACTAACCCTAAGTGTACAACTATACACTTGTGTGAGACACTAACAATAAGTACAATATATGTGTATTGTGCCTTAGTGCATAAGGTAGAGAAGAAAGAAAGGGGGCACACAGTATGTGCCAGCTCTCCCCCTCCAACCTGTGTGTGGCTATGGTGGTGTGTGTGTGAGTGTGTGTGTACGTAATTCTCTTCCGATGTGCTCCCAGCTCCTCCCCTTCTTCTGGTATCAGAGCGATTTCATTTCAGAAATTGCTTTCGTGCACAACACGATAGGGAGGCGCATCCACGATATGGGTGGTCCCTATCGTGTTGTGACATGACATCCAAATGTCACGGCACAACGCGATAGGGAGGCGTATCCACGATATGGGTGATCCCTATCGCCTTGTGACGAAACATCCAAATGTCACGCCACAACGCGATAGGGAGGCACATCCACGATATGGGTGGTTCCTATTGCATTGTTACGCGACATCCAAATGTCGTGCCACAACGCAATAGGAAGGCATCTTGACAACATGGTTGGTCCCTATCACGTTGTGGCGCGACACTCTTTATCGCGTTGTTGCGCGTCATCAAGAGTGTCGCACCACAACGCGATAAGCAAGTCTGGCTGCGGTACACTCCCCCTTCTCACGTTGTGCTGCGACATTTTTCCTTGTCGTGACACAATGCAAGCAGGGGGTTTGGTTGATCAATGCCCATCCCATATTGCATTGTGCCACGACAACCACATAGTTGACATTCAGTATGCCACGTGTCCTCCATGCGATGATGCACCCTTCCCAATGATGATGAGCGACTCAATTAATTATGGCCACCACCACATGCATATCCCACATTTAGTAATGATGATGATATCCTTGGCACTTATATAACGTTTCTATTTCCATATACCCCACTGATGTTTGACCTCTGTCCTCACCTCTTAAGAGTCAGCTTTTGCAACCTAACCTTCTCATTTCTCAATCTTCTTCTTATTCTTCCCAACAACACTTTCCAGAGAAAACACTTGTTTCCATGGCTCGCTCAAAGTAGACCGCAAGGAAGGTTTACCCGCAAGACAACCAATCTTTATCCTCAAGATTTGCAAGAAAAACCTTGCCTAATCTTCGGGCAACAATGCGTAGTCGGAGGTACAAGCAGAACCAAAGCGTCCTACTTGAGCTGGGCAAACTCCATAGGCATATCTCTCTAGCTATTCCTAAGATACCCTTCCAAAGAGTAGTTCACCAGATTTGTGAGAGCGCGAATTTGGATTATCGGTGGGCCAGAAGTGTGATGGATTGCCTCCACAAGGCAGTCGAGGACTTTCTAATCGAACTGTTCCAAGAAAGCTACGTCCTCGCAACTCATGCTCACAGAGTGACAGTGATGCTCCAGAATATCAATTCTCTTAGGCTGTTACACTTCAGGTACGATAAGACACTTGTACAAGTCCATCTATCTGATAAGAGAATGAACAATATTTTGACAATCCCTCCAGTCACCAAAGTGAAGGTGTACGATGTGAGCACCACACAACCCACGTGTGGAGCAGACCCAAGAGCTACTTGTGGAAG
Organism: Adiantum capillus-veneris; assembly: GCF_014529385.1. Taxonomy (NCBI): domain Eukaryota; kingdom Viridiplantae; phylum Streptophyta; class Polypodiopsida; order Polypodiales; family Pteridaceae; genus Adiantum; species Adiantum capillus-veneris. The sequence continues at coordinate 139,881,179 of NC_140931.1, read as the reverse complement.
AGCCTTCAATCGAGTCAAATGAACAGGAGATGTTAGCAACAATTGATCAAGCTAACACTGAGACCCTAGGTTTTCTCGGGCCAACTTTCGATGTAGCACTTTTGGAAATACAAATTTTGGCCCTCACAAGATAATTGTTTTCGAAATAGTGAGAGGGAGCTTACGAACCAAATTATAAATTTTGGTCTCTGGTATGTTATAATATCTTTGCAGAGGTATTTATTTGATTTTGGCTTATTGGAGATCCTCATCAATTAATTTTCTCAATTTGCAGCATGCTGGTTTTCAACCTTTCATGGACTCAACAATTCGAGGTAGCCGTTTTGGATTCACAGCTGTCAGTCGTGCTTACCTTGGAGTCCACTTCCCTAACAGAAGTCGTTGATTGGTTTCAACGAGTCAACATGGACACAACAAAAGTTTTACTTTTAGCTTACAACAAAAAGTAAGTGTTTTTTATCTTGTTATTCTTAAATATTTTGTACACTATGAATAGCAAACTAATTCCTTGTTTTGTGCAATCAGTTCACATTGGAGTCTTGTTGGAACTAAACATTAAGCGCAAGCGTTGCTACCTTGCAAATTCTGTGCATGGTTTTCATGGGAATGTCCGAAGATACGTAGTTACTTGTTTCTTGATTCTGCAATTTTGATGCAACGTGTGGTCACCATATGCTATGTCTTGCATGTCTATTCAGAAACTTGTCATTGCATGGGAAGCATTGACCCAAGATAATGTTTGGGAAGATATGTTGATTTTGAGTTGCAAGGTCCCAAAACAAGAAGACGGGCATTCTTGTGGATGGAGAGTTCTTGCAAATGCGGAGTTTCTTTTGGAACGCATTTATGTTGAGGAGCGTAGAAGTGTAAGTGCAATGTTTTACTTTTGTAATCCTTGCACACATGATTTCTTTGAATTACATATAAAATCTAGGGAATTCATTTGCAAGCAAGGAACCTGACAGATTATTTGAACGTCCATATGGAGGCATTCAGAATATGATCAATCTTTTGAAGACACGTCCTCTAGGAGCCGCCGATGCATTTGTCGTGCCACCGCCATGACCACAACCTCGGCCTCCACCTCGAAGGTACGAAGCAGCACCTCAACCAATGATAGACCAAGCGCCTGGACCTATCTCCCCTCGTGTTTCTTGCCACTCAACCTCTAGTCTTTTTGTGATACCCAATTTTACCGAGGAAGACGAGGCCACTGCACAATCTTTTCCTCAACCCCAAACCCCTCACGCAACCCCCAGATGGTCTCTTGAGCCTTTACATTCCACTCATGATAATCAAGCCCGTGAGAGCTCCCCTCAATTGTAAATAAGAGCTACTAATCAATGGATTTAATTGGACATTACTGTGTACATTATTAAACCCAATATAAAGACAACTTGAGTCAATTTTGAAAAGATAATTGTTTGCGAGAAATTCCTTGACAATTTATTTTTGCATGAATATAGATTGCAAGCTTGCTGTCAACATCTTTCTTTGATATTCATAGTTCAGAGCAATGTGATATACTGGGTGAGCTGCCTTCTTCAATCAAGAGTTGCATTGCACTAGATATAGTCGATCATCCTTTATCTCTATGCACAATGTCTTCTTATCCTTTCTCTAAGGCACCTATACGACAACTAATCAAACAATTATATTAGACTAATATTTGATGATGATAACCAGTAGGGAAATAACTAATGCAACATTAATGTTTACATACAAAACATACTACCTTTTGCATGTTGCATTGGAAAATATATTTTGGAGGTAACCTTGTTCTCCAAATCCTCGCGTACTTGTCGTAGTGTCACATTGCCTTGAATGCTAAGAACAGTTAGCAGATTAGGTCCACACCATACCTCAAGAATTCTCAAAGGATTGTTCAGGTAATCAGTTAAATCTTGGTCCAAAGCTACCAGATGACCATTCACTCGATGCCACCTTATGTAGTGGAAGGAAGCTATGAAATTTTGAGAAGCTATCATGCACTTACACACACCGTGGAAGAGTCTTCATCACTAGACTCATCCTCATCTTCATAAATCTCCTCTAATCGTTTCCTTGTGCATGTGCACTTTCAAGAGTGCAAACAAGGTTCCGATTTCGGCATCGGCAAATTCAGCTTTACGAGAGTGTTTTACCCCCCTTTCGAAGCCATTCAAGCCATCAGAAACCTCATTCGAGCTATGGTTCAGGAGCTGAATTTTTCAGCCCTCTTTTGGTAGTTTGTGCTACAGAGATTCCATAGCTAGTTACAGGTACCATTGTTGCAGTCTCTTCCATCTACGAGAGCCCACGGCTCATTCAGGAGTGTGTAACCTCTTTTGGAGTGGCCTCATACACATAGAGAGGGAGTTTGATGAAATTGTCTTCTTCAACTACAGATACAAGTACAGGTACATAGAGCGGCTTGGTTAGCTTTCTTTGTGCTTCTTAGCCTTGATCTCCGCTTCAGCTACGGTATCGGCATCAACTCATAGGCTACAGGTTTCAGTGCTTGCGATACTTTGGTTCTAGTGGGAGCAGTTGTTTATGCGTACATGCATATGTTGACACTTTTGACAGCGTTTGAGCTCTTTTGAGAGTGGTTTGACTCCCCGCAGGGATGTCTATTTGCATGCACATGCTTTTGATGCTTGTTTGAGCGTCCTGATAGACTTGTACGTCTTTGTGGATACTACCATTGTACGCTTTTGTGGAGCCATCTTTCGGCTAGTACGGCAGTCCCGATCATTTTTTAGACTTGGTCCGGAAGATAGCCATTTCTGAGATTTGGCTATACGTTTTTTTGCATAACCTTCGTTGTTGAGGGTCGATAGCGTGAAGTTTACATTGACCTGGGGTATTCTCAAATATGGAGATACCTTCGGTGATACAGGTAGCTGGAGCATCCCTTATGAGGCCTAGCCGTAGGATATATATAGAGTGGTATAGGTGCTTTTGATGCTGAGTTGGCGGCCTATGGTCAGCGGCCTATGGTCAGTTTGATAGTCTATGCACCTTAGTTGATCTCTATACAGTGTGATTTTGAGAGGCATTGCCCTCTTTTATGCTTTGAGAGAGACATACCTGGTCATTTTGTCTCGTATTTTGGTTGACATAGTCCCAAATACAAAGGCGACTGCCAAAATTTTCCAGAATCTTTAGGTAGTTTTGTCACCATATCTACTAGCAAAGACCGTGCCATTTATGACATAAAGAAGTTTGATGGCACCAATTTTTAGCTTGGAAGAACCAAATGCATAATGTGCTTGTCCAAAAGAAGCAAAAATTGCCTATTGCCTATGCGGCTAGAATTGAAGATATGCACATGACTCAGTTTCAGTGGGAGTAGCTTGTTGAGCTATGCACGTCTACAATTAGACTGCACATTGGTGAGTCTATATACTTTTCAGTGTTAGAATGCGAGACTGCTCATGCTTTATGGCAGAAATTATGCGAAACTCACGAAAAGGATACGGCTAGCAATAAGGTTTTCCTAATGCAAAAACTTTTCAACGTTCGTATGAAGGAGTTAGCTAGCATTGCCAGCCATATCAATGATTTTGATTCTCTTTTTGCCCAGATTCATGGACAGCACATGACCATTGATGATGAGATGAAATCAATCTTTTTTCTCTGTTCATTGCCACCCACTTGGGATATCTTTTGCACAGTTGTTATTAACTCTGCTCCTAATGGTACGCTAAAGTATGATGATGTTACTAGTGCACTTTTGTCAGAGGAGATGCGTTGAAAGACCATGACTAGCTCGCATTATGGCAAAGCTCATTATGTACAAAGGGATGATAAGCAATGTAAGGGCCGTTCTTCACAATGTGACTCCAAGAAAGAGGACAATAGAGATGCATCAAAGGGTAGATCACAGTCTTGTGGTCTCCGTAATGTTCAATGCCATTATTGTGATAATTTTTGTCACATAAAGAAGGATTTTTATGCTTGGAAGCATGACAAAAAGAAGGGCAAAGGTAAAGGCAAAGATCATGATGATAAATAGGAGAAACCAAAGAGTTCGGTTAAGATTGAAGAACTGAACATAGTTCAGCATGACAGTGATGTGCAAGACATTAATATGTTGATTGAAAATAGTGATGTCTATCTTTACAGAGTTCTATGCCAGCTGAACTCCTTGTTAGTGGTGAAGTATCCCATACATGGATTCTTGATTCGGGTGCTTCATTGCATTTCGCACCTCATAGGCATTGGTTTACTACATACGAGGAAACCATTGGCTCTGTTACACCTGGTGACAGTTACTCTTGTGACATTGTTGGCGTAGGTGATATTGCCATGGTTATGGCAAATGGGGTGAAGTTTATCCTCCATTATGTGTGTCATGTTCCAGCCTCAACACGCAATCTGATTTTGGTTGGACGTCTTCATGACGGGTTACAAAGTGACTTTTTATCAGCAGTCTTGGCGTGTTGCAAAGGGTCATCTTATTATAGCCTACGGTTCTAAAGTTGTTTCACTTTATCCTCTTTGTGTATCTGATAAAAACAAGGTTCTTTCTGTAACCGAGCTGCCAACCGTTGCTTTGTGGCATAGCCGGTTAGGACATTTGTCAAAGAAGGGAATGGAGACGCTCTCTCGTTGGGCTACTTACCGTCTTTGTCATTTTCTTATTTTCCCTTTTGTGAGCATTCTCAATATGGAAAAAAACATGTACAGATCGTACACATTCTTTTGACAAAGAAAGAGAACCTTAGAGCTTGTGCACAATGATTTATGTGGGCCGATGCCTTCTAAATCCCATGGTGATGCGTCCTATTATGTTACATTCATTGACAATGCATCACAGCATTTTTGGGTCTACGCCATGAAGTCTAAACATAAGACCTTTTATTGCTTTAAGAAGTTCTTATCTAGTGTTGAAACTCAGTCTGAACATAAGTTGAAAGCTTTGCGCTCAGACAATGGTGGAGAATATGTCTCCAAAGAGTTTGCAGACTTCTGTTCAAGGAGCGGAATTAAGCGTGAGTTTACAGCTCCTTATACCCCTGCAAAAAATGGTGTTGCGAAACAAATGAATAGGACCATCCAAGAGCGGATTATGTCTATGCTATCACAGGTTAATTTACCGCAAGCGTTTTGGGCTGAAAGCATTATACACAATCATGTACTTGATCAATAGATCACCACATGCTTCATTACAATTTTGTGTACCTTTGGAGCTATGGTCAGGACATAAATTGTCCTATGAAAAACTCAGCACGTTTGGTTGTGAAGCTTATGCACATGTACCAAAGGAGTTGCGTGCTAAGCTAGACCTAAGTCCAAGAAATGCATCTTCATTGGCTATGGTGTATATGGTCAATTTGGCTATCGTTTATGGGATCGGAAAGTCGATCATTGATCCGTAGCAGTGATGTTGTCTTTAATGAGACTAAGATGCATAGACATCCAGTGAAAGAGGTTGAATTCCAAAAAGTGACATTTTTTTATGTATCACCTCCTATCGAGACAGCTCTCGAGCCACTTACTATACACGCTAGTACGAGTTCTGATCAGCCATGGAGATCTCAAAGAGTCTCACATCCGCCAGAACGTTTTGTCCCATGCGTGGATTTTGTTTTGTTGACAGATAGTGGTGAGCCTTCTTGTTACAAAGAGGCTATGCTAGCCAATGATAAGGTTCAGTGGGAACATGCTATGAAGAGGGAGATGTCGAGTATTGCAAAGAACAAAACATGGGAACTTGTCCCATTACCAAAAGGTAGGAAAGAATTGCCTTGTAAATGGGTTTACAAGAAGAAGATTGACAATTACAAAGCTCGTTTAGTGGCTAAAGGTTTTAAGCAAGAATATGGTGTCGATTCCAAGAAATCTTTTCTCCAATGGTTAAATTGACCACATTGATAATGTTTCTTGCTTTGGTTGCCACTGAAGATATGGAGTTTGATCAAATGGATGTCATTACAACTTTCTTACATGGTGATCTCGAGGAAGAGATTTATATGCAGCAACTTGAAGGGTTTGTGCTAAAGGTCAAGGAACATTTGGTCTGTAAGCTTCTGAAAAGTCTCTATGGCTTGAAGCAATCATCCAGACAATGCTATCAAAAGTTTGATGCGTGTTGAGCCAGCAGAGGATCACACCCACATTTTTGCTCACACCCATCATTTTGTAACCATTGATTGTAATAAATGTCTTTCCGACATTAATTTTGATTTGAGCCATTCATTAAGTAATGGGACTTAATTGAGTTTCCAGCTTGTAATCCCGAAGTAATTTCACCTGTTGATGTAAATAGTTAGAGATGTTCTCACCTCCAAGGCTGAGGTATATAAGCCAAAGTTTTGTAACCTAAGAGGATTCAATTATTAATCAAAGTGAGTTTTTGAGCGCCGTGATTGTGTCTGAGAGAGTGAGAGAGAGAGAGAGTCTTATCTCCTTGCTACGCGAGCTACGGAGCCGCCATTGGAGAAGCGACACCGCCATTGTGTTAGCAACGGCGAGAGCTACGCACAGATACCAAGAGTGCGCGCTATCGGCTTCTATGTGTGGTAAGTTCCTACGAGCTTCGGTGTGAGTTTTCTTCCAACTCGTGTGTCGGAATAGAGCATGCAGCATATCTATAGAACCACAACGAGTAGAGCTACACATCAGTACCATCGGGGTCAAGTTTCGATCACCTGTAATTTTCGGCCTGTCTTTATACGCGTTTACCGCACGGAGTGGTTATAGGTTGATTTTGCAGTTCAAGTCTTTAGGGTGTTGTTCTTACCTAGTGTATAGACTTCCCCTTGAGTTTGAGATCGATTCAATGATTCTAGATCCTGTTTCGTATAGCATTCGTTCGTAGTACGGATTTCAGTCACTTGCGTATTTTAGAACTTAGATTTGATTTCCTTAGTAGTGATTGTCATTAGAAGGTCGAGTAGGTGATTTGACACCCACCTAGTTGTTTCCATGTGCTTGCGGGTCAAGCTCTGTCCTCGTCTGACAAATTCTGTTGTTGGTTGAGTTCTCGCTATTTAGCTTCCGCTAGCGGCGTAACCGCCTTAACATTTGGCGCCGTTGCCGGGGACGAGAGCCCTAAGTAGGTGACCTTAGACTAATCCTACGAGGTGAGTCGTATAAACTACTTTGTATACTTTAGTTAGAAAAGATCTAGGAGTGGTGGACTCCGAAGGTCTCGAGAGATACTAGGAAGTGGGGTATTCCTGGGTCTTCCGTGTTGACAGTATTTTTAGTTAGCTTAGATTAGATTGTTTTTGATGGTGTTTAAGTGGTTGTTGACATAAAAAGCATTTGCTACTCCTTGTGTGGTAGTAAATCTCTTTATATTTTCAATTGCAAAAAATCCATTTTATGATTAGAAGTAGCTTAGGTAGGGCCTGATTTGATCCTGATCCAGAGCTATCAATTGGTGTTCTATTTGCTTGATGTGTTTGATTGCATGTTAGATCACTGAAAAAGTCGCTTTGGTAGTGAAATATGCAATAAACAAAGTTCAGAAAAATTTTCTGCGTAACTGATTGTTGCTGAGCACTTAAAAGAGCTATTGGAAGAGTTCTGTGCTGAAAAACTGGAAATCTGCAACTTTAGACATCATACGCGTATGATGTCTTAGGACCTAAACAAAGACTAAAATTAAAAATTTGACATTGCCATAGTGTTTAGAAGGGGGGTTTTACCCTAAGATCAACTTAAAACAAGAACATTAACACTCAAAGAAACCCAAAAAGACAAGTCGGAGTCCAAGAAACGCAAAGAATAGGAAATTTTGGATTCAAATCTTGTTTTTACATTCAAACCTGACAAAAACACTTGAAACTCAATTATAAACATTGGAGAAGGCTTAAAACCAAAAATAGTCAAAATCTGGGACAAAAGACATCATACGCGTATAATGTCTTTTGGCACATCCACTGCTTATTTTTGATATCTGACCTGACAAGATTGTTACAGGCACTGTTGGAAGCATAAATATCAAGTTTGGACCCAAATTGATGAAAAAGACATCATACGCGTATAATGTCTTTGACCTAATTTTGGACATATTTTGATACTTTGCCAACACAGATCCATTGTAATAGCTATCTAGAGGCTATATTTCAAGTTTCATCCCATTTGGATCACAATTGACCCAAAAAACAAGTCAAAAGCGAAAAATTGCCAAGAAAAGCCTAAATTAGCCATAACTTGCTCAAACAGAGTTCAAACTGAATTTTGTGAGTGAACAGAGCATAAAGGGGCCATTGAGAGTGAGCATAACCAAAATAGTCAAAATCTGTGAAAAAAGACATCATACGCGTATAATGTCTTTTTCAGCATAACTGCGACAAAATTCTCACTTGGTGAAACAGAAGTTGTCCAACTAACAAGATTAAACAATTGACCAAGTATCAATCAGTTTGGATCAATTCTGACCACAAAAAACTTGGGGAAAACAGATTGCCGAGACGGAAAAGTTACAGTCCTTTAGGGGAATTGATGAATTTGAGATCGGGCAGGAATCTCCGGAATAATCAACCAAAACAAGGGGAACCAGCAAGTGTCATATCAACCGAGGGAAGTGTAAACCAAAGTTGGGTGCAACCATTAGAACCGATCTTTGAAGGAAGTGTCTCTGATACTTCTTCGGAGAGATCTTACGAGATTTTCACCGAACATTTGGAACACTTGAACCTGAACAACAGAGAAAATATGGCAGCAGGATCATCAAACCCTTCCGCCACAATGAAGCTATTGTTCATAAAATATCAGTACGACAATGAGCAAGGTGCAAAGATCTACAAAGATGGAATGGACCGCTATTGTGTAAAGATAGAAGAAAGACCTAGTGAGTTCAAGGACTTAGTGCCTGTGAGCTATAGCGGAGATAGATATCTAGATGACGAGGGTACCATGTACTTGGTAGTCCTAAACCCTAACATTGTGGACAAGTGGGGATTGATGGGCACCAAAGCCAAAATAGATGAAGAACTCGAGGAGAAAGCACCAATAATGAACTTCCCTAATGCGAGGTTGAGAAGAGAGAATGAAACTACAAGGATCAACACTGATAACATCTATGTGGGGCTATACAAATATAATAATGGGGAGCAAGATCTCTATTATAGATGTGAAGAACCCTATACCGGAGAGTTGACAGACAAAAAAAGACTCTATGTCTTTACCTACACAGAGGGATCAGAAGTGAAAATTGCCGCTTACGATAAGTATGGCAGGCAATACTCAACAATGGGCAAGAAAGAATTAGAAGGATATACATACTTTGGGGGACCACTACATCAGTATTATGTTACTTCTAGCTCACATAGACCAGCACCAACAACTGGAGTGCAAAACTCAATGACAACAGGAGGACAAAGAACTCAGGTTGCTGACTCTTTCAGTCAACCTTGGGACTTGAAGCTCGGACCAATGGGATCATTACATTCCAGAGAGTCAATGGAGACGAATCGAGGTAGTGCAGTTCCAATCCCCACGTATACCACTCCAGGTCCAAGGTTCGAAGCGGAACCGTCACATTTACCTCCTAGTAGTAGATTTAGGACAGGGGAACCGACAAGGGTAACCCATGAAGTCCATGATGCTAGAGAAAGCTTTAGCCGGGACACAGGAGCAATGAGATTGGTAGCAGACCATAGACGTATGAGACCATCTCAAGTAGCCAAGTGTATGCCAAAGAAGTATGGTGGTTCAGGAGATCCGTATGCACATTCCCTATCATGCCCCATGGTTCTGGTTGTTTGGGTTCTTCTGGTGGGTAATACACTGTCGGAGACATGTGTGCACCCGATTCTTCATAATAGGCTTGAACAGGCACTAAGGCTTGTTCTTCCTGATTCTCTAAGGTTGGTGCATATCTCTTTCAGTCAACCTTGGGACTCGAAGCTTGGACCAATGGGATCATTACATTCCAGAGAGTCAATGGAGACGAATCGAGGTAGTGCAGTTCCAATCCCCACGTATACCACTCCAGGTCCAAGGTTCGAAGCGGAACCGTCACATTTAATTCCTAGTAGTAGATTTAGGACAGGGGAACTGACAAGGGTAACCCATGAAGTCCATGATGCTAGAGAAAGCTTTAGCCGGGACACAGGAGCAATGAGATTGGTAGCAGACCATAGACGTATGAGACCATCTCAAGTAGCCAAGTGTATGCCAAAGAAGTATGGTGGTTCAGGAGATCCGTATGCACATGTGTCCGTATCCACCATAATTCATTGTAATCCGTATGCACATGAGATACAATTTGGACGCAAGAACATTGATGTTCATAGCTCATGGAGGGTTAACAGGACAAAGACCATCCTATCCACAAAGGACGAATCAAATGGGACCAAGACCAGCACTAGGACCCTGTTATAAGTGTGGAGGTGACCATCTGATGAATGTTTGCCCACATACGGAAATCATTAGAATTAACGCTTATTGCACTGAGTGTGGGGTTACTCACTTCATTGAGGATTGTTCAAAGAATCCAAACAAAGTGCAAAAGACGACATTGAATATGCTAGAAACTATTCCTACCAGCAGTGGGTCTGAAAATGAAACTCTGATACCAACGCAAGTTGTTACTAGAGCTCAAGCTAAGAAAACCACTAGAGAACCTGAGAATGGAAAGTTAGAGACTGAAGTGGTTAGTCCAGGACCTCAGAGTCAGAAAACACAATGGAAGCTAGAAAAGCACGCATGAAGTTGAGAAGAAACGTGAAAACAGAGAACTAATATTCTGAGAAGAACTAAAGCGAACGAAAGATAGATTAGAAAAACTCGAGAGTCAAAACGAGAAAAGAGAGATGAGCCAGGAAAGAACGAAACAAAAGAGTACCAAAGAAACAACGAGCTTAAGCTCAGGGGATCAGTGCTAGTTGACAAAGTACACGAACCATTGGACGCATTGATGAGAGCTTACGAAGCTAGGTTAAAGAACAACCAAACACAAGAATAGAGGTGGATGACATACCCAAACGCGGAATTGGAAAAGCAGAGACTTAAAATGTGCCAGAGAATGATCGAGACTGCACAAGCTTTATTAGAACCACCAAGAGAAACAATGAATTGTGGAACGGAAAACCAATTCAGCAAGAGACTATCGTTTCACGGGTAGCTGAAAAGACTCCCCAGTGCACAAAAGCCTGAAAATAACACACAAGGATGACCGCATAGTGTTGAACACAACCGACCAGGAGTCGAGAGTTTTCATCCAGCCATACAGAGAGTCTTACGGAAGAGATGATGATTACAATGAATTTTGGAAACAAGTGAGAGAGGCAAACTTTGCAAACGAGCTAAGTGTTGCCAAGCTAATCAGACAAATGGGAAAGGGACATCAGAAATCCTCCCATTGTGGAATTTGAGGCAGGATCTCAAGTGGACTTGGATCTGGAATCTTACTGGGGAGATGGGGGCTCTGTTAGAACAATGGAGAGCAAACCTCATTCACTGAAAAACCTTACCTTCATACTTAGGAGAGTAGAAGCAAAATCCGAGATTAGAGCACTTCCCTTCACGAAAAATCTCATCAGAAAAAGTCATGGACTCACAAGGAGATAGAGATCTTGTCAACACCAGTGACATGCACTATCACTTTAGCTGAGCTTTGAGGCTAAGACCACATATGTGGACCACTGTAGGAAAATGCTTGGAGAAATTCGGGATAAAAGATCCAACATCGAGATTGCAAGAGAGCATAGAGGAGCTGAGCAAGCCACAAAAGAATGCTAAGCATGTACCCTTAAACAAGGTCGGAGAGTATTGCGAAGGTGAAGAGGGGAATACAACCTTACCAGTTGAATTTCCAAGGAGTAAACACGATGGCAATACTAGACAGCGGAGCTGGGGTAGCCATCGCTACAAAAGAAATCTGGAAAAAATGGGGAAACCAGCAATAAGGAAGACTAGGTGAAACTCCAATTAGCAGATGGACACATGGAGAAACCTATGGGGTTATTAGAGAAAGTCGTAGTGACTTCTTGCGGCATTGAATACAACATACTTTTGCTATTGTCGATTTTGGCAAGGAGAATAACTATGATATCATACTGGGAAGACCATTCAATGAGACAGTTGAAAATGGTCCAGGATTGGGGCTACGATCACATAAACTGAGAAATATGGAAACCACTAAACGTGTGAACCTGAAAGAACCATAGCTACAAAGATGTGAACCGAACACCGGTAGAGGAGTTTGATTCAGCTACTTTGGCGGGATCCGGAATTTCCAGCTTGGTTAGGTAAACCCAAGGAGTTATGGATGTGTGGAGCTTCGAAATGTGGAAGTCTGAAACGAGAAGAATGTGTTTTAGAAAGGGCTATCGAAGACGAAACTTATATAAGAGAACCCTTTCCAGAGGACACGTTTGAACCATTAGAATGGACACACATTCTAGCAACCCTAGATGTTTGTGCAATTCCGGATGGTCCCACAACGAAATTTTGCGACAAGGACGGGTGCGACGTGGTTCCGTACTTCATGTTGAGAGCTGTATTCGAAAAAGAAACTGAAAAGAACGATACACTGGAAAAGGAAGATGAAGAAGAGGTGTTTCACGACATTCCCAATCATCCAGAGTGGGGAAATGAAGCAGACAACGAGTCAACAGACAATTCAAGTGGAAACGAAGAAACTATAATGGATGTCCGATTTTATGATTTTCCGAACCAAACTAAACAACGCCAAAAACGCTATAGAGCAAAGAGAAAAACAAAGGGGGTTAGAACCAATCCGATGCCTAGAATAAGAGGAAAAAATCAATTCCTAATGCTAGTAAAGGCTGAAGATTGTGTTAAGGATAAGATTTCTGGAAGAATGAGAGGCAGTGATCAAAAGAGCTTACGAAAAGACAAAAGAGGCTCAAGAAATCAAGTTCAAAAGAATGGAACGAAAATTGAAACAGAAAAATCAAAAAAGAACAAGCGCAACAGAGAATACACGGAGTCCAAGTTAGAACGTAGAAACAAGTACAGAGAGCTCAAGAAAACTCTGAAGGAAGTTTGGACGACAGAAATTGAGAGTGGAGAGGACGAAAACGTCAAAATCAAGGAAAACATGGATGTTCCCTCTCACTATAGGAAATTCACAATAGAGGATAGGAAGGTGGTATTAACCCCACCTATTCGAGAGAGAAAGGAGAACGAATCTTATGACGGACCGGAGGATGCAAAAAAAGTTGATTTAGCAGCTCCAGGTGAGCCACCTAGACCGGTGTACATAGCCATAGATTTGTCTCCAGGCGAGGAAGAGAGACTTTTGAGTCTTCTCAGAGAGTATAGGGATGTGTTTGCATGGTCTTATAAGGACTTAAAGGGAGTTGACCCATCGATATGTCAACACACAATCCCACTAAAACAAGACACAAAGCCTAGCAGACAGAGACCATACACGTATAATGATACGTTTGCTAAGCGAATCAAGGAAGAGATAGATAAGCTAATGGAAGCTGAATTCATATACGAGATTGAACACACCGATTGGGTATCTCCGATTGTGGTGGTACCCAAGAAGAACGGAAAACTCCGAGTGTGTGTCAACTTAAAGAAAGTGAATGCTGCAACGATCAGGGACAATTATCCCTTGCCGATAACTGATCATGTTCTAGAGCGTGTATCAGGGAAAACAACATACTCTTTTCTTGATGGGTTTTCAGGGTATAACCAGCTAGCCATAGCACTGGAAGATCAACATAAAACAGCTTTTGCAACGGAGTGGGGAATTTATGCTTATCGGGTTATGCCTTTTGGTCTAACCAATGCTCCCGCAACCTTCCAGAGGCTGATGACGCATGCTTTCAAAGCATACTTAAGGCTGTTTCTAGAAATCTACATGGATGACTTATGTGTACATTCTCTACTGAGAGATGAGCATCTAGAACACCTAAGAAAAGTATTTGAGAAATGTAGGACATATCGCATTTGTCTCAATCCTGAGAAATGTGTGTTTATGGTCCGTTTTGGGACATATTGTCTCACAAAACGGAATATCCACGGATTTAGAGAAGATAAAAGTTATAGTGGATATGCCTAGACCAACCAATGCGAAACAAGTACAGAGCTTTATGGGACATTGTGGATATTATAGACGATTCATTTACATGTACGCTATAATAGGCCAACCACTTTACAGGCTAATAGTGAACTTTGAATGGACAGAGGAGTGTGAGGAATCGTTCAAGAAATCGAAAGAGGCACTCATTACTGCTCCAGTCTTGAAATCACCAGATTGGGAGAAGATATTCCATGTGCATATAGATGCTTCGGCATATGCAATAGGATGTATTCTGGCTCAGCCAGAAGAAGGAAACATGGATTTTCCTATCTGCTACGCCAGTCGACAGCTCAACAATGCAGAGAAGAATTATACCACAACAGAGCGAGGGATTAGGAATGATATATGCTGTGAAGAAATTTCGGCATTATCTTCTAGCCAACAAGTTTGTGTTTTTTACGGATCACCAAGCCTTGCTCTACCTAGTGAATAAACCATGCAATACCGGGAGAATAGTGAGATGGTTCATTATCTTACTGGAATTCGACTTCACGGTAGTTGTAAAGAAAGGCAAAACACATCTTAGAGCTGATCATCTTTCGCGATTGACGAATGGAGAAGACCCTATAGGAGTAGATGACGACATGCCAGACGCGTACTTGTTCAACATAGAAATGATACCGAGGTGGTCTCAAAATGTCGTTAACCTGTTAACCTATGGAGGAGAGTTTGATAGAAGAGAATACAACCAGAAACATATTGCTATTCAGCAATCCAAGAATCTTCAATTGATTGCAGGAAGGTTGTATCAATTGGGAAATGATCATGTTTTACGACTATGCATCAATCCTGAGGAATAAGTATATATCTGCGCGAAGCACATGTTCAGGAATGTGCATTTCATTGTTCAAGAAGGAACACATATAGAAATTTGTTACAATTGGGAGTCTATTGGCCAGGAATGAAAGAAAGCGTACATGAATATGTCACTGTATGTATTGTATGTTCATCAAAACCGCCAGCCGAGTATTCGACATTATATCAGATAATGATCGCTCCGAATGGAGTCAGTATATTGTTGAATATCTCACCAATAGAACTTTCCCAGAAGGAACGTCAAAAGCTCGTCAGAAATCTGTAGAGACAGAAGCTAGAGAGTACGCTTTAATAGGAGATCAACTCTATAAGAGAGGTAAAGACAACCAGCTTAGGATTTGCGCATCAGAGTCTGAGTATGTGATAATCCTAGAGCAAGCTCATGGAGGAGTAGGTGGAGGCCATTTCTCAGGTGATAAGACAGCAAAACTTGTCTTAGCCGCAGGAATATGGTGGCCAACATTACATATGGACGCTGAGGAATACGTTAAACGGTGTGATGACTGTCAGCGGACCAAAGTACCACTTAAAAGAGATGATATGCCGCTTAGACCAATGATGGGGGCAAGAGCTTTTGCAAAATGGGGATTGATTATGTCGGACCCATTTCACCTCCTGCATATAAGACTCATGCACAATACATCATTGTGGCTACAGACTATCTAACAAAGTGGGTCGAAGCAAAGGCAACTCAAAAAGCAGATGCCAGGACCACGGCACAATTTCTATATGAATACGTCTTTGTACGATATGGATTGCCAATAGAAATTGTGAGTGATCGAGGCACACATTTCATAAATGAAGTGATAGAGATCCTTCTAGATGAATTCATGGTAATTCATAGGAAATCAGCCCCGTATCATCCACAAGCAAACGGACAAGCTGAAGCAACAAACAAAACCATATGCACGGTCCTTACGAAGATGGTATCTGAGTCGAGAACTGACTGGGACCAACATTATGGGCATATAGGGTAGCGTATAAAACATCCATAGGAACGACCCCATATAACATGGTTTTTGGGCTAAATGCTATCTTGCCAATAGAATTCTTGATTTCAACCTTAAGGGCGGCTAAGGATCTAGAGTGGACAGGGCACGAGCTCTCTAATAGAATAGATGACCTAGAAAAGCTAGATGAACTTCGCCTAAAAGCAGTAGCTTCTATCTACGCTCAAAAAAGGCGACAAAAGGAATTTTTTGATAAGCATGTGCGGACTAAAGAGTTTAAGGTTGGGGACTATGTCCTAGTTTACACTCTGAAACAGCATGCTAAGAAGCTTAAAAAGCGAGGGATGGGACCTGTGGTGATTAAAGATCTATCACCAAGTGGAGCCGTCAAGCTTGCTACATTAGACGGAGAAGAAATGCCCAATTGGATTAGTGGATGCAGAGTGAAAAAGTATCTGTTGCCGCTAACACAAGACATGCTTCTCAAAATACATCAAGAAAAGCTGCGTGTCCCGAAAAAGAAAAAGATTGAGGAGGAAGCGTAAGCCGAGGCGAAGAAAAGAATGGAGAAAAGAAGACTACTGCGTCAGAAACAGCGCAATGAAGGAGCAATACGAATAAACGCAGTCAGTATAACAGAAATGGATAATGACAAAGAAGAACCCATCATTGAATGCAAAGTAGGAACCAACCAAATCAAAGCCAGCAGAGCACTATTGGATTCAAGAGCTCAAGCTAACCTACTTTCACTCAGTTTGTATAGACAATTGACAAATGACACTAAACTACAAACTGCCAAGCAAGAGTTAAAGAGTTACTCTGAGAATTCAATCAAAACTGTCGGATGCACAGTTTTACATATACAGTTTAACCAATATGTGTATCCTCATATGTTTTACGTGGTTGAAGACCGAGCTACACAACATCCATTATTGCTAGGACAACCATGGCAGAAGCAATATAATGCAATGATTGACTGGAGTTCTAATTCAGTGCTTATCAAATATGAAGGTGAAAGTCAATCAGTTAAGTTCACCAAAGGAGAAGAGCCAACTCCAAAGGACGAATCCAAAGACAAAGATAAACAACAACCAGAGAAAAAGAAGAAGCAATGGCAACCAAAAGTTTCTATACAACTGGATTACTCTTCGACGAGGAATTCTCAACAGTGGATAAGGAAGACAAGCAATAATATAACAGCTCAACCTTGGAAAAAAACGGAGTCAAAGTTGGTATGGAGACCAAAAAAGGCTGTGCCAAAGAACACAAAGGTGGAAAACAGAGTCTTCAATACCAGACAACGGAGTGATTCTAGACAATCAAGGACAGTGAAACAGATCTGGATTCCAAAGAAGTTCATGACGGCACAAAGCTATAGCAAGCAAATTTGGATCCCAAAGATTTGTAAACAGGAACTCCCTTCAACACAATCAACGGAAACTCCTAGGTATTTCAAGGCGAGGAAATCAACACACAGAACAAAGCAGGTTTGGGTTGCAAAGAGTTTGTGGCAAGCACAAGCAAAGCGGAAGCAGATTTGGATTGTGAAAAAAGACAACAAGGTAACGAAGAATCCATCTACTGATTCTACTACCGAAGTGCCAAAACCAGACCACCAATCCATCAATCAAACAAAGAGCAGCTTTATTGGAAAGACTATTGTATCATCGCTCTACAATTGCAGTGGGAATTTATGACCAAAACAACTACAAGGCTTCGCCCACAGACACTTCATAGTCGTCCGGGAGGACTCAGACTAGGAGGGGGGGAGGTATACAGGAGCTACAAAGCAGCTACAAGCGGAAAAAACAA
This sequence comes from Adiantum capillus-veneris, assembly GCF_014529385.1. Taxonomy (NCBI): domain Eukaryota; kingdom Viridiplantae; phylum Streptophyta; class Polypodiopsida; order Polypodiales; family Pteridaceae; genus Adiantum; species Adiantum capillus-veneris. Next base: position 139,863,596 of record NC_140931.1, on the reverse strand, counting down.
AGAAAAACAAAAATTATATTACAAGGGCAGTGTCTTACATGATTTTGCAATTTTTATGTTTGATTGCGGATATTGATAATATTTATGCCCTTATATACCTTGTTTTGCAACAAGAAGAGATCAAATGATGAATTTGGGTCTCTAGATGTGTAAATATCACTAAATAAGAGTGTTTTTGGAGCTAAAAAGTGGAAAAAAGTGGTAATCCAAGTCCAGAAATCATAAAGAAGTGTATATTCATATACACAGGGTTACCGGCTATTTATCGTGTATGTTTGGAATTTTTTGGCTTCAATTTGCTATTTTCCTTTATTTTTATGATTTTCTTAATAAAAATAAAAGAAAAATAAAAAAGCAAGTGAAATGAGATCGAAAAAAAGAAAAGAATAGACGGTGATGGTCCTAATGACAAGGGCAACCCAGGATAAAAATTGGGTACAATTCTGAAAAAGTTGCGGAAAGCCCGAAATGTCAGAATTTTGGCAAAGTAGACAGATTTCTCAGAAGCATGTCAAATGGAGTCCAAATTGAGAAATTTCAAATCCTAAAGTGCATTTCACGAAGAGATAGGAGCACATGTCAAATTTGGTAACAAGTGATCCGGGAAGCCCGAAGTTAAGTATTTTTCACTTCACTCTCAAGCTCATTTCCACTATTACCTTCTTGGAGAGAGCAAAGAGCACACAGGAGCATCCGACCTTCTACCGCCTTCTACGACTGCTACGAGAGCTCAGAGGACACCAGACATGAGAGGTAGACTCGTTGCCATAAGCTTTTGATGCTTATCGTTAACTTTTGTCGCGAAAACTCACCAAAACCAAGAAACAAGAGCAGACGGGGAATGGGGAGGAACTCTAGGTAGGGGCACAACCGCCTAACCAAACCTTGCAAGAACTTAGAGGTGGGTTACCCTAGTATAGGAGATGAGTTTCTAGCACTCAAAGCTCGAGAAAGAACGACTGGAAAAACCCTAGGTCAACAGAGCCTGCAAGAGGCAAACAGAAAAAAGTTGTCGGAACGACACAAAACTTCTCAGGAAGCTTAACAACATTGAGGGCAATGCAACCATGGAGTATCTCCAGGTTTGGACCACCAAAAGTAGGTCGGAACAACCGATTCGTCGGCTGCGGACACACAAAGCGTCATTTTGGCATAACGGCTGAAATTGACGACCGAATGAGATGAAACTTCACGAGCAGTTTCAACTATACATGGATGACTTATGTTTGCAAGCAAAACCCAAAAGAAAGCTGATTCACTTACCGATGGTGAAAAAGACGCTTTAGGGCAACCAAATGGAGAAAGATGGAGAACGGGGAGCCAAGTCAAGTTCAACCAAATAGGTGGCTTCACAACATATCCAATGAGCAGGAAATGCAACTCTCAAGAAGAAAAGTTGAAGAAATTCAACTCCAAGGCAAAAAGACGACTTCGGAGACTGAAATGCCTATAAGGGGGCTTTTTGGCTAAACTTATGACTTTTCAAGTTGAAAACTAGTTAGCAGGGCTTAGGGCACTAGCACAAAGCATTCTTTGCACAAAAAGACCAACATTTCAAGAAAAGACATCATACGCGTATGATGTCTCACAGCATGATTTTCACATCCATTTCAACATTTGAGTGCATAGCCTCATTCCACATGATAATCACATCCTATGAACCAAGTATCATGAGAATTGGAGTTAGAAAACCCAAGGAAAGCCAAAAAGACGCAAAGTAGGCCATAAAATTGATTTTTGGTCCTAATTTTGTCAAAATAACTCCAAACTCATTGAAACTTTGTAGGATTGTTGGTTAACACATCTACAAGCTATCTGGAACCAAAAAGCACCATTTTGACACAAAAGACATCATACGCGTATGATGTCTATTTGCACTTACAGAGCCAAAAATGCTCATTTGTCATCATACATCCATTATATATATCTAATACATGCTACATATGAAGTTTGGAACCATTTGGTCAAGTGGATCACCCCATTAGCCCAATTGAGGGAAAATCCTTCATCCAAAGCCTATTTTAGCCCAAATCCAACATACTCAAGTCCAAACCAAGATTTGAGTAGATATAGTCCTTCACTAGTACATGGGGAGTCCACAGAACCAATCCCATGCAAAATTGATGAAAAAGACATCATACGCGTATGATGTCTCCAGAGCCATTTTTAGCCCAAATTCTATCCAAACTTGATAAATCCACTGAATAAGCCTATCTAAAGCCAAAACCAAGCTTATAGAGAAAATTGGTCCAAAAATGCACTAAAAGACATCATACGCGTATGATGTCTCACTATGTGATTTTGGCACCTCAGGGCTTCAACCACCAAACAGAAGTGTTCTACATGCCATTTGAAGGTGAACCACCAAGTTTTACCCAATTTGGATCATAAAATCCAATTCCCTTTCAAAATTTTGCCAAGAGCCTGAACCGGACTGAACTGGCCAAAACTTGACCAAATGGGATCCAAACTCAAATCCAAGCATATGATACTCATGTATACACTATCAGCTACAAGCACAACCAATATGAATTCATTCTGACACAAAAGACATCATACGCGTATGATGTCTCAAGCATGTTTTTAAGCCCAGTTTGCATATTTTTTTCACCTACATTGCATCCTTAGGCCCTGAATAGCTCATGTTTCAATTTTCAAGTCATTTGAATAGTTAAAAGCTTCATTTTCAGTACTAAAAAGACGCTAACTTCTGAAATTGGAGTTACAGGATCCATGGATTCCGCTAAGTCATCGGCAACTAAGAGAAAAAGACCAACCATCAAGGATGCTCTTGCAGAAGCAGAACCTTTTGATATTCCAACAGAAACCCTCAAGCCAACCAAGACTTGGGTGGAGGAAGCAGTACTAGAAAAAGAGGGTATAAAGATCTACCAAGGGACTTTCAGAGATCCTCAAGGGCAAGCGGTCGATGTACCTATGATCCCACGAGAATTAATAGATTATAGCAGATCAGAGAACATCAGCAGATACCTGGAAAAGGCTGACTTACACAGGTTCTTCACCTCGAGACCATCAGGTGTAGACACAAGAAGAGTGTATGAGTTGGCAACATCCATTCAGAAGGATGGGAAAGCCACGTTGACAGCCATAGATGGAGAAACAGTTGAAGTACAGATCACTCCACAGCTCATTGCAGATGCATTGAAGCTGCACAACAAAGGGAGTTCTGTCAGAGAAAGAAGGGAGGCCATAGAGGTCTATGGATCAAAGAAACAAAATACAACCTACAGAGATATGGCAGATCAACGAGCGGCAACCCTTTGCCGATTATACAACCAGTTTTTCCATGTGTGCAGTAAAAGACCGCAGAAGTATACTACACCACCCCATGCCATTGCGACAACCATCACATGGGCATTGAAAAGCAACATGCCAAAAGAGGTGAATTATGCTCAATACATCCACGAGCAAGTAATCGCCATGCACAACCAGAAGCCAAAGTATATAGGAGGAGCTGAAGTTCTGACAAGAATAGCTTATGAAGCTATTGGAGCCAGAGATCAAGGGCCACGGGTTCCCTCCCAGAATGAGTGGCTTAGAGAAGCCGATGAAGAGGAAGAACAGCAAGAAGTATCCAAGAGGGCGTCCACAAGAGCACGCCGAAAACTAGAAATAGTTTCAGAACCTGAAGAGGCTGTGGACGAGCCGCTCAAGAAGAAAGCGAAGAAGAGGGCTGATCCCAAGCAAACCAAAAGTCAAAAAGCCGCAAGAATGGAAAGGCTGGTGGAGCAGTTCAGAGCGGAAAGAGCTTTAAAGGGGGACTTTGAAGAAATGTGGGTGCCAGACCCCACTAAAGTCGGAACCAGCTCAGCCAGGCCACATGTTGATCAATATGATCAATATATTAGAGCTTATGAGGAGTCGGAGGCCATACTGGAGCAGCAACCTGTCGAGCCTTATACTGAAGAGGAAGTACAGCTTTTAAAAGCTGAGCTGCAAAAGGACGACAAGGGGAAGAAGAAAGTAGATGAGTTTATTGAACCTCAAGCGAAAGACGGGCAAGCAAACAAAGGGAAAGCCAAGATGACTGAGGACAATCAGCCCTCTTTTACTGTTGTACCAAGCCCGAAGAAGATGGAAATTATTGTGGAGGAGACCACAATAGAAATAGAAACAGAAGTTATGAAAAAGCCGGAGGCCGGGACCAAGGAAAAGAAGATAGATCCAGTTCAGCAAAAGAAAGATGATTATGAGGATCTGGTAGCGATCGGATACAGTGAAGAAGAGGCCCTGGAGGCAGTTTATGGGATATCCCTACGAAAACAAGATGATCGGAAAGGGACGAAGGAAAAGACAAAAGGTACAATGGAGAGTGAAGAGAAAATGGATGAACAGAACATACTAGAAGAGCCGAAGCCATTGGAGGTGGTGGCAGAAAGAGCTGTCAAGATGACAGATGAAGATGAAAAAGACATGCACATGGTGCATGAACTGCTCAGCAAGATTAAAGAAAGATCCAGAGCAAAGGAAGTAGCAATTGAGACAGCAAAACAAAAGGAAGCAGAGTTGCAGAAGAAGTTAGAGAATGCTATGACTGAATCTGAAAGTCATAAAGCATCACTCTACGACGCAGAAAACGAGAGAGACGGCTTGATACTCCAACTAGCCGAAGCTTCAAGAGAGGTAACAAGTTCACAGGAAGCAAAGGAGCGAATAGAAGATGAGCTGGAGGCAGCCAAGGATGAGCTCATTGAGCTAAGGGAAAGAGTCGAACTTCAAGAAAGGACAATCACGAGACTCAGGACCACCCCTAGAGCTAGCAGAGCAGGAACAGAACAAGAGGGAGCCCTCGTACCAGCTCTGGAAGATCAGGTCAGAAGTTTGCAAAGAGAGCTAAGGTTAGAGCAAGTGCAAAGATTGCACATGGCGGAGGGATCATTGGCTGCAGAGGAGAGGCTCACATCAGAAAACCAAACACTAAGGACAGAAAATGAGGCCCTCCGCAAACAGCTCCAAGACCTCCAAGAGCAACAAAGAAGAGAAACAGAGCCACCACAAGAAGAAGCAGGGGGAGCAGCCATAGAGCTACCAGAAACTGGAGAGGCAACCACAATTGAAGATCCAGCCCCAGTTCAAGAAGTGGCCTCGACTTCAGGAATCTCTGAAGAAGAAGAACAAAGGCTCCAGGACCAAATAGAAAAGTCAACAGAGGAAAGTGCCAAGGCAGAAATGGAATGGGAAAGGAGACTCCTCATCTCCATTAGACTTCAAGGTTTAGACACAAAAGTGCTCCATGAAGAGTGGATGCAACCCAGCCTGCCTTTCCCTCTGATGAAATTTGAAGTGATAAAGACGAAAAAGAGAATAGAGGAGGAGTAGTATGTCGCTCTTTACGAAGGCGACATCACAAAGGATGAACAATCAAAGAAGATTGTAGATTCTCAACCTAGATGGAGGAAAGGTTGGCTGAACAAATACCCAGCCTACCTCATCTACTTGGTAGAGGCTCCAAAGGAGATTCGGGAGAATGCAACCTTCTGCCCGGTGCCAAGAGTCAGAAGCTGGAAAGAGCATGGCAGGATAGCAGAAAAGAAGCCAAATTGGCTTAATTATCCCAGGATGCCAGGACCAAAGGAAGGAGAGAGAATAGGTAAAGCCTACATGGTGAAAACCCTAACGGGCACCATCAAACTCTTTACTGGCTCTCCTGACCTTTCGTGTCAGATGATAAAGAAAATCTGCAGGACTCTCTTAGCATGCATTGAAGTGTTCGCACCAGACAAAGCCACGACCTCGAGTCTACTATCGACGGCCGACACAGTGACGGATATGATGTATGATCTTTCATTGCAGCCATCCCCAAAGGTGTTACATCTCTTATACCAAAGAATTATGTTTTTGCCTAGCTTCCACATGCAAACATTCGAAGAAGCTTTCTACACCGGCTTTTTCACTCACGAAAGCAAAATATTCGACCCAACCTTAACCATCGGCAATCTACGCTACGAATCACATTTGCAGATGCTCAAGACGACAGGACTCTATTGACCAAGCCTAAAAGTCATGTCAGGGACGACATGAACGCGGAGGGGGGGAGTGTTGAGCCAGCAGAGGATCACACCCACATTTTTGCTCACACCCATCATTTTGTAACCATTGATTGTAATAAATGTCTTTCCGACATTAATTTTGATTTGAGCCATTCATTAAGTAACGGGACTCAATTGAGTTTCCAGCTTGTAATCCCGAAGTAATTTCACCTGTTGATGTAAATAGTTAGAGATGTTCTCACCTCCAAGGCTGAGGTATATAAGCCAAAGTTTTGTAACCTAAGAGGATTCAATTATTAATCAAAGTGAGTTTTTGAGCGCCGTGACTGTGTCTGAGAGAGTGAGAGAGAGAGAGAGTCTTATCTCCTTGCTACGCGAGCTACGGAGCCGCCATTGGAGAAGTGACACCGCCATTGTGTTAGCAACGGCGAGAGCTACGCACAGATACCAAGAGTGCGCGCTATCGGCTTCTATGTGTGGTAAGTTCCTACGAGCTTCGGTGTGAGTTTTCTTCCAACTCGTGTGTCGGAATAGAGCGTGCAGCATATCTATAGAACCACAACGAGTAGAGCTACACATCAGTACCATCGGGGTCAAGTTTCGATCACCTGTAATTTTTGGCATGTCTTCATACGCGTTTACCGCACGGAGTGGTTATAGGTTGATTTTGCAGTTCAAGTCTTTAGGGTGTTGTTCTTACCTAGTGTATAGACTTCCCCTTGAGTTTGAGATCGATTCAATGATTCTAGATCCTGTTTCGTATAGCATTCGTTCGTAGTACGGATTTCAGTCACTTGCGTATTTTAGAACTTAGATTTGATTTCCTTAGTAGTGATTGTCATTAGAAGGTCGAGTAGGTGATTTGACACCCACCTAGTTGTTTCCATGCGCCTGCGGGTCAAGCTCCGTCCTCGTCTGACAAATTCTATTGTTGGTTGAGTTCTCGCTATTTAGCTTCCGCTAGTGGCGTAACCGCCTTAACAATGCGTTTATGTGTTCCCTAAGCTATAAGCGGAGTAATGAAGATCCATGTCTTTACGTGAAAAGACAACCCAATGGACAACTTATTATGCTTATCCTTTATGTAGATGACATGCTCATTGCTAGTCATTCCAAGAAGGACATTGCTGACTTGAAAAACAAGCTGAAAAGTCAATTTGACATGAAAGATTTGGGTGAAGCCAATATCATTTTGGGTATGTGCATTACTCGTGACCGTAAGAAGAGGTTGTTGTACCTTTCTCAAAAAGAGTATGTGCACAAGGTTCTTGATCATTTCGACATGCAGAAGGGGAAGGATTTGAGTACTCCATTGCCTGCATATTTGAAACTTAGCAAGAATGACTGTCCCAAATCTGCTGAGGAAAAAGCTGCCATGGCTAAGGTTCCTTATGCTTCAGCTTGTGGTAGTCTCATGTATGCCATGGTGGCTACAAGAACTGACATTGCACATGCACTGTAGGAGTTGTCAGCATATTCATGTCTAACCCTTGTAAAAAGCATTGGGATGTTGTAAAGTCAATTCTCAGATACTTGAGTGGCAGTGGAGATAGACAGTTATGCTATGGTCGTGGAGATTCATCCATTTAAGGATTTGTAGACAATGATTATGCAGGTTGTGTTGACAATCGTAAATCAACAACTGGTTGGATTTACACATTTGCTGGTTTTGCTATTTCTTGGAGATTCGTTCTTCAAGACTGTACATCCATTTCTACCACAAAGGTAGGGTATGTTGCATTGAGTGAGGCATGCAAATAAGCTATTTGGCTTGCTCGCCTAGTGAAAGATCTTGGATTGGAGCAGTGTACACCAGTTCTTCATTGTGACAGTCAGAGTGCTATTGCCTTGGCTAACAATCTAGTGTTTCATTCCAGAACAAAACACATTGATGTGCGTTATCACTTCAGTCGTGAATGAATGTCAAATAAGAGCCTTGATTTAGTGAAGAGTCCTACATCAGAGAACAAAGCGGATGCACTCACCAAAAGTCTCTCTAGCCACCAGGTTCAGCACTGTCGCGAGTTGATGGGCATTGGATGAAGAGTGGTTGTCTTCCATTCTTATGGTCTCCCACATTGGCCATCAAGTGGGATAATGTTAGGTTTAGTGGCCATGTGGCCGCCCATCGCTAACTGCTACTAACCCTAAGTGTACAGCTATACACTTGTGTGAGCCACTAACACTAAGTACAATGTGTATTGTGCCTTAGTGCATAAGGTAGAGAAGAAAGAAAGGGGGCACACAGTACGTGTCGGCTCTCCCCCTCCAACCTGTATGTGGCTATGGTGGTGTGTGTGTGTGAGTGTGTGCGCATGTATTCCTTTTCCACTGTGCTCTCAGCTCCTCCTCTTCTTTTCCTCCGAGCCAAACGGCTCGCCATTGTATGATTTTGATGTCAAATGAGCGGTTTTTTTTGCAAAAAAAAAAACTCATTTGACATCGAAACCACACAATGGTAATCCACTTATGGGTATGCTCTATGGATTTCCTCTGAGGCAAACAGATCTCCATTGTATGATTTAAATGTCAAATGAGCGGTTTTTTTGCCAAAAAACAGCTCATGGACATAAAAAGCACACAATGGCAAGCCATTTGGCAATGAGGCAAGCCATAGATCTTACCCATAATGCATATAGCTTGTGGGGAAGCTATATGGCTTGCTGCAATGCCAAACAGTGTCACGTTGCTACGCTTCATTCTAGGGATTTTTGGCAATGATTTACGATTGGAGAGGGATTTCTTACAGATGCAAAGATCAGATGCTTTTGAGAGATGATAGCAAAACATGAGAAGATATTTTCTTTCCAGACAGGTGAGATTGGATGTGTTGACGCAAAGGTTCCTGTTCCTAAGACATATATATCAAAACTAATTGAGTTGTTGAATGAGAAGATTTGGATGGGGATCCTAGAGCCATCTTGTTCTCCCTATTCAAATCGGTGGTTTATCATTCCTAAGAAAAATGGTTCTTTAAGGTTCATCCAGGATTTGCAACCAGTCAACAAGGTAACTATACAAAATATGGGTACATCTCCAGTGGTTGATGAATTTGCGGAGGCTTTTCTAGCAGATCAATCTATTCCATGGAAGATTTGTACTTAGGATATGACCAATTTCAATTGGCACAAGAGAGCAGAGATTTGACTAAAATCAAGACTCCATTGGGTTTGGTGAGAATGTGCACCTTACCACAGGGTGCAACCAATTGGGTTGCTCATATGATGAATGGAATGAACAAAGTGTTGAGAGACTTTATTCCCAAGATCACTATGCCATTTATTGATGATTTGCCAATCAAAGGATGTAAAGAGGATGAAAAGGATGAGTCTCTATATTAGGGGGGGTGCAAAAACTTTGTTATAGACCATATTGCAGATTGTGAAGCTATTCTATCTCGGCTGGAGGAAGTGCACTTGACACTTTCAGGACACAAATCTACTTTTGGAGCACGAGAGGTCTTGATTGTGGACCACCTGTGTAGTCTTGAAGGGCGGAGACCGAGTCCAACAAAGGTGGAAGCTATTCAAGATGAAGGAGACGTTTGCCTCAACCACAAAATTTCGGAGGTTTCTTAGAGCTTGTCACGGTTTTCTACTTGATATGGTTGCCACATTTCACTCATGTGGTCGAGTCATTGTACCAGTTTCTTTGAAAGGGGCAAAGATTTGTGTGGACAAAAAAACATACAAAGGCCATCAGGAAATTAAAGAAGATGATGCTTAGTGCACCTGTACTGAGGAAGATTGACTACAAGTGCAAAAGACCTATGATTGTGACAATAGACACTAGTCCTACAGGGATTGGTTGGGCTATTGGACAAGATGATGAAGAGAAAAACATGTATGCAGCCAGATTTGGAGCAAAGGTATTGAGTGGACGCCATAGAGCTTATCCACGGGCTAAGAGAGAGCTATGGGGAGTTGTTATGGCCTTAAAGAACGACAAGAATACTTGATTGGACCAGAGGTCATTGTGGAGACAGATTGTCTACCATTGTTGGGGATTATCACTAGCTATTTGACACTACATATAGCTATGCTATGATGAATAGCCTACATCAAGTCTCTTAACCCGAAATTTCATCACATAAAAAGAAGGGATAATCCAGTTGCAGATATGTTGTCTCGAGGCTCAATATGAGGATGAAGAAGAGATGGTTTCTACTGAGGAAGATGTGGGTTTGAAGTTCTATAAATATTCACAAATGAAAGAAGGTACGGGACCAATTGGAGTAATCAGGAGTATAGACGGATAACAAAGAAACCTATTGCTACTTTAATAAAGATAAACACTTATGGAAGCATCCAAAGAAAAGAAAAGGCGCTCCACAATTGTGCAAGTTGGATAGAACTGAACTGAAGGTATCATTGGTGGTAGGAAAGGGATCAAATTGTTCAAGAAACTAGATTCAAAAATTGAGCTAGTAGACATAAGTGCAGATATTCAAGAAGAAGACGAAGCAGATCAAGGTGAGGAGTGGTCAAATGAAGAGCGGGACATTGAAGATTGAGAAAGTTGGCACATGCTAGAGGATGTGCAGGTTCAGAGGGGGTGGATGGCATGTTGCTACGCTTCCATAATTAAAAATCAACCTTTTTGGCGACCACTATTAATTTTTTGGCGATGATTTATGATTCTAGGGATTTTTGGCAAACTTTGTTGCCTGGAATTGAAAAGCTTCGAAATTATTAGAGTGCTTGTGGCTAAGCAGGTGGGTTCTCTTGTCCCGACAATGTAGAGGCCAATCCGATTGGATAGAGAAAGTTGAGTTTGGTTTGCTGAAACTTGAAAGCAGAACACATATTTTCAGGATTCACCATCACACTCCAATATCTTGGATTCGGCAATTGAGCTCAAAAGCTTGCAATTTCACATCCCGATTTTGTGTGTGTGTGTGTGTGTGTGTGACACCACCACACTCCAATCTCTCGGATTGTGCAATTGAGCTCAAAAGCTCTCCAAGGCTTGCAATCTCTTCAAGCCTGTGCAAATCTACCTTGAGCTTGAAAAGATTTTCCATTTCTCTCAAGACCCTCTTGTCTCGAGAGGAGTTTCACACGTGGCGGGTGCGGAGAGCCGAGCACCTCCACCTTCGGGCCAATTCTCATCGAAAATGCACTAATCCGATCCGATCCATGCCGGATCTGTGCCATCGAGCTCAAGCTGCCATGGCCAAGCTCCATCACTCCTGTGCCGATCTCGCCAAAAAGCCATCGCACGCGTCGATCGCCTCCGTCGTGCTCTAATACCAATTGTAGCGTGCGGATGCGTGTGTGCATAGGTGCACTAGCAAGGGAGAGTCTATGAGGGGGAATTGGGGAAGAAGGAGAAGCATAGACAGTTGCTTGGGTTAGTGGAGTAGAAAGTGAGAGTGCAAGTGCATAAGAGGTGGATATTCTCCTCATAGATCATGAGAGGTTTAAAAAAGTCAATGATGTGCCTTTTTTACATTAAACCCCATGAACCCAAGGTGCTCTAAAGTAGTTACACCGTTGCTATGCAAGCATGGGAGCCCTCCTCTTTGAAGCTACTCATGCCCTTGCTCCCTTTCCTCCCTAATCATTTCCCCCCAGCATGCCTTGCTCCATTATTCATCTCCCACTACACTTAAACCCTTGAACCAATGAACCCTTGAGTGCTTTGATCACCGTCTTCAAAAACAAACATGCGAGACACGTACCTAAAAACAAAGATGTGAGACACGTACCTTTGTGATGAGTCAAAATTAATCTATATGAAATACACCAATGGAAGAAGACCATGGGAGATGAAGGCAATATTGAAGCTATAGTATAAGATGAAGGCAAATAAGACTCCACAATCGATGAGAGTGAATAGTAGGATGGAGGGGTGAGGTGAACAAGTTTATGCAGAAGAAGTGACCAAGCTCGTGGCTTAGATGCTGGCAACAAAGAAGCTTCTTCATGCAAGCACAAGAAAGAACTAGGGATTCCTTGCATCTCACCTATGATAGAGAGAATTCCTCCCAAGGAGGCCACCTAATAAAAATGTAACTTATCACGCGAGTTCAACAGAAGGGTATTTAAAGTTTTTGAAACTTACAGATACATATATAGAGAAGGGCATTATTTTTTCAAATTTGAAAAAAACTTACAGATTTTAAAAGAAACGGGTACATTATATTCTTAACAAAATTCACAGATAAGGGGTTTTACAAACATGTCTTGAACGCACGTGATATGGTAGTTTCACACATAGTGAACTCCCCGAGGAATTCCTAGAAATGAGAAATCTTAGCTTAGAGACAAGAACACTAAATAACTTATTACTTGAGAGAGAATATTTCTTTTGCCAACCATTTACTATATCTCTCCGAATGGCTTTAAAAAAAACTAAATTCAAGATATACATATTGGAAATACTGCATGAAGAAAACACTAAGAAGAGGGTGAAAGAATTGGCTAGCGAAGACCTCGGCCACCTTTTCATGGAATGCCGGCTATTAGAGACCTTGCATGAAAGATGTGCAAATGGATACAAAGGACGTGGAAGATAGGGTTTTGTCAAGAGGGAGTTGTGCCTTGGTGGCAAACAGTTTCGAAGTTCTGCACTGCTAATTTGTACTCAATTGTCAGATATTGTTTCTCCAGAAATATCTAGAAGGCTAGAAACTGTCGTGTCTTTGATAATGACCTCCCTGTGGCTAGCTTCTCAGAGATTGTACAAGAAAGCAAGGAGATAATATATGTGGTAACTAAAAGGTATAGCTCAAATGATTGGCTTAGGGCAACCCTCGCAATCTGGTCTTCCCCTGTGCAATAGTAAGTTACTTGGTACTTGTAATTCAGCTCGATTGTAACCCTTTGTCCCTCAAGGATGGGCCTGAGCTTGTGGGCCTGAGCTTGAGGCTGATTCATATATCTATTGGTGACTTTATAATACAATCAATCACAATTATGAGTTTTGCAAAAAAAAAAAGTGAAAGGGTCACGATGGCATTTTAAAAAAATAAGAAAGTGATAAATTCATTAGGTTGAGTTTATCCATGTTAGGGAAAGGATTGCCTCGGCTTAGCCTTGAGCTGATTGAAAATGGAGACTAGCCGGTTGCAAAACATGTTAAAAGGAAGGAAAACGATGAATTATGTGAGAAAATAGTTCAAAAATCTTACAAATTTATGCTTCTATTTTTGGTTTGCTTCTTTGTGATTCGCTCGACGGTTGCTTAATTAAAGAAGCTTTCTCAAATATTGACTATAATTAATCTATAGAATGCAAGAAACGTCAAGCCATGTGAGGCTCTGAAATGAAATGTGAAATAAAAATAACTCATCAATATGTGTGTGTGTGTGTGTGTGTGTGTGTGTCTGTATCTATAGAATTTACTAGAATTCTGCAAGGAGAAGCTTCACTTTAACATTCTAAAACAATAGAATGTAATAAAAGTCAAGACATGGCATGAGGTGAAATGAAAGCTGAAATAAAAAGACCCATTTACTATTTTAAAACTGAAATAATGTTAAGGTAAGTCTCTATCATTCACTGAAACATTCAAAGCATGCCTAACCCAACTCTCCTCTAAAAAAATTTTCAGCGTAAAACCCCCTATTTTAAGACCTTTAAGTTGCGGACGAGCAGAATTTTCCTGAGGTGCTGCATTTTGGGCATAGAAGGGTGCAATCCATAGCCCACATCAAGACCAACCTGCAGCAAAAACCCTGGCACAAATAACCCTTCACAGGCTGCACTCGTCGACAGTCTTTGCAATCGCTGTGAGGTCCCTGCCCCTTGTCGATAGGAGTGGAGTACCTTTGATAGGTCTCCAATCCTGAAAAAGAAAAACCAACGGACATTGCCTTAGCTACTACGTAGCCACGGGCATAAACCGTTAGTGAAGGATTGGTCCTATCTCGCTATGGCGGAGCGTGACCACCATAACCCTATCTAAAAACTATCTATAATCAATTATACCTAAAAGTATAAATCTTAGAGTGACCAACCTGTGTGCTTTTTTCCCCATGTTTCAGAAGCACAGCCGCCAAGGTTTGTCTCTTTTAAGATTTATGACTAATAAAAAAAAATTCTAGCGTTGGAAAGTAGCCCGACTCATCGGGTCCACCCGTCCATAGAATGATACCGTCGGGGTATCATTCTCCCACTTTCCACACCGCACTCACCCTTCTTTTGTTATCTAATTACTACCACACTGTTTAAACATACATGTTCCTTTACTTTATTTATGATACTGGTTCGTTAAAACAGCCTTCAAACAGTATTACAAACAATAGTCAAACAAGAAGTCGTCCAATTTTAAACCAACAACCCTTGGATTAGGTTCACTCAAGAATCTCTACTGGCGCTATTATGTCCGATTGGTATATACATTATTTATAAAAACCCTTGTCCTCATGAGCGTCCCATACCACTCGACAAGTACTCGTTGTGCTAATCTGGACGTTCTCCCGCCACAGTAACAACGGTGCCAATCTGGGCGTCATCCTCACATCACGGCAAAACAAAACTGCAGTATCCAGTTGGGCTAATCTGGGTGTACTCCCACCAAAGCATCAGCGGTGCCATCCTGGGCATCATCTCACGCCTCGGCAACTGCCACATAATACCTGCGCTAATAAGTAGAGAGACTTGAGAGAAACCATATCGAAGGTTTTGGACAAACATTCTTTCCTATAGCAACCAGTTTAACCAGACATTCTTTCCTACTTGGTCAAACATATACCGAGTTTCTTGGGGTTAAGCCCCGTGGTTTCGGTCCGTGTTTTCTTTTCATAAGGTAAATAATATATTCCTATGGTCTCGCATATGCAGTGATGCATAACTGAAACTGCAATACTAACATGTACCATAGCTCCGATTGGTCCGATTGGTGAAGACATAACATGTTCCGCAGGAGTTCCACCATTACTTATACCAGTTTCATGATCATTAGCGCCTTGTGTTCGAGCACGCTTTGGAGCCTTTTTTTTTTGTACTACACTTATGTTATACACTTAGAACTTTAAATTGGTCAATTTCCCTAGTAGTCTCCTTGTTTCCAAAGAGAGTTTGTAATTTGAACCCTCGTCAACTCGGATTCACACTTAGTGTTGTTGTTCTATATCTAATTTCTACACATCAAATATTTGTTAATCTTAATTAATCAAAAATTAAGTGTGTAAACTACGAGTGAAAGTTTAGGACTGTATCACTTTTATGCATGACATTTCTAATCCAATTCTAACTTCCATTTCTATACTTCAACTAAATCAATTTTTAGTATTATTCAAAATTCTACTTAATCTAATTGACAATAAAATTGTTGAATGAGAATTTCATCATGTATAATAAGAATAAGATGAGTTTTCTTATGTATTAACTTTCAATTAACTATGTATAAGTTAATAGTGAAGATACTAACTAGAGAGAGTAGGTATACTTAGAGAGATTAGAGTAAGAAAAAAAATATACACACACATTTTTTCTAAAGTTAATTGAATCTTACTAATCCATTAGAAAGATTAGAGTAAAAGAGAACACACACACATCCTTTTCTAAAGCTAATTGACTCTTACTAATCTATTAGAGAAATTAGAGTAAGAGATAGCACATATACACACATATCCTTCTTAAAACTAATTGAATCTTACTAATCTATTAGAGAGATTAGAGTAGGAGATAGTACACACACACACATAGCTAATTTAATCTTACTAATCTATTAGAGAGATTAGAGTAGGAGATAGTACACACACACACATAGCTAATTGAATATTACTAATCTATTAGAGAGATTAGAGTAGGAGATAACACATATACACACATAGCTAATTGAATCTTACTAATCTATTAGAGATATTAGAGTAAAATATAGCACACACACACACACATATCCTTCTTAAAGCTAATTGAATCTTACTAATCATTAGAGAAATTAGAGTAAGAGATAGCACACATACATCATTCCTCAAAAATCATACCCGCGTTTTTGGTACCCTTGTGGTACCCATCAGCTTGACCACTTTGTCATTATCATCAAAAGATAAGGCCACACAGCCCCCCCTCATTATGATTGGTCAAGACTAGCCTCTCCTTTTCATGTGACAGTGTGTTCCACTTTGTCCCCTCCTATGTGAGTCCAGGTGAGTCCATGTGCCTTCATTTGTCATCCCTATGTATTCTTTTGTCTTTATAACTATTTTAATTTTTTCCTTAATGATAATTTACTTTACATTTTTAAGTTAAACTTTACAGTCTTATATTAACTTTACAGAAGTAAAAGAAAATTCTACAATCAGTAAATAAGTCTTGCAATAAGTTAGTTAGTGATTCATATAGCTAAACATGTTAGAATTTTGTAGCGTAAATTTTAATTTCTAGGTTTTCTCAGCCTACGATTCATAATTTGAACTCGAATATCTTAAAATTCAAATGCGTAATAGAACTTGTGTGAAATTCGAAAGTAGAGACCTTACAATCTCCCCAACTTAGAATTTGAGATGCCCTCATCTCAAGAACAGTGAAGGGTAATCCTTAAGAAGGGATGTCTCATCTTCCCAACTAGCATCTTCTATAGGGAAATCCTTCCATAAGATAAGATGTTCTTTGATGGATCTATTCCTAAGCTTTCTCTCCCAAGTTTCTAGGATAGTATCAGGTTGGAGTTGTAGAACATCTTGAGCAGGTAAAATGATTTGCTCATCATCAAGGACATGGTCAGGGTTATATACATAAGGTTTTAACAGACTTACATGAAATACATCATGCACTTTGAGATGAGAAGGGATTTTTAGTCTATAAGCTTGATTACTTACAACCTTGATTATTTCGTAAGGTCCACAATATCGGTAGCTAAGTTTCTTATACCTTCCGAGAGACAGATTGCTCTTTTTGGGCTTTACTCGTAAGAAAACTTTATCACCTTCTTTGAAAATCCAATCAGACCTTTTTAAGTCGGCGTACTTCTTTTTCGATCTTGAGCCGCTTGAATATCCCTTCGAATAGCTTTGGTTTGAGCTTCCATTTCTTCAAGCATTTTCTTTGAGGCTTCTACCCTTATAGTGGGGTCAGAAAAGTTAAGAGGTGATAAACATTCTTGACCATAAAGAGCATTAAAAGGTGTCATTCCAATACTTCTATGAGTAGAGGAATTGTATGCATACTCTACCAAGGGTAGGTATTGAATCCACTTGCGAGGTTCTCTATTGAAGTAGGTTCTGAGGATGTCTTCAATTACTTGATTAACTCTTTCAGTTTGGCCATCAGTTTGAGGATGATAAGCAGTACTAAAACATAACTGGATTCCAATAGCTTGAAACAATGATACCCAAAACTTTGAAGTAAACTTGGCATCACGATCGCTGACAATCCTCTTGGGTAAACCATGAATTCTGAAAACATCCTTCACAAACAGACGAGCAATATCTGAAGCTGTAAAGGTTGTCTTGACTGGGATTAAGTGAGCCACTTTAGTAAGCAAGCCGACTATGACCATGATTGAATCATAGCTGGCTATGATTGAATCATAGCTGGCTATGATTGAATCATAGCCAGCTACAGTAGAAAACCCGGTGATAAAGTCCATGCTAATACATTCCCATTTCATTTGGGGAATATCTAAAGGATGTAATTTACCTGTCATCTTTAGTCTCTCTGCCTTAATCCTTTGACAAGACAAACATTGCTTGACATAGCGAAGGACATCACCCTTCATACCTTGCCAATAGTAACTTCTGCAAATTGCATTGATGGTTTTGGCATAACCTGGATGTCCTGAAGTTGGGCCATCATGTGCTTCATATAGGATAGCATTCCTTAGGGTAATATCCTTAGGTATGCATAGTCGATTCCTATAGTAAATTTTCCCATCTTCTAAGGAGTAATGTAGAGGTTTAGGCTGATTTGATGATACCCTCTCTTCACGTAGGATACTAGCAAGCATCTTGTAATCTGCATCTCTGACAGCAGCATCCGAGACCTTGTCTAAAATAGGGTTGTTAGCCATGGAAACTGCCCCCAGAAAAGCTTTACGACTTAGGGCATCTGCCACAACATTATCCTTACCTGGTCTAAATTTAATATCAAAATCATATTCGTGCATGAGCTCTATCCATCTCCTCTGTCTCATGTTAAGGTTAGGTTGGGTTAAAATCCACTTAAGACTCTTGTGATCTGTTACCAATTGGAATTTGTGTCCCAATAGATAATGTCTCCATAGCTTGAGAGCGTGAATAACTGCTAGCAATTCTAAATCATGTGTAGCATAATTCACTTCATGAATCCTAAGCTTCCGAGAAGTATAAGCTACAGGCCTTCCTTCTTGAGTAAGGACTCCTCCTAATGCAAGGTTACTAGCATCTGTGATCACCTCGAATTCTTGGGTGAAGTCTGGAAGTTTTAAGAGAGGTTCTAAAGCAAGATACTCCTTAAGCTGTTTGAAGCAAGATTCATGTTTTTATTCCCAAAGTATCGTAGCTCCTTTCTATAGCCAGTCGGTTAGTGGTGCAGCTTTAAGAGCATAGTCCTTTACAAAGATCATGTACCACCCCGTGATACCTAAGAACCCTCTGACTTCGGTTTGTGAAGTGGGTTGAGGCCATTCCACAATATCTTTGACTTTGTCAGGGTCAACAGAGACTCCTTTAGGTGAAATGATAAACCCTAAGTAACAGACCTTAGGGGTAATGAACGTACATTTTCTTTTCTTTGCATATAGCTTATTTTGGCGTAAAATCTCTAACACATTCCTAACATGTCCTTCATGCTCTTCCTCTGATTTGGAATAAATTAAGATATCGTCAAAGAATACTAGGACAAAATCGTCCAAGAATTCTTTAAAGATATCGAGCATCAGACGATTGAAAGTTGCAGGAGCATTCGTAAGTCCGAAAGCCATCACTGTAAATTCGTAATGACCATAACGAGTGTTGAAAGCTGTTTTGGAGATATCAGCCTCCTGGATTCGTATTTGATGATAGCCAGATCGAAGGTCGATCTTTGTGAATATTTTTGCTCCATGAAATCTGTCCACCATATCATCAATACGAGGAATTGGATATTTATTCTTGATGGTAACTTGATTTAAGCCCCTTTAATCTATGCAAAGTCGAAGAGAGCCATCCTTTTTCTTTTGGAAGAGAACAGGTGCACCCCATGGAGATGTACTAGGTCGGATAAACCCTTGCTCAATCAACTACTTGAGCTGCTCCTTGAGTTCTATAGCCTCTGGAAGTGACATCTTGTACGACGCTCTTGAGACTGGTTCACTACCTGGAAAAATTTTGATTTCATGGTCTACCTCCCTAGGTGGTGGTAGTTCAAAAAGTTCAGTGGGGAAAACATCCGAAAATTCTTCTAGCCACATTGGTTCAGGGTTAGAAGAAGATTTTTCTACTTTGTTTAGCTTGACTACAAAAGGATAGGTGTTGGAGGGGAGTGACTCACACAATCCCTAATACATTTGTCGTGATTTTCCTGATTTGGTTTGGTTTTTTCCGGCAATCGGGGATCAAGTGAGTGATGCCACACTCAAGACAATAGGCATTTACTTCAGTGATCTCCGTATGAGGAAATTGTTTGACCAAGTGGTTGTCACGAATTTTGTGACAATCTGTCTCTGGTTGAGGAGATTCTTTTAGCATTTCATCTTGGCTATAAGCAGGCTTTGACCTAAATAAGACGCTATTTGCAATGAATCGCAATGTTCTTTCGTCCATTTCATACCTTCTTTCTCTCGACTGAAACCCAGGAGGTGGAGGTTGTACCGGCCTCACCACTCCATGTGTTTCTCTCACATTTTGTTGCTCCGAAGGGTAGTACTCACTTTGGTTGCTATACCACATTGTAGCTGGTACTGGCGTTGGTTTATTTGATGCTTCCATCATTGGCATGTATCTCATGTCTCACCGTCATTCTAGCACCTGGCAGCGGAGGTTGTTGTCCTAAGACAAGCTGTGGCCTTAAAACTCCTACTGGTCTTGGCGCATTCCCCATAATGTATCTAGGTGGAGTAGGTGCTTCTGGAACACGTTGTACATACCTCTCCCTAGCATTTTCCATGCTATAATAGCACTCTTCCCCCGTATGGTTTGTCCATTTTCTCTCAATTTCACACCACTTCGGCTCTCCCGAATCAGACCTTACAAGAGGAATCAACCTCTTGACCAAGTCGTCGATAAGCTTTTCTTGATCAATAGGTGCCGTTGGCTTGGCAATGGACTCACTTATCTGTGAAACACTGTGCTGAGAGGATGTGTCATCTCCTTGACTCTTTAAGTCCTTTTCTTTGTATGCCTCACAGTTATCACTAGATAAAGAGCTTCTTTGATCAACTCGTTTAGCGCCATCCTCCTTATCATATGCAGATCCTTCTGAAGGCCCGCATCTCTCATTCCCTGGATAAAGATCAGCATCAGTCGTGCTTGCGTAGGTAATTCCGCTCTCGAACAGAGCTTAACATGTCTCTTGAGCCGTAATGATGCTTTGCGTACTGATTCATCCTCTTTCTGTTTGAATCTATGGATTTGCGAGACCGTGTTGTGAGCAATGCCTTTTGGCGAGAATTCTTCAATAAACTCCTCAAACAGCTCATCTAGGGTCTCAAAATCCCATTTTTCCACCGAGTCGAACCATGTAGCTGCATCATCTTCTAGAGTCAATCCAAATCCCGCAAACTGTGTTGCAAAATCTGAAACTTCCTCTGCTCTAATCACTCTTCTAAAAGCCGTTACGTGATCTCTCGGATCTTTATCTCCGGAGTATTTTCTGTTTACCCATTTCTGGACTTGGGATGGTCTAACTCGTCGATTGTCTACAAGTCTAACCCGAGACTCTCCCAATCCTTCTCTCGTTATCGCTCTTGAAGGGAATCCTGGTGGCTCTCTTCTTGGAACTCCTATAGGAATTCTCTTGTTTGGTGGAGGAATTTGTGGTCCTTCATTGACCAAATATCCACCTCTTTCTAGTACAGTCTGTGGATTTGTGCTTTCGACAACTCTGTACTCTCGTCTATACTTGTCGACAACTATAGATCTCCATTGACAGTCGACTCCGTATGTGTAGACATATAAGAGCTTGTAAGCCGTTATCTCTTCTAGGTATGGATTTGAGCACCTATAAAGATTGACCTCATTGTCGTCAATGTATCTATATAGTCCTTCACTCTCATGACCAATCATCCAAACTCTCTCAACAAGATGGGTCTTTATCAATTGCAAGTTTGGAAGATCCATTGTGGGAGGATATTCCTTTATCGTCGGGATCTCCAAGCTTGTGTAAGCTGCGTTTGAATCTCAGGTAGACATGATTTCTGGGCTTAAGAGCTTTTGCTTGGTTCAAGTAGACTTAGTCCACTGTGTTCAAGTGCTTTGGTTAGGGGAAAAGTCGAAACTATGTCCAAAACCGCAACCGTTTCGTCACAATTCTCGCAAATTGTCGCTTTTAGACACCCCTGACTTCCAGATGTATTTTGAGGCCTCAAACGATGTTTTTTTCAAAATTGACCGTAGGCATACATGTTGGTCAAGTTTTGCTCTAGGACCTGTAGAGCCGCTCTCAGGCTACGTTTTGATATAAAAACTTTTCTGATCCGATACCGTTTGTGAAAGTTATGGCCAAAATAGTGAAATGCAGTTTAGAATGGTCAAAATGAGTCCAAATTCAATTTTAAAAGAAGATTTGGGATCTCTGTGTCACTGTGAACACTCCAGTATGGTCAAAAGTACAGTTGGACCCTAAAACTAGCCTAGAGACATCCTACGCGTAGTATGTCTATATGCTCAGAATTTAACAAAATTTGGTCCAGAGACTCCCCTTAAGTCCAGCAACACAATGGTATGCTCAAAATTTTATTTGGACCTAAAAATGGCCTTGAGACATCTTACGCGTAGGATGTCTTTTTGCTCAGAATGACTTGAAATTTTCACCCCAGCTTCTCCTTGATGTGTTGATCACAATGGTGTGCTCATAAGTTGGTTTGGGGTCCGAAATCAAGCTGGAGACATCCTACACGTAGGATGTCTAACTGCTCAGATTTTGTCCAAACTTGCACTGTAGCTTCCCCTTGATGTGCTAAACTCACAGCTATTTTTACTTTTTGATTCTCACACCTATAGGTTGGTCAAATGATCCAGAATCTGCTCCAGAAGCCTGATGTCTGTTCTGATGAATTCCCAAGTCAAATCAACTCCAAATTGGGCTAAATTTGCCTAGGAGGCTTGCCTAAGGCTATACAACAGCATGGTATGGTCACAGTAGAATTTTGGTTTCAGAATTATGCCTTAGACATCCTACGCGTAGGATGTCTAACTGCTCAAATTTTGTCCAAACTTGAACCACAGACTCTCCTTAAGGTGTCAGCAACCCAATGCTATGCTTAGATTTTAATTTGGATGTCAAAAGACCCCAAAACTAGCTATCCTTGCCTTTTTCAGTCAAAAATGCTAAGGTCTGTTCAATCTTCCTTTCACTGACCCAAATGAGATTAAATTTATCACATGCACTCAATACAACATTTAGAACATGCCTATGGAGTCCTCCTATGGTTTGGTCTCAAAATTAGGCCTTGGGCACAATTTGGGTAGGATGTCTGGCAATTCTCGTCTTTTGGCTTTGATCTGTCAAAATTTGGTCAAATTTTCACTTTCCAGGTGAAAATAGGGTAAAACCTACCTTCTAAACACAATGGTAACCTCAGATTTTCAAAAAAAGTGCCCAGATCACCCTGTAGACATCCTACGCGTAGGATGTCTACTACTGATTTTTTGAGACTGAAGTGTCCCTGATGCTTCCTTATGCTCTCAGCAAGTGCAAGTATGCTTCACAATTGCAAAAACATGCAAAAATCACTCAATTTAAGCCTTTTCTGAAATTTTACGTTTTCTGACTCCACCTTTTGGCTTCTGGTCAACAAAAATAGGGAAAAACACCCAAGTCAATATGTTAGTAGGGTAAAACCTACCCTCTGAACGCACTGGTGCAGTCAGAATTTTCAAATTTGGTCTCCATAACCCCCTTGAAACATCCTACGCGTAGGATGTCTATGTTTACAAAATTGCAGGTTTTCTTCACAGAACCCTTGCAAATGCTCTTTTATATGCACAACATCAGTCAATCATACAAAAATATCCACAAAAGCTTGTTTAATGCATTTTTACCCTCAAAAGCACACTTTTCCATGATTTCAAATGCAATCAAGCACTTTAGCAAATAATTTAGTGCTGAATAGCTCTAGATCATAATCGGATCACTTACCTAAAGCTACTCCTACAAATCATATGGGGTTTTGCATCTATGAGTAGAAAAACACTTCACTGCCACACACGGACTAGTAAACGCTTTTATCACCTCACAAATCTCTCGACCACCAACAACTACTCTAATCCACAAATCCTAACTAAACCTATCTAGTCACAGACCCTAGGCACAACACACGCTTCCTGGCTATCCACTTGATCGCGGAATATCCTCTTCCGGATCCACTTAAGAAAAACGCTTTCTTTAGCCGAAACTAAATCAAGCAACCATCACACGAGTGTTAGTAGGAAACCTACTTAGGCCCTTGTGTCCCCGGCAACGGCGCCAATGTTGGACGGGAGCGACTCACACACCCATGAAGTGCATGCAAACACTACCTAGATAGTCATAATGTCAATCGAGGACACAGATGACATGATAGGCACACAGAGGAAATCTCTTTAGCTTGTCAGGCTGAGACCATCCTACACATACAACACTCTCGAAGGCCAACTATACCACAATCAAGAACCTCACTGCTCTCAACTACACCAACTAGCCACATACACACATACGGAAGGTAACTCACCTAATCATGCCAGATTCGTACGAAACTTAAGGAACACCATCCCCTCACTAGGGATACACCTGTCCCTAAGTTTCTACACTCAAAACCCTCACTCTAAACCCATCTGCGGAAAACGTGTAGGATGACAGAGCAAAATTTTGAAAGTGCCCGAAACTAAAATTTATGAGTACCTATGCTAGCTTATGTCGCCAAGATTCTATAGATTACTAGCACGCAGAAAGCAGACATCGTTTGATACACTTACGGCCACAAATAGCTCGTAGATGCATCGGTGTGTGCGCTTCGTCTCGTGTGGAATGCTTGACGTTGTCGTGTAGCTCTCCTCGAGCCTACAGCAATGGTGCAGTCGGATCTCCAATGTGTTGAGCAAGCCCCGCGTAGCAAGAGGATGAAGCTCACGCTCACTCTCTTTCTCTCTCACACACAGTAGACGGCAGCGCTCAAGTTTTTTGATTATGAAAAAGTATATTTTACAAAATGACCTAGGTACCTGATATACTAAGGCTACCTTATGTTTAACCAAAAATGGGGTTGAAAGGGTCAAATGGTTTTGTATTTACAATCTGGAAGTGCCATTGCACCCCAGCTTCTGAAACTAGAATAACTACTCATTACAAATGACGTTTATAGCCATAATCCACAGCATTTCATAACTCGCAAAAGATAAGACTTTGGTACGAAACTTGAGTTATGTTGTGTTGTTGACCCAGCGGTCAACAATAGGCTAAAGGATCAAAATAATAAGTTTCTTTTGACCCTTGAAAGCTATGAGATACACATATGGGTCGAATCCTACCACCATGGATAAGTTTTGTAACTTGGTTATAGACCCATTGAGTCTGAGATATCTTTTCTCCTCCCAAGGTAATGGTAGCATCCGAATTCTTAGTACCATTGAAAAGATAAATTTCGATGACTTTTAACTCCTCTGCCCATCGAAGTTTCTTGAGGTTGGTATCCATGCACCATATCTTGTCAGCATCGATGGTATAGATTCCTCCAGATAGACTCTAGTTGATACCCCATCCTCTATGCACCCTTGGGATAGGTGGTGCAAACACCCTATCCAAAATCATCATCACCCTTTTTCAAAACTGATAATTTGGTGATTGGCATGCATTTTCAAACATGATGGTGAACACCTGGAATTTCTGGTAGCCTGAATGAACATTTTCTTGTACCAGGAAAGTTCAGTCTTCAATACCATATAAAAACTCAAAAAAAAATTTGAAGGTTCTTCTATTATTTCAAACATTCGCATCCTTCAATATCCAAACATCAATCTAAAAATCTCCCCAAGTTTTAACCTAGGCTCTGATACCAGTGTGAGGTCCCTGCCCCTTGTCGAGAGGAGCGAAGTACCTTTGATAGGTCTCCAATCCTGAAAAAGAAAAACCAACGGACATTGCCTAAGCTACTACGTAGCCACGGGCATCAACCGTTTAGTGAAGGATTGGTCCTATCTCGCTATGGCGGAGCGTGACCACCATAACCCTATCTAAAAACTATCTATAATCAATTATACCTAAAAGTATAAATCTTAGAGTGACCAACCTGTGCGCTTTTTTTGCCATGTTTCAGAAGCACAGCCGCCAAGGTTTGTCTCTTTTAAGATTTATGACTAATAAAAAAAATTCTAGCGTTGGAAAGTTACCTGACTCATCGGGTCCACCCGTCCATAGAATGATACCGTCGGGGTATCATTCTTCCACTTTCCACACTGCACACACCCTTCTTTTGTTATTTAATTACTACCACATTGTTTAAACATACATGTTCCTTTACTTTATTTATGATACTGGTTCGTTAAAACAGCCTTCAAACAGTATTACAAACAATAGTCAAACAAGAAGTCGTCCAATTTTAAACCAACAACCCTTGGATTAGGTTCACTCAAGAATCTCTACTGGCGCTATTATGTCCGATTGGTATATACATTATTTATAAAAACCCTTGTCCTCATGAGCGTCCCATACCACTCGACAAGTACTCGTTGTGCTAATCTGGACGTACTCCCGCCACAGTAACAACGGTGCCAATCTGGGCGTCATCCTCACGTCACGGCAAAACAAAACTGCAGTATCCAGTTGGGCTAATCTGGGTGTACTCCCACCACAGCATCAGCGGTGCCATCCTGGGCATCATCTCACGCCTCGGCAACTGCCACATAATACCTGCGCTAATAAGTAGAGAGACTTGAGAGAAACCATACCGAAGGTTTTGGACAAACATTCTTTCCTATAGCAACCAGTTTAACCAGACATTATTTCCTACTTGGTCAAACATATACCGAGTTTCTTGGGGTTAAGCTCCGTGGTTTCGGTCCGTGTTTTCTTTTCATAAGGTAAATAATATATTCCTATGGTCTCGCATATGCAGTGATGCATAACTGAAACTGCAATACTAACATGTACCATAGCTCCGATTGGTCCGATTGGTGGAGACATAACATGTTCCGCAGGAGTTCCACCATTACTTATACCAGTTTCATGATCATTAGCGCCTTGTGTTCGAGCACGCTTTGGAGCCTTTTTTTTTTGTACTACACTTATGTTATACACTTAGAACTTTAAATTGGTCAATTTCCCTAGTAGTCTCCTTGTTTCCAAAGAGAGTTTGTAATTTGAACCCTCGTCAACTCGGATTCACACTTAGTGTTGTTGTTCTATATCTAATTTCTACACATCAAATATTTGTTAATCTTAATTAATCAAAAATTAAGTGTGTAAACTACGAGTGAAAGTTTAGGACTGTATCACTTTTATGCATGACATTTCTAATCCAATTCTAACTTCCATTTCTATACTTCAACTAAATCAATTTTTAGTATTATTCAAAATTCTACTTAATCTAATTGACAATAAAATTGTTGAATGAGAATTTCATCATGTATAATAAGAATAAGATGAGTTTTCTTATGTATTAACTTTCAATTAACTATGTATAAGTTAATAGTGAAGATACTAACTAGAGAGAGTAGGTATACTTAGAGAGATTAGAGTAAGAAAAAAAATATACACACACATTTTTTCTAAAGTTAATTGAATCTTACTAATCCATTAGAAAGATTAGAGTAAAAGAGAACACACACACATCCTTTTCTAAAGCTAATTGACTCTTACTAATCTATTAGAGAAATTAGAGTAAGAGATAGCACATATACACACATATCCTTCTTAAAACTAATTGAATCTTACTAATCTATTAGAGAGATTAGAGTAGGAGATAGTACACACACACACATAGCTAATTTAATCTTACTAATCTATTAGAGAGATTAGAGTAGGAGATAGTACACACACACACATAGCTAATTGAATATTACTAATCTATTAGAGAGATTAGAGTAGGAGATAACACATATACACACATAGCTAATTGAATCTTACTAATCTATTAGAGATATTAGAGTAAAATATAGCACACACACACACACATATCCTTCTTAAAGCTAATTGAATCTTACTAATCATTAGAGAAATTAGAGTAAGAGATAGCACACATACATCATTCCTCAAAAATCATACCCGCGTTTTTGGTACCCTTGTGGTACCCATCAGCTTGACCACTTTGTCATTATCATCAAAAGATAAGGCCACACAGCCCCCCCTCATTATGATTGGTCAAGACTAGCCTCTCCTTTTCATGTGACAGTGTGTTCCACTTTGTCCCCTCCTATGTGAGTCCAGGTGAGTCCATGTGCCTTCATTTGTCATCCCTATGTATTCTTTTGTCTTTATAACTATTTTAATTTTTTCCTTAATGATAATTTACTTTACATTTTTAAGTTAAACTTTACAGTCTTATATTAACTTTACAGAAGTAAAAGAAAATTCTACAATCAGTAAATAAGTCTTGCAATAAGTTAGTTAGTGATTCATATAGCTAAACATGTTAGAATTTTGTAGCGTAAATTTTAATTTCTAGGTTTTCTCAGCCTACGATTCATAATTTGAACTCGAATATCTTAAAATTCAAATGCGTAATAGAACTTGTGTGAAATTCCAAAGTAGAGACCTTACAATCTTCCCAACTTAGAATTTGAGATGCCCTCATCTCAAGAACAGTGAAGGGTAATCCTTAAGAAGGGATGTCTCATCTTCCCAACTAGCATCTTCTATAGGGAAATCCTTCCATAAGATAAGATGTTCTTTGATGGATCTATTCCTAAGCTTTCTCTCCCAAGTTTCTAGGATAGTACCAGATAGACTCTAGTTGATACCCCATCCTCTATGCACCCTTGGGATAGGTGGTGCAAACACCCTATCCAAAATCATCATCACCCTTTTTCAAAACTGATAATTTGGTGATTGGCATGCATTTTCAAACATGATGGTGAACACCTGGAATTTCTGGTAGCCTGAATGAACATTTTCTTGTACCAGGAAAGTTCAGTCTTCAATACCATATAAAAACTCAAAAAAAATTTTGAAGGTTCTTCTATTATTTCAAACATTCGCATCCTTCAATATCCAAACATCAATCTAAAAATCTCCCCAAGTTTTAACCTAGGCTCTGATACCAGTGTGAGGTCCCTGCCCCTTGTCGAGAGGAGCGGAGTACCTTTGATAGGTCTCCAATCCTGAAAAAGAAAAACCAACGGACATTGCCTAAGCTACTACGTAGCCACGGGCATGAACCGTTTAGTGAAGGATTGGTCCTATCTCGCTATGGCGGAGCGTGACCACCATAACCCTATCTAAAAACTATCTATAATCAATTATACCTAAAAGTATAAATCTTAGAGTGACCAACCTGTGCGCTTTTTTTGCCATGTTTCAGAAGCACAGCCGCCAAGGTTTGTCTCTTTTAAGATTTATGACTAATAAAAAAAATTCTAGCGTTAGAAAGTTACCTGACTCATCGGGTCCACCCGTCCATAGAATGATACCGTCGGGGTATCATTCTTCCACTTTCCACACTGCACACACCTTCTTTTGTTATTTAATTACTACCACACTGTTTAAACATACATGTTCCTTTACTTTATTTATGATACTGGTTCGTTAAAACAGCTTTCAAACAGTATTACAAACAATAGTCAAACAAGAAGTCGTTCAATTTTAAACCAACAACCCTTGGATTAGGTTCACTCAAGAATCTCTACTGGCGCTATTATGTCCGATTGGTATATACATTATTTATAAAAACCCTTGTCCTCATGAGCGTCCCATACCACTCGACAAGTACTCGTTGTGCTAATCTGGACGTACTCCCGCCACAGTAACAACGGTGCCAATCTGGGCGTCATCCTCACGTCACGGCAAAACAAAACTGTAGTATCCAGCTGGGCTAATCTGGGTGTACTCCCACCACAGCATCAGCGGTGCCATCCTGGGCATCATCTCACGCCTCGGCAACTGCCACATAATACCTGCGCTAATAAGTAGAGAGACTTGAGAGAAACCATACCGAAGGTTTTGGACAAACATTCTTTCCTATAGCAACCAGTTTAACCAGACATTATTTCCTACTTGGTCAAACATATACCGAGTTTCTTGGGGTTAAGCTCCGTGGTTTCGGTCCGTGTTTTCTTTTCATAAGGTAAATAATATATTCCTATGGTCTCGCATATGCAGTGATGCATAACTGAAACTGCAATACTAACATGTACCATAGCTCCGATTGGTCCGATTGGTGGAGACATAACATGTTCCGCAGGAGTTCCACCATTACTTATACCAGTTTCATGATCATTAGCGCCTTGTGTTCGAGCACGCTTTGGAGCCTTTTTTTTTTGTACTACACTTATGTTATACACTTAGAACTTTAAATTGGTCAATTTCCCTAGTAGTCTCCTTGTTTCCAAAGAGAGTTTGTAATTTGAACCCTCGTCAACTCGGATTCACACTTAGTGTTGTTGTTCTATATCTAATTTCTACACATCAAATATTTGTTAATCTTAATTAATCAAAAATTAAGTGTGTAAACTACGAGTGAAAGTTTAGGACTGTATCACTTTTATGCATGACATTTCTAATCCAATTCTAACTTCCATTTCTATACTTCAACTAAATCAATTTTTAGTATTATTCAAAATTCTACTTAATCTAATTGACAATAAAATTGTTGAATGAGAATTTCATCATGTATAATAAGAATAAGATGAGTTTTCTTATGTATTAACTTTCAATTAACTATGTATAAGTTAATAGTGAAGATACTAACTAGAGAGAGTAGGTATACTTAGAGAGATTAGAGTAAGAAAAAAAATATACACACACATTTTTTCTAAAGTTAATTGAATCTTACTAATCCATTAGAAAGATTAGAGTAAAAGAGAACACACACACATCCTTTTCTAAAGCTAATTGACTCTTACTAATCTATTAGAGAAATTAGAGTAAGAGATAGCACATATACACACATATCCTTCTTAAAACTAATTGAATCTTACTAATCTATTAGAGAGATTAAAGTAGGAGATAGTACACACACACACATAGCTAATTGAATCTTACTAATCTATTAGAGAGATTAGAGTAGAAGATAGTACACACACACATAGCTAATTGAATATTACTAATCTACTAGAGAGATTAGAGTAAAAGATAGCACACACAGACACACACACATATCCTTCTTAAAGCTAATTGAATCTTACTAATCTATTAGAGAAATTAGAGTAAGAGATAGCACACATACATCATTCCTAAAGTTAATTGAATGCTTAATTAATACGCACCTTATTAGTCCACTAGAGTTTTTGCTCTCTTAGTGGTTTGTGGACGCCTTCTCTCTAAGAGCAGTGGCAGTACTTCGTGAGCACTATAGAGGCAATCTCTATGTCTAAAGTGTGAGCATGGATGCTCTATTTATAGCAAAAAAGAAAACGTCCATTTTTTTTTCAAAAAAAATAATAATGTTTTTAATTTTTTTTAATTTTTTTTAAAAAATATTTTTTTTTCCTTAGAAATCATACCCGCGTTTTTGGTACCCTTGTGGTACCCATCAGCTTGACCACTTTGTCATTATCATCAAAAGATAAGGCCACACAGCCCCCCCTCATTATGATTGGTCAAGACTAACCTCTCCTTTTCATGTGACAGTGTGTCCCACTTTGTCCCCTCCTATGTGAGTCCAAGTGAGTCCATGTGCCTTCATTTGTCATCCCTGTGTATTCTTTTGTCTTTACAATTATTTTAATTTTTTTCTTAGTGATAATTTACTTTACATTTTTAAGTTAAACTTTACAGTCTTATATTAACTTTACAGCAGTAAAAGAAAATTCTACAATCAGTAAATAAGTCTTGCAATAAGTTAGTTAGTGATTCATATAGCTAAACATGTCAGAATTTTGTAGCGTAAATTTTAATTTCTAGGTTTTCTCAGCCTACGATTCATAATTTGAACTCGAATATCTTAAAATTCAAATGCGTAATAGAACTTGTGTGAAATTTAAAAGTAGAGACCTTACAATCGCGAGGATCAAAAACCGGTGCCATTAGCAATAGTGTCACGCCCCAATTCAAAAACCAACTTGCCAGCTCGATTTGAACTAGCATCCTACGGACAGGATCTTATTTTCTCCTTGCTAACCACGGAAGCATCCACTTTTCGGTGTCTCTAAAGTGGTCCTAACACTAGTTATCTTTTGGGGAGTCGTCCATCCCAGCAGAGGACCCCGACCCACAACCGGCCTCCGTACCCTAAAGTTTGGCGGCTTTTCTTGAGGTTTACCCTCAGGCCTCCTCCCCCGCTCATTGTTGGGTGTCATAGTAGCACCACCTCCTCCACTTGCCTGGTGGGCAGAATAGGGCAAACCAGCCCCCCAAGGCTGAGCGCTCTCTCTCTCTTTCTCCCCCCCCCCCCCCCCCCCCCCTAATAAAGTGTTACAAAAAGCATTACAAAATATATAATAATTAACATATCACATAGGTTAATATATATACTAAGTTATATATTCAACATTTAAAGGAGCATTTGGACTAAGGGTGGGTTCAGACTAGGTGACGGAAGAGAAATGCAAAGGGGCGTCGATGTTCAATGGCAAAATCTGATTGGTTGGATTTGAGCCACTCTTCTGCCAAGCCCTCCATTTTTCTTCCGACCCCCTCTCCCCCCGAAGAGTTGATGGCCTCTCTCAGCCCCCTTCACTTTTTCACTTTTCCTCCTCCATGCTGTTCACACTAGGCGGCGGCAGATTTGCAAAGACTAAGTTCTTCCGCCACCCAGCCTAAGCTTTTTGAAGAAAGAAAGTTGACCACATCTTTTTTAAAGAAAAAAACTTCATATTTTTTATGTTCAAGATGTTTTTTCAAATAAAAAATGGTACGTATGTTTCAATGTGAAAAGAACGCTTTTTTTAGCCGCTATGCTTTGAAGTAAATGACCAGTCTTGCAAATTCAAATCTTTTTAAGGGCATACGGGAGGTTCGTTCAAATCTAATGTTTTCTTAAGAATATGTTAAAATGGAAGGGAAATGAGGTCACATAGGGAAGGTTATTTCAAATTCAAACTTTTAAAGCTATAGATCTTTCTCCCCTCTCTCTCTCTCTCTCTAGATTTGTTAGAGATAAACACATTGAAATGCTAGAGATAAATATAGGGGAATGCAATACTATAGTGAAGAAAATAGCAAGAGTAGGTGTGTTGTATCTAAAATATTTAATTTTTTCAAAAAGGTACCAAAAAGGTGCAATACAAACGTTAAGACAAAGTGAATAATAGTAAAAAAGAAAGAAAGAGGATGGACTTTGCACCTTGCAAGTTGGGGATTGTTGTGTCGTGGACACAACTAGGCAATAGATGGCAAAGCCTCTCTCTCTCTCTCTCTCTCTCTCTCTCTCTCTCATATGTGTAGATGGCACAACTCTCTCTCTCTCTCTCTCTCTCTCTCTCTCTCTCTCTCTCTTTTGGATGGTGGTTAAACAACCCCCACAATATTCTGACTTGGAGAGGGCATGCTTGCATGGAACACCCATTTTAAAGCATGCCCATTTGGCAGATTATCTTCGATGGCAAAACTCCACATGGATGTCACCAAGAAAGAAGTAGCAGTTGTTGAATCTAGCATGGCAATCACAAAATCTCATAAACCAAGACGTGAGAGCTTCTACATTGCCCTCTTCAATTCTTGTTGAACGAAGAGATGTGTGAGAGGCATCTTAGTCTTTTAGGCTTGGTGGGGTTGTTTTGTATCTAATGCAGGCCATCGGTTGAACACAAGTATGTAGCCTCAAGAGAGATCCACTATATTTGCACAAAAGTTAAACAAGGATCCACCTTGCCTCTGGAGGAAGCAGGAAATGCTACTAGTATATTGCAATATATATTGGAGAGATACACACACACACACACACCTACATTACAAGAACTTATCTTGTCCAACAATAATTTCGGGGGAAAAAGTGCTTTTAATCTTGGTCAGCTATTGGCACTCAACAATAATTTGCTACTAGCAAATAATAGTGTCATGGGAGAAATTCATGATAGCTAGGCAATCTAGTGCAACTCAAGTGTTGGATCTCTCTAAGCATAGGCTAGTCAGGCCCATCCCCAAGGCTCTAGAAAATTGCACTCTTCAGACATTGCGCTTATTTGAAAACAGACTAAGAGGTGAGATGGGGAATCTAGAGCTCTCTAACATGGCAAATCTCCAAATTTTTATAGTTCAAATGAACCAATTGACAAGATGCAGTTTTCAAAACCATCAACAACATGAGTCTCCTAGTTCTAGACATGGGGAACAACAATCTCTATGGAGCCATACCTATGTTGACCAAGGAGTGCATATAAGGGTTATCCAAATTGAGGGTCCTTGCCATGCACTCCAAATGTATAACAGGTGTGAGAACATGCAAAGCGACACACACACACACACGCGCGCGCGCGCGCACACACACACACACACACACACACACATAATAGGGCTACATAAATTATTACCGCTATTATTACTGTGTCAATTATCGCTATTAATATCGCACATATTACTGCATACACTACTAATATTATCGCGTACAAGTGTTACCGCGTACTATACTGGTGATCTTAGCTTTGGCGATTAAACATTCAAATTTTTTTACTCTATTTTGCTTTTGGGAGAAAATTAAAAAACATGATTTTTATTTTAAAAATAAAAAAAGCTATCCCACTCTTGTTCACGGCTTTAGCGCTAAAACATTCAGATTTGAGTTTTTTCTTTTGTATTGCTGACAAAAAAATTATCATTAAATTAATCACACCTAGTACTATATCCAGGGTTTACTGAATTGACTGATGTTGAAGAGTATGTGGTCTTGGATGAGAATCGGCTGCACGAGGTATTTACTGTAATGGAAATGGCCTATGAACTTTGAGAGTAGCGTAATTAGGAAACTAGATGAAGCACTTTTGTGAAATTACCTTGTGAGCATAGCAGGTGAACTTAATTGATGTTAGCAACATAAACATGGTACTTGATTAACTTGGCATGAACAATAATTTTGCAAGAGAGAGAGTTTAGAGAACATGACAGCAATTGAGCACCGGATTCATACGGAGCCGGCGGTCCCCCCTCCAATAGGCATTTGTATCATAGTTTCTCCCATCAAGAGAGACTACGTACAATATAGTCTTTGTGTTCCTTGTGACCTAGGTAATGCAATGAAGATGGAAAGCTTCATGCATCACAAGCATAACATAAACTTTGTAGAAAGCATTAACTATCCCAAGCCTCAGTCCCAAGGCCTCAAACACCTTTGAAGGTGGAGAGAGCTAGCGAGGAATGAGGATAGGGAAGAGGAAGAAGAAACATTCCATAGGAGAAAGAAATATTTCCTCACTTATCATTACTCTTCTTGCTAGCATACATAATAGTATAGTAATGAAGATGGAGAAGATGGAAAGCTTAAGCATTGAAGCATGTCTCTTGGTTGGATTTGCATTCCATAGCCAAGAGCGTTGGTGTAGGCTCTCACTTATCATTACTCTTCTTGCTAGCATACATAATAGTATAGTAATGAAGATGGAGAAGATGGAAAGCTTAAGCATTGAAGCATGTCTCTTGGTTGGATTTGCATTCCATAGCCAAGAGCGTTGGTGTAGGCTCTCACTTCTCACAAGCTTGGAGAAGGAGGTGGAACAAGTGAGAATGATCCGCAAAATGAGTGTGTGTGTGTGGTGTATATCCCCCCAGCACACCCCTTGCTTGCTTGGGGCGAGTTGTATCTTTTACACGTGTTTCAAGCTCATTGGACCCCTCTCCCCCCTAGCCAATCACATGCAACATGCATTCAAGTACATGGGTAGCCTTTGGACAAGTGTCCTCCTTACCCCTTAGAGAGAGAGAGCTTGAAAATATCTAGATATTTGTTGGATGGAACTAGAAGCTCATGGGACCCCTCTTTATCCCAACCAATAGCATTCAAGCATAGCATGTGGTTAAGCATAGGGAGAGTCTGACATGTGTCCCATGTGCCCTTTGAAAAAGGGTGCCCTTTGGGTGAGTGGTAAGTTAAGTCAAAGATTCCCCTAACTTTGGGACTTTCATGCATAGGAAGCTTCTCAAGCAACTTCTTCATTAAGTTTGTAGGGTCTCTTTTTGACTCAAGCACCTTACCCCCCATGTATGCGAAGCTTCTCAAGCACCTTCCTCATTAAGTTTGTAGGGTCTCTTTTTGACTCAAGCACATTACCCCCCATTAAGTATGACAAGCACCTCAAGTACCTTAGTCATCAAGCATGACAAGCACCTCAAGCACCTTAGTCATCAAGCACGACAAGCACCCCAAGCTTAGGTCGGGTTCCCACCTCAAGGTCAGCTTGCCTAAGGTCAAAGGACTTTTATCACTAACCATTGGAGGTCTTTAATGAAGCTAACCCTAAGGTCTTTTAAGCTCCATTAGATGCACATTTCTCTTTGATAGACTACCTCGTTTTGGACCCTTATTGAGATGTAACCATCTCTCCTCTTGGTCCCCTACTGAAGTAAGTCTAGAAGCACTTATTGCATATTGCTCTTTGATAGACCATCTCCTTTTGGACCCCTATTCAGATGCAGCCATCTCTCCTTTTGGTCCCGTGTTGAGATAGGTCTAGAAGCACATGTCTCTATTCTAACTCTTGTTCTCGTTTATTCTTTCACATTAAATGATCATTTTAATATGAGAAAATCATTTGGTAAAGTTAGATATTATATTTTATGACATTACCTCTCTCTTGAAATCATAGTCGTCCTTGACTATGAGGTAGACAAGATAAAGCCTAGTCATTAGTCCATGTTACTTAGCGGGTAGAGGATCCCTGTTTACCCTACGACATCATTTCAAGATGGATGACTAATCCATTTGGTGCTTGGGAGACGTAGCTGCTGCAAGCATGTATGCTCTTTAGTCCATATCATACTTCCAAAGTAGAGTGACAAGTTCTACTTGGTGTTTGGGAGACGTCGTCAGCACAAACATGATTTTAAGCATGCATACTTCTTAAATTTGTGCACAATACAAAGAGAACTAGTCTTATAAGACAAAAACATTTTTCATTTAAAATGCATTTTCATATGCTTACTCTAGTGCAACATTGTAAGCATTGACAAGGTTCATATTATCCTTAAGCTAGGTTCTTTGCATCCATCTAGCATCTTTAAAAGAATAATTCTTAAATTTAATAAGATACCATCATATAATCTTACTGTTTCTTAATACCTTGTCTTCATGTCATAGGATGGACTCAGGTTGAAGTACTTCTTCTTGATCTTTGATTTTTGGAGGGTCTGCAACTATTGCTTCTTTTGATGGTGCTCCTTTGTAAGGCTTACGTAGGCTCTCATGGAAAGCATTATGTATGAGCCAATGGTTGGGCAAATTTAATTGATAAGCCATCTCATTGATTGGCTTAAGAATTTAAAAAGGACCATAGTATCTTTTTGCTAGTTTAGCATAATACTCTTCGTGGGGCCTGAAGGATTCTTGCCCGTAGTATCTCTTAGATGAGTCTTGAGAAACTTTAGCAAGATCCAATCATTTTTCGTAAAGGCTAAGGCTCTTCTATGCTTATTAGCAGCAGCCCTTTTTGCCTTTGCTTTGAGATGGATATAACCTCTTTAATCTTTGGAAAAGATTCTTGTGAGTCTCGGCTATATTCATCAGTAGGCAGTAGGCAAAGATATTCCCATGTACTTTTAGTAGTAAGGGACTTATGGATCTTCCCTCTTTAACCTCGAAAGGTGCTTTCCCCATAGAAGTATGTACAATGTCATTGTAGGCATACTCTATAAGAGGTAGGTACTTCTATCATTGAGAACATTGATCTACTTCCATGACATAGGCTTTTAGTAGATTCAAGAATTGTTAGAATAGTTATTTCACTTTGGTCATCCGTTTGTGGATGATCCAAAAGAGACCCTTCTAGAAATTACTGGTCATTCTAGGATCTTTGTCCAACACTATGGATGTTGGAAATCCATGACGTTTGAAAATTTGAGATCTGAAGAGGGTTGCCATTTGATGTGCCTTAATAGTCTTTTGACAGGAATAGAGTGTGTTTTCTTGTTAAGCGTGTTGATTGAAACAATCCAAGTTGCTTCCCTCGATTAAATTTCAACTTTTGGTATACCACGTATTTTGAAACATACCCTTGTATGTTTACTTTTCATGATAGACCAACAGAAATACATTTCTACTCCTCGAATAGTAGACTATGGAATCCCTCTTTGCCCCGCATAAGGAGAAGTATGGGATTCATACATGATGTTCTTATTGTATGGGTGATTAACACATAGCCTATTGCCGTTTGGAAGATAACCATCCTTCAAGGTAAATGGTTTTTTTTCTTCCCTATTGCAAAGGCTGTAAATACTTTGTCAGTAGCACCAAAGGTGCCATCATAGGTGAGAAAAGAGATACTCTTTCCTCCCTCTTTAAACTTCTTTAGCTTTTGTGATCTTTGCCATGCAGGGTAAGATTTGTGATGTCCTCCTCTCTTGTATTCTCTAGGAGAATAACTATTGCTTTTTTCAGAAGAGGAGGAAGGTGAAGAAGAAGGAGAAGATGGTGACCTCTTTCTTTCCCTTTTCTTTCTTTGTTTCCTCTCTTCATTTTTGAAGTGACGAGGAGAAGGACTATGGGTTAACCATTTCCTCTTGGGAGGAGTTGGCGGTTGTTTAGTCCGCCTTCTTCGTGGAGCCACATCTTCGAAGGAATTTAGGGATTCAATACTCTCTTGATCTTTGGATTCCTCCTCTCGTATGGGAGAGAGTCTTCTTTTGGGGGTCTCATCAAGAGGCCTCCTAAGCTCTCTCTCCTCTTGGAGAGGAAAGGAAATCCCATAAGCACGAAGTTGTTGAGTAACTTCGCTTGCAAAGCGGGGTTACCCATAGCTTGTTGCAACCTAGTGACAAGATAATTAACAAACATGGGGGCATCATCATTAGCACCTTCATGTGCAAAATCAAAGTTATTAATGTTCATTCTACTCTCTTGGTTATTGTCAGCCATGTTAATTAAACTTATGTGTTTACTTAGTTTATGCTTTGGCAATTCAAAACCTTAGTTGCTACTCCTCTTAGCCTTTGAAAATAGGCACTTAAGTATCTACACCCACGGCTCGAATTGGTTAATTATAGAGAGTAGTAGAGTGAGTCTAACATAGCGAAGTTGCCGAGGGATAGCTCCTTTCCGACTTCTTATGACTCAATGGTAAAGCCGTACGCAAGTCTAAAAAGACTCCATTATTAAGACCAAAGCTCCCGAGGTGTGCACCATATCCCACATAGTGGGCTCAACAAAACTGATAATAGATCCCAATCCTACTTACCCTAATATAATTAAAAAAATCAACCATTAATAGGCTACTTAAGGACCTCTCTTCTTAAGCAAGAAAAGAGAAACCAAATGCTCTGATACCAATGTAATGGAAATGGCCTCTGAACTTTGAGAGTACCAGAATTAGGAAATTAGACGAAGCACTTTTGTGAGCTTACTTTGTGAGCATAGTGGGTGAACTTAATTGATGTTAGCGACATAAACATGGTACTTAGTTAACTTGGCATGAACAATACTTTTTCAAGAGAGAGAGTTTAGAGAACATGAAAGCAGTTGAGGACGGGATTCATACAGAGCCGGTCCCCCCTCCAATAGGCATTTGTATTATACTTTCTCCCATCAAGAGAGACTTGGTACAATACAATCTTTGTGTTCCTTGTGACCTAGGTGATGCAATGAAGATGGAAAGCTTCATGCATCACAAGCATAACATAAACTTTGTAGAAAGCATTAACTATCCCCAGCCTCAGTCCTAAGGCCTCAAACACCTTCGAAGGTGGAGAGAGCTAGCAGGGAATGAGGATAGGGAAGAGAAAGAAGAAACATTCCATAGAAGAAAGAAATAGTTCCTCACTTATCCTTACTCTTCTTGCTAGCATACATAATAGCATAGTAATGAAGATGGAGAAGATGGCAAGCTTAAGCATTGAAGCATGGCTCTTGGTTGGATTTGCAATCCATAGCCAAGAGTGTTGGTGTAGGCTCTCAATTCTCACAAGCTTGGAGAAGGAGGTGGAGTTACTCAACTTTCGCCAAGTGAGAATGATCCACAAAATGAGTGTGTGTGTGTGTGTGGTGTATATCTCTCCAACACCCCCCTTGCTTTCTTGGGGCGATTTGTAGCTTTTACACATGTTTCAAGCTCAATGGACCCCTCTCCCCCCTAGCCAATCACATGCACCATGCATTCAAGTACATGGGTAGTCTTTGGACTAGTCTTTGGACAAGTGTCCTCCTTACCCCTTAGAGAGAGAGAGCTTGAAAATGTCTAGATATTTGTTGGATGGAACTAGAAGCTCATTGGACCCCTCTTTAGCCCAACCAATAGCATTCAAGCACACCATGTGGTTAAGCATAGGGAGAGTCTGACATGTGTTTCATGTGCCCTTTGAAAAAGGGGTGCGCTTTGGGTGAGTGGTAAGTTAAGTCAAAGATTCCCCTAACTTTGGGACTTTCATGCATAGGAAGCTTCTCAAGAACCTTCCTCATTAAGTTTGTAGGGTCTTTTTTTTACTCAAGCACCTTACCCCCCATGTATGGGAAGCTTCTCAAGCACCTTCCCCGTTAAGTTTGTAGGGTCTCTTTTTTACTCAAGCACCTTACCCCCCATGTATGGGAATCTTCTCAAGCACCTTCCTCATTAAGTTTGTAGGGTCTCTTTTTGACTCAAGCACCTTACTCTCCACTAAGTATGACAAGCACCTCACGTACCTTAGTCATAAAGCATGACAAGAGCCTCAAGCACCTTAGTCATCAAGCACGCACCTTAGTCATCAAGCATGACAAGCACCTCAAGCTTAGGTCGGGTTCCCACCTCAAGCTCAACAGCCCTAGATTTTGCCTAAGGTCAAAGGAATTTCAACACAAACCATTGGAGGTCTTTAATAAAGCTAACCCTAAGGTCTTTTATGCAGCATTAGATGCACATTGCTCTTTGATAGACTACCTCCTTTGGACCCTTATTGAGATGTAACCATCTCTCCTCTTGGTCCCCTGCAGAGGTAAGTATAGAAGCACTTATTGCACATTGCTCTTTGATTTACCATCTCCTTTTGGACCCCTAT
The DNA here is from genome assembly GCF_014529385.1 of Adiantum capillus-veneris. Lineage (NCBI taxonomy): Eukaryota > Viridiplantae > Streptophyta > Polypodiopsida > Polypodiales > Pteridaceae > Adiantum > Adiantum capillus-veneris. Next base: position 139,823,278 of record NC_140931.1, on the reverse strand, counting down.
TGAGATGCAACTATCTCTCCTTTTGATCTCGTGTTGAGATAGGTCTAGAAGCACATATCTCTATTCTAACTCTTGTTCCCGTTTATTCTCCCACATTAAATGATCAATTTTATTTAAGAAAATCATTTGGTAAATTTAGATATTATATTTTATGACACTTACTATGTATCAATGCCAGGTTTACGGCTATTATATTTTGCATCACAACAAGCAAACATATATATGTAGGTATGTTGAGCGCAACTGTTAGGGTTGTGGGTGCTCTGGATTTTGGAACTACGTTCTCTGCCTTTGCTTATGGCAAGCCCTCTGAGCTAGACGAAGACTTCAAGCTGTATGAATAGCTTTTTGCAAGCAGGGCCGCGTGCCAAGCCCTACTGTAAAACACAGATCAGCCTCTTCTATGCACCCCATGCAACGCTTGGCCTCCCTTTCTAGCTCGTGGATTGGGGTTGGTCGAGCCTCCTACTGCACACGCACCCGGGTCACTTGCTCTACAACCAAAATTGACCACAGATCAACCGCGTCTACTCCACAAACCTATGCCTCTGATAAACCTTCATGGTTTGCCTTTCGGTCTAGCTACTGATGATCATCCAAATAACAAGCATGATGGTGTCTTGGCCTTGCCTCCAACGCTTGCAAAGAAGGTCGGTTATGTTGCAACCAAATTTTTTTTAAAAAGATAGAGAGAGAGAGAGAGAGAGAGAGAGAGAGAGAGAGAGAGAGAGAGAGAGAGAGAGAGAGAGAGAGAGAGAATAAATGGGCGAGATGACACATGTCATCCTTTTCATATAATAATGTGGTACAAAATGTTTATAGATCATCTTCAAAAAGATCTCTACAAGTAGCTTGATCTAAATCTAAACCCATGGTTCCTAAATCAGTAAAAAGAGGAACTGAATTGCCACATGTGAATGTGTTTTCTTCACCCATCTTTGAATTTTTCATCCTTCATCTCGTGATCATCATCATGGCAATCATCCTCACTGAGATTGGCGGCAATGGGAATTGGATCATCGATCTCTCTGTCCGATGTCTTCCCCTCATCCAAAGAAGTAGGTGGAAGAGGATTGAAGATGGTCTCCACTTCATTAGTGGCAAATAATGGTTCTTTCCCAAAGTGTTACGGGAACTATGAATCAAAGTTTTGGTTGTGTGTTAATGAGATATAGATGACCCATAGAAAAGAAGTTCATAGTGAGTGACATTGGTATTGCGTTACAAGCAAAAAATAGTAAAGAAGGTTTACACTCACCTGCTCACAATTACGATGTAAAACTAACTTGTCGTACCTCCTCGTGTGATACATACTAGAGTCCACCTTGTAGAGCCCATTCCCATGGTATCTAGACACATTTGCAAACCACTTGTACTTGAAGATGAAGGTATGAAAGGTTTTAACATCGACCTTTAGAATCCTTACAATAGTCACACAGTACCAGTGCCTGGCTTCATCACCATTTATGTCAAAGTTGCCCATGATGCCATAATCCATGGTAGTTTGATGCTCATCAACATGATGGATAAGAAAGTGTTGACCCTTTGACCAGATAGAGTTAAAGGAAAGACACTATAAAATAGAAAAATTACTTATACTATCAATTCAAATGGTAAGAATTAAAAAAAAAGCTATATGCAATATTTATATGGGTGACCCCCCCCCCGGAGAGTAGCATTCTTAAATCTCCATACAAAGATTTTTTATTTTTAAAAAACTTAAAAGTAGATTTCTTATAAGCATTGCAATTATAAAAGTGTAAGAGTTTATCCATCTCTTTTCATTTGTTGCTACCATCATCATCATCATCATTTTTCTCCGCTTTTTTGGGGTTTTGCGATTTAATATTGTGCTTGGGCTTGTGCTCCCTTGATTTCTTATAACCATCATAAGAAGCCATGGTGAAGCAATTATTTGTGTGGGAATCTTGTGCTTGGGCTTGTGCTCCCTTGATTTCTTATAACCATCATAAGAAGCCATGGTGAAGCAATTATTTGCGTGGGAATCTTGGTGTATGAGAAACTAATCAAAAGATGAAGAATATGAACAATTGGCTTAAACGATATTATGAAAGATAATTAAAAAATTAATGTTTATGTGTAAGCAAGCAAAAAAAAAAAAGCCTATCTAGAAGAAGAAGAAGAGTTTAAACGTCATAGGAAACTATCCCAAGAGACCTTAAAGATCTAGCCGACGAGGAGTTGAACTCAAGACCTGTTATTCAAGAGGGAAATGACATAACCAATCTACCACATTTGGGTGATAGAAAAATTATACCATTTTCCTCTTTTTATTAGCGTGCGCGTGCAAACACACACCCGAGAAGAAGAGAGTTTTAAAGTCGTAGGAAACTATCCCAAGAGACCTTAAAGATCTAACCGACGAGGAGTTGAACTCAAGACCTGTTATTCAAGAGGGAAATGGCATAACCGATCTACCACACTTGGGTGATAGAACATGCAGAGATATACAAAATGCTTATCTAAAGAATATGCAATCGCTGGTCGATGTTTCAAGTGACCTAGCTCCTCGCTAGTTACAAGGCCCGACACGATTTGTCACCTCTAGTATCTTAGAAACCAGAGCTCCATAGAGAAGGGTCATATACAACAAATTGAAAGATGGGCCAAGCAACGGTTTCCATACAATTCTTGAACGACGCCTCTCTAAGTTATGCCTCTTATCATCTGCTTTTTGTTGCGTAAGGTAAGATATTTGCTATTTTGGTTTTTAGTATTGTTTTTGTAGGCTCAATTATGTAGACGAGAGGCTTTATTTTCTTTGAGAATTTTACTTCTTATTATTTCACATAAAAGTAAGAGTTCTTTTTGTTCAAGTAATCGACATCAAACACGTTAACAACATGATGAGTAACCTAAGTCATGAACAAGTGATGGTTCTACTATTATGATCGGAGATGGTGAAGGGAAGGTCTTGCTATATTGTGATTGACCATTATACGAAGTGAGAGGCTATTGTGTTTCCTTAGTGTGTTTAAGTTAGAACAATCGCTCTAGACCAAAGTGAGAGGCTCTTGTGTTTCTTTAGTGTGTTTAAGTTAGAACAATCGCTCTAGACCAAAGAGTGTTGAGATGGTGAAGGGAAGGTCTTGCTATATTGTGATTGACCATTATACGAAGTGAGAGGCTATTGTGTTTCCTTAGTGTGTTTAAGTTAGAACAATCGCTCTAGACCAAAGTGAGAGGCTCTTGTGTTTCTTTAGTGTGTTTAAGTTAGAACAATCGCTCTAGACCAAAGAGTGTTGTGCGTTTCTACGAAAGGGCAGTCACTTTTGTGACTTTAGGTTGGCATTGTGTTTGCTAGCCTCTAGGGGGAGTCAGGACGATGAATTGCCTTACAAAAGGTTAGTATCTTGATACTCTACAGAAGAGTTTGTGATTGGATGATGCAGTAGAATACTATTATTTGTTAATGGCATATGGTGGAAACAAGGAAGCATTGAAGACATGGCATCTTAAATTCCAAAAACTGCCGGCCGTTGACGTTGAGACACAGAAATCGTCTGCTGTCTGCACACGTGATTTCTTTTTGGGTTTTTGTTGTCCGATCAATGGACGAGCTAAGCTTGCTCAATCAATTCCGTGAAGCACTCAACACTTCACTCGCGGAGGCAAAAGCTAGCAGGGTTCAGTTCGAGGGATTAGATGCTGCAGGCGAGGTTAATGGTGGGGTGGAGGATCTCATGGATCATTATGGTGCTCTCATGGATGACCTCAGGGATGAAAAGAAGATAACAGTGAGCTCACCCGCGATCTGCTGCATTTGCACTCCATCTATTTCCCATCCAGCAGACAATTCAATGATGATATGGAACCAGAGGTACTCATAACTATACTTGCCAGTAAAGCTAATCATGTGTCTTTTAGATTGTGGCCTCAAGGTTGTTGGCTGGGTTCTCATCACCAGCCCAATCCTACATGGTTAAGTGAACAGGAATTGGCTAACGTTTTTGGTCTTGAGGCTGATACCTACAAACATGTATTGCGAGATCTTGGATATGGCCCTGTCAGAGCACTCACCAAAGACGCTTTGGATCATATCTGGCACTCCTTATATGCTTGTCCCTCAGACATCCAACCATGTGATGTAGATACATATGCAGTTGTATCATATGTGCAATGTGCAGATAAGAAGCCACCAGAGTGTTGGACAACAGAGGTAGATGCAGTTTTGACAACTATGGTGGAAATGCAAGTCATCAGTGACAAGGCATTATGGTTTGATAAGCTTGCATCACGGCAATTCAATGATAGCCAGAAATGGTGGGCAGCAACTGCCACTATGCAGTTCCTCTTCAATCCGGTCATTGTAATTCTGCCTCGGGTGTCTCAACGTCAGTCATTTGCAGCAGGGGTGAGGCAAACATTGTGGGGTTCCAAGGAAGCTGATAAGATATTTGCACGGTATCTCTGCCATGCTGAGTCATGCAGCAAGTGTCAGGAGTCATATGTACTGCGCTGGGCACTCAAGCAGGACTATGTGATGCCCATTGCAGCACTCTGTACCTGGCCACGTGTGGAGCATATGCTAGGAGCCCATGGCTCGGGTCTATTTACTTCTGACACCTCATATGCAGCCCTGGCTGCACTTTTGACATGTTCATATGCAATGTTTTCTACACTATTTCACATCAGCAGAGGTGCTTTGTTCCATGAGTTACTTGTTGCAGGGCTATTGCCAGTTTCAACCTATACCAAAGAGGATCAATCTGTCCGGGTTGGTTGGGTAGATATATCATGTACTTCACACTGGTTGGATGTAGGGAAGTATCTTACTCCTCTGAAGGAGATGGCATCATTAATTGTAGAACTGGGAATGCATCTTTTCTGTAAGCTTCATCCCCATAAGCTATTGGCCAGATGTTTTCGTATGGCCAACAGTGATGAAGCTGTAGACCAACATATCAAAGTAGATCCAATGTCTGGTTTATATTACCCGTTTGAGGACGAGACTGATATAGATATACCAACAATGGCTCGTTGTAACGTTAGTGACACAATGGGTTTTCATGGGGATTACACTGATATGAGCTATGATGCTTTTGCTGAAATCCAGGTGTATTATGCACTTGAGAGCATGGGTCAAAACTTTCGTGCCATAAGCATGGGAAGTGTAGGCAATCCAGGGTATCTAATAGCACGACGTAAGGCAGTGGAGGTGTTAGTCCATGGGAGGGGAAGTCAGGCACCATGTTATGCATGGGATGATAAGTTGGTGGCAACCATCCTATTATCTTCACCCACTGTGTTTTTGCAGGCCATTGACTATTGGGAAAACCAGGATGAGCTATCTAACTTGACTAAAGGCTTGCGGGATGCAGGCGTTCTGGATGAAACCCAAGATGTGGACTGGGTACCTAACACACTCATAGCTGTGCTAGCGGGGGAAGCTGGCTCGACTGTTCATCGGCTACTGCCAAGGCCTGTACCTATGGGAACTAATAAATGGGTTCGTGTTGGCACATTGCGCATTGCTGCCAATGATCAGCATGTTCAAGCAAGGCGCCCACAGCAGAAGCGAGACTTCTTGAGACTATGTGAAGGACTCTTCTCTTGCGGTAAAATTACATACTACCATGCATTATTCTGGGCTTGCAATTGCATATAATTGATCTAAAGACAAGTATAGCTTTGAAGGCATGGATGTTTTAATTCAAAACCTCTGGACTGATTTCTGTAACTATGTCTAAGCTAAAATTAAACTTCTTCTAGGGATCAAGACTGGAGGCCAAACAAGAAAGACTTTTCTTGGATATTTCATGGGACACTTGCCAATGGTCACTGTAGATGCCTTGCCTTTCAAGACTACTGTTGGAACTGCCTTGCCATCTTTGAATGATTATGTGTACAGAAAATTGCAAGAGGCATCATTAGCTGACTCCAACATGGTGATGGTGAGGCAGCCATGGACAAAGTCAAAGGAGCAACAGGCTGGCCAGTGCTGGCATTGCCAACAGCTCTTGGCTCATGGATTTGACACTCCAGGAGCCATGCAAGCACCAACAAGGTGGATCAGCCCCATGCCATCTGATTATACTCCTCCACCAGGTGTCAAGTGGGGATTGGGCAGCTTTGATCCTCTCAATGCGTTCTCATTTTTTGATGCTGACTATCAATTTGGCCAGCATGAAGACTCTATTGGTGTCCTCCTAGAGCGTGACCGCCGCAATTACTTACATGCTTACTCTGCTGTCTACTTTGGCCTTCTAGGATCCCAAGGTCCCAATCAGGTGTCCACATGCTCTTCATGCTATGGTGTCATAGTTTATGACTTCGAGGGTGATGTTATTTACAATGTATGGACTTTGATGCCCATAATTGGCTACAATCTGCATGATGAACTGCGAAAATCAGAAATTGATCTAGTTATCAGATGATCACGTGTTCACTGGATCATATGTCTTCAGGCCTATTGGGTATGCACTTTTGATGTTACACCATGTCATCATAATTATTCTCCACCTGGCTCATGATGGTCAAAAGGTTTTCAGCTCATTTTTCATAATGGCAATGCTAGAATTCATGTATACCTCATCTCTTGAGATTAAGGAGAGCCGCATGCCAGATCATCGGTGACCCTCTAACAGGCCTTGTATATAAATAATGCAGATAAAAACTCATGGCATCTGCGTGTGTCCTCTTCTTCAGTTATTTTTGTGTAAGTCTCTGATTGAATTAAATAAAATAGCCGTTGCCTTAAGCTTGGATTGCATGTTCTTGTAGTTTAGATGCAAGCCTTGAATGTGAAGTACAGTTTGGGAATGGAATGGAGGAGAACATTCTCTCTTGAAAGTGACTATTCCCCTATCCATAGTGCACAGACAGGATCACAAATCACCATTTATATCAAGAACAGTCGACTCCGACGTTCCATCTCACAGCATGACGTCCCCTTCGGATCTCGCCACACAAAAACAATGGCATAGTGCAACGAAAAGTGTCTCTCTCTACTTTCTATTTTGTTATTTAATATTTTTAAAAAAAAAACCGAAAAAACGTGAGACGTTTGCCAATGCGGCTTGCCATACCTAGATCTTGCCCACAAGCTATGTGTGAGCTTGCCCGAGCTTGCGGGCAAGCTCTATGGCAAGCCGCATTGCCAAACGGCTCGCTGGTACGTGGCAAGGGCAGCCGCCAACGTTCTTTTCATTAAAAAATTCTCGCTAACCTCTTGTCACATACAAGCGAACCGTTTGGCAATACGGCTTGTGATAGAGTTTGTCGGCAACCTTGCTCGTGGGTTGGCAAAAGTTTTTGCGAGCGTATTTTCATGAAAAAACGTTTGCAGACTTCTTGTCTTACCCACTACGAGCCTTTTGGCAATACGGGTTGCCATAGAGCTTACTTACAAGCTCATGGCTTGCGGGCAAGTTCTATGCCAACCGCATTGCCAAATAACTCGATGGTATGTGACAAGTGTTTCCGTCAGTGTTTTTTCACAAAAAAAAACACTCATGGTCTTTTTGCCACACGCAAGCGAACCATTTGGTAATGTAGCAAGCCATAGAGCTTGCGTGCACGTTATGTGAACTTGCAGGTAAGATTTATGGCTTGTTGCATTGCCAAATGTTTCGTAGGTCTTTGGCAAGAAGTATGCATCAAAATAAATACATAGTGATTTGTAGTACCTATCCCTGTAAGATGCTTGAGAACACGAGTAATAGTACTTGTCTTGCTTTCCCCACAGTATTTTCACTGCCACTGATGAGTACCCGTCCCTTGTTGACCCGGCGTAGTAACTACTCGGATCACGTGGGTGTGCGTGTCCCACACTGGGTTGGGTTTGCGAGGCATCTTATTGATCACCTGCAAGAGAGGAGCACTCACTAGTCTAATGCACTCTGCACAGTACCTGTGTGTTCTTACCAGAAGCGCTTAAAATTCGTTCGCAGAAGACGCTTTTCGATAATACCTCCCAGCGCTTGAAATAGGGCTTAAAATTTTTTATTAAAAAAAACACATGTACACACCGTATCTGTACGTACCGTACGGTACAATACGGATGTACTGTACGGATATGATCTGTATGTACGTACGGGTGCAACCTTGTTTGGCAGTATGGCTTTGTCATAGAGCTTGTTCGTGATCTTGTGAGCAAGCTCTATGGCTTGCGGCTATAAGGCAATGGTGTCCGCGAGTATTTCTATCAAAAACACGCTCGCGGATCTCTTACAACACACCCATCATGAGTTTTTTTGCAATACGACTTGCCATAGATTTTGTTTGGTTACTATGTGAGCTTGTGGGCAAGCTCTATGGTTTGTCATATTGTCAAATGGTTTGTAAGTGTGTGACAAAGGTGTTTGAAGTGTTTCTTACCAAAAAACACTCGCGGACCTCTTGCCACACAAAAGCGAACCGTTTGGCAATACGGCTTGTTATAAAACTTGCCCACAAGCTATATAAGCTTGTCCGCAAACTTTATGGTAAGCCGCATTGTCAAACGGCACATGGGTGTGTGGCAAAGATGTGAGATTTTTTCTTTAAAAAATGCTTGCAAACTTATTGTCATGCCCACCACGAGGTTTTTTACAATACACCTTGCCATAGAGCTTGCCTACAAACTTACATAGCTTGCGGACAAGCTCTATTTAAACCGTATTGCCAAACGATGGTATGTGGCAAGTGTGTTCGTTAGCGTTTTCCATCAAAAAAACACTCGCAGACTTCTTGCCACACACAAGCGAACCATTTGGTAATGCGAGAAGCTAAAGATCTTGCTCACGTGTTATATAGGCTTGCGCGCAAGTTTTATTGCTTATTGCATTGTTAAACGGCTTGTGTGAAAGGGTGGTGGTAATGTGTGTGCTAGTCTCCACCCAACCGTGCTATCTTATAGCCTCCCCCTAGCATACACACTGTCCGGCTGTGCCGATGGCCTTGCCCATAGGACCCATGTCCTTACATTACCCCCCCTTGGAAAATTGTTTTCGTCCTCGAAAACGAAAGTAGGGAAATGTTTCTTAAGTGCGGAGACATTCTCCCATGTAGAACCTTCTTCAGGTCTATCTAGCCATTTTACCAACACCTGTCGTCTGACATGATGTCTGGTGCGAAGCTCATGAGAATCCAAAATCTTCTCGGGCTCATGAGGAATGCTTGACGGTTTGATAAGGTCAACTAACACACCCTGTGTCAATGATGTTATTATTCTGTCCTAGCTGTTTTCGTAAATGGCTAACATGAAAAACAGGATGAAGTCGTGAGTGCTCTGGGAGAGCTAACTTATAGGCCACTTGACCTATACGCTTGAGAATGGTAAACGGTCCATAATAGCTGGTGAAAGTTTAGCAACTTTTTTCGTTTTCAGACTCTCTGAATGCTCTGGGACTTTGAGGAAAACCTTATCTCCTTCTTCAAAAGTAGCAAGACGACAATGCTCATCTGCGTACTTTTTATATCAATCTTGAGCTTGCTTAACATTCTGTCAAGCAACTCGAAGCATGTCAAAATGGTCTTGGAGAAAATCCTTCGCTTGTTGTATCTTCTCCTTAGCCAACCCCACCGTAACGGGTGATCTAGGTTGAAATCCATACAAAAGCATAAATGGACTAAACCCAGTAGTCACATGCTTTGAACTATTATAAGAAAATTCCAATATAGGTAAGTAGTCTTCGCAATTGGTTTGCTTCTTGCTAACATACGCTCGTATCATATCCTCTAGCACTTGATTAACTCTTTCTGTTTGACCATCCGTTTCTGGATGATCAGTCGTACTTGGATTAAGTTTAGTTTTCAACTTTTGGAACACAACTCTCTAGAAGTGATTATCGAACCTTCGATCTCTGTCACTAATGATACTAGCTGGAAGACCGTAGGGTTTATATATATGCTCTACAAATAGCCATGCTAATTTTGGTGTCTTAACCGTAGTCTTAGTGGGAATGAATCGACCCATCTTTGTGAGACCGTCTACAATTACCCAAATGGCATCATGGCCACGATTTGTAGTAGGTAGTCCTACTGCAAAATCATAGAGATACTCTCCCACTTACCTTGTGGAATCTCTAGAGAATGTAAAAGGCCACTTACCTTGAGACACTCTGCCTTATTAACTTGGCATTGTTGGCAGTTTAGTACGTACTCTTGAACATCATGATGTAAGCCCGGCCAATAAAATTGCCATCGAACTAAGGCATACATCTTACGAGTACCTAGCTGATCAGCACTTGGACTATCGTGACACTCAAATAAGATTTGGTGCTTAGTGTCTGAGTCCTTTGGCACACATACTCTACCTTTGTGGAGTAAGTTTCCATCATCAATGGAAAAATTCTTCCATCACTTAAGCTCTTCTTGAGTAGGGGTGGAGCTCTGTGTGTTGGAGTTTTTATCTACGCGTGCAGAGACATGTTGATCTGGCTGTTCAGATACATGTGAGTGTGAGGGATCCCTTTTAAAAACTGCACTCTACACTTTAGCATATGATTGATCTTGTGCACACTTGCCACGTAATGACTCCAAAAATCCACTCTTTAGTTCCGTGAAAGCAAGTGAATTAATCTGAGGCATCCGACTTAGTGCATCTGCTACTACATTGTATCGCCCCTTGCGATATTGTAGCTTACAATCATAATCTTGAAGGATTTTTGCCCATCTAGCTTTACGGCCTTTCAAATCTGTTTGAGTAGTAAACCATTTGATACTCTCATGGTCAAAAACTACTTCAAACTGGGCACCATATAAATAGTGTCGTCGCTTTCGTAAAGCGTGAATTATTGCATAGAGCTCTCTCTCATAAATAGAATAATTCTGTTGAGCTCTATCTAGATTTTTAATTTCAAAGGCTATAGGTCTTCCCTCCTGGAGAAGTACCGCACCGATGGCTTTATCACTAGCATCAGTCTCTACCACAAACGTCTTAAGTGGGTCGACGATTGCTAGGATGGGAGTAGTGGCTATAGCTACCTTGAGCTGTTCGAAACTGCGTTTTTGGGCTTCTTCCCAAGAAAAGGTTTTACCTTTTGCTTTAAGTTGATCCGTCATAAGAACAGTGATTTTGGCATAGTTACGGATATACTGTCGATAAAATCCAGCCATGCCTAAAAATATTTGAAGCTCCTCAATCATGTTGAGATGTGGCCATCGAAGAATGGCAGTGACCTTGTCAATGCCATCTTGATGCCAGAATAAGAGATCACGTGACCGAGGTAATATATCTCTGTTTTAAAGAAATCGCACTTGCTTTGCTTAGCGCTCGTAGCTGTTCAAACACTAATCGTTAGTATTCTATGTGTTCATTTTCAGTCTTACTATAAATGAAAATATCATCAAGGAAAACCACAATAAATTTTTCAAGATAGGGACGTAAGATACTATCCATGAGTGTCATAATTGTAGCTAGAGCATTGGTTAGACCAAAAGGCATAACCGAAAATTCAAAATACCCGAACCGTGTTCTAAAGGCAGTTTTGGAGATATCTTGCAGTAGGATACGCACCTGGTGGTATCTTGAACGAAGATCTATCTTTGTATAGTATCTTGCCCCGTGCAGTTGATCAAACAACTCATCCACTCTAGGAAGAGGATACTTGTTCTTGATGGTTATTGCATTTAATCCGCGATAATCTACGCGTATGCGCATAGTACCATCTTTCTTTTTTACCAATAGAATTGGTGATGCCCAAGACGAAGTGCTAGGTCTAATGAAACCACGAGCGAGGTAGTCAGTCAACTGACTCTCAACCTCCTTGGCTTCTTTAGCACTTATACGGTAAGGTGGTTTACTCACCGGTTTGGTGCCTGGCAAGACATCTACGCCATGCTGCACATCACGTGTAAGGGGTAAATCCGGTGGTAAATCACTTAAGAACACATCACTATACTCCGTGAGTAAGTGACAGGGATTTCATTAACGTAATCACGATCGGGTGATTATATAAATAACTCTAGTATTTACACAAAAAAATCACGTGATCATGTTAATTGTTAACGTGACTTTGATGATGACCTACAAAAACCTATAGAGCCGGTTAGCCCTCCGGGATTTTATAATTTCCCTGCGGGACCCGCCAGGCTCTTTCATTTTCTCGGCGGGCCCGCCGGAAAAATTGAAAATCCCGGCGTAATTATATATAGTAAATAGTGTGCTAACCCCAATCTTTTAGCTAGGCAAATCCTTGGGTAGTGTATCCGAGTGCCAAGTATTGTCATCTCCTTATGAATTGACCTAAGGTTACAGAGTCACAAGTCTTTTTTTGGACCGAACGTGATTCTTAATTCGGTAACCACTTCTAAAAAATTTTAATTCGTTTACCGACGTAAAGGTACGAAACCAAAACAACTGAAAACTTGGGGAAATATGCTCATTGCGAAGAAGCCCATTGGTCCAAATGAGGGCTGTAATTGGTTTTAGAAGATGAGCATATGTAAATGACGAGTCGATAGTCAAGGGTCGGATGTCCTCTACTAGTGTACCGGGCATATAAAGATTTTTGAAGTCTTATATTTGAGTTGATTTACAACATAAGAGCTATAATCCTTGATTGGGTTAAAATAGCTTTTATATATTGAATTGGTTGCATGGGTGGGCTACAATCCTTCACTGGGTACAAGTAGTCCCCAATTGGGTGATTATATTGAAGATTTATTTGCGTTAGTTCATGCATTGGTTTATACAGAGAGTGCATTATTTATTACGATAGATTATTAGTGCATGAAATGACCAATTATATATTTTATTGCTTTCGTTTGTTTTTTTGTAGCAAATGAAATTAGATGTGTCTTATTGTTTGCAAATAAAGTAGACATATAAATAATCATTATAATAATAATTGCATAGAGAGATTCATAGCATTGTTCGCAAATCAAAGTGGACATATAAATAATCATTATAATAATAATTCCATAGAGAGATTCATAGCATTACTATGGTTATTACGCCATGTATAGATTACATTGCAATGTGTATGGTTGCTCACAATATAGGTGATTGATATGTGGATTGACTAGCATGCATTGAAAATCTCATATTGTGCATCATGGTTCTTTTCATATTGAATGGTTTTTAAATTATAATATATATGAAAATTAAAATTTTATTTTCAATTTGTAACATCTTGTTATTTTCTCTTCAGTTTTAATTTAAAAGCAATGGAGCAAAATGTGGGCACAAGTGGTACGAAGAAGCCAAAGAATAAAAAAGCTCCTGGCAAAGAGTGGGATTATGCTCACAACATATGCGGCCGATATATGGAGTGGCAATGTAAATTTTGTCACACAACAAAATCTAGCGGTGCACCACGTATTAGGGATCATTTTCTGGGTAGCACTAAAAACAATTGTAGAAAATGTGAACATTCTTAGGCATCTACAGTTGCAAAGCGTTTGAAAGAAGAGCTCGCCAAAAAGGGTGGCAAGAGACGACAGATGTATAGCTTTGTGCCTTTGAATCAAGAGTTTCCAGAGCCAAATATTAACTCCGCAGATCGTGTAGTGACACCAACTAACCTTGGTTAACAACCTGCGCAAGGAGAGGAAATTCCAGGCAGTGTTCTTTTTAAACGTTACAATGAAGGTGGACTTTGTCAAATGCGTCAAAAATCATTACATCAAAGCTTTCGAGTGCAGTCTCTAGAAGAAGCACAAACAGCACTCGCCAAAGCAATATTCTTTACTGGAAGTGCTTTGGTCATGGTAGACAACAATCATTGGAAGGCTGCTTGGAAGAAAATCGGTGAGTTTGGTCCAAGATTTTCTACTCCTTCTTATCACACGATAAGAAATGTTTTCTTGGACAAACGTTACATCAAAGTCAAAGAGCGTGTTGGCAAAATAATACTCGGGAATATTTTGCTTTCAGGATGTACGATTGTGATGGCTGGTCAAATGTTCAGAGAAGATCGTTGATCAATGTAATGCTGGTTTGTCCAAGGGGTGAAACGTTTATAAAGGCGATTGATAGTTCTAGTGCAATTAAAAGTGGCAAATACATTTCTGAGGTCTTGATTGATGTAATTAAAGAAATTTGTGATGAACATGTTGTTAAAGTTTTGATGGACAACGCAAAGAATTGTAAAAACGCCAGTAAATTAATAAAGAAGTGCTTTCCACACATTTTTGCCAATGGTTGTAATACGCACAGCTTGAACTTGGTGTTGAAAGATTGGTACACTAGTGAAGAAACCACATGGTTCGCCAAAATAATTGATTCAGCACGTTAGGTTGTGAAATTTATCTTGAAACGACAGAGAATGCTCAATTTATATAGGATGCGCATGTCAGTGATGCCGAAACTTCCTGCTGAAACTCGGTTCTGTACACACTTTTAATATACCTTGGAATCACTTCTCCATAATAAATGTGTTGTGATTGACACATTAAATTGCGTGGCTTTTGATGAATGGCAACTTGAGCAGAAAGAAACAGTGAAAGATAAAATTACATGTCTACGTGGCTATGTAAACAAGGTTGCTTGGTGGAGGAGTGTAATGGATGCATACCATGTAATGATGCCCGTTATGTTCGCGATCCGCAATCTTGATCAAAGGGCGCCAAACTTGGGCAAAGTGTGGATGACATGGTGGTCAGTTCAACAGAGTCTTGAAAATCTTGAAGAGCTGAAAGAGTCTGTAGTAGAGAAGGAGTGGCCATTACCATTCTTTGGCAAACAACGGAAAATTTTGGCTAAGTATTTTCATGCAAGGTGGAAGAGCGCTCATAGTCCACTCCATAGTGTGGCTTACATGCTCGATCCGAGTATTGGAATTTAGATCTGATGTCCAATACAGAGGTGGTATGCGATTTCTATCACGTGGTCAACAAGTTCTACTCCAACGTTCAGGACCGAATTGATTGAATCAAAGAAATGAGTGCATTTAGATTAAAAGAAGGTCCTTTTGCGAATGATTTTGTACAGGTAATGGCAAAAGAGCAACCTGCATGGAAGTGGTGGATGATGAATGGTGGAGAGCATTACTCTACCTTACATTCTCTTGCAATGAAAGTACTCGCACAACGTGTAGCAAATTCAAGTTCAAAGAGAAATTGGAGTATATACAAGTATGTTCACAGCACTATTCGCAATAGACTATTAGCAGACGGAGCAGAGAAATTAGTGTATATGTATTGCAACGAAAAGATACTGAATCACATCGAAATGTGTTCACAAGATATTCCACAAGGAATATATATTATGTTTGGCATGGCAAACAAATATAAATTCAAGCAAGCACGCCCAGATATCCCTAGCACAATTAGAAATCTGTTTGATGAGCAAGATGCTGCTTCAGGGCAACACAATTGAGATCGACAAACTATGTAATATCGTAACAAACTATGTACTATCGAAAATATGAAGCATTGTAATTACTCAAAACACATTTGAATACAAGGTCTTTTACAATGGTTTTTGACATTTGCTCATTCTACTCTCAAGCTATATTGAATCAGTTGAGTTGTTATCTGGTTCTAAGTCTGAGTGTTGTGGTTCTCCTTGTAATTCAACCTCCACATCTATTATCAAATTCTCTCCTATTTTGTCTACATTGCATTGAGATACACCAACATTGAAATCTTCTTCATTTTTGTTTTGACAATCATACAACCAGGTTGGCATTTCCTCCTCGTAGCCAAACGAATAAGACAAACTAAATGATAATAGTGACCACATGTCAATGTATAGTACCCACTCCATCCATCAAAATTCTTGTAGCAAACTGGACATTGGGAAGATGAGGATGCATATGAAGTAGACGAGGGGACCAGCTCCGGATGCAGGACAAGGTGACTGATGTATGTCCCTCATTAGGAAAAATATGGACTCTTCTTGGGCCCTTTTGATTAGGGAGGGATTAGAAATTGGCCAATAGGAAGAAGGGAGGGATATCACCTATTCCCTAGAAAGAGGTAGGTGTGTCAAGGTTTGTCTCCTCTCTTCCTTAGTTTTCCTTGGTCAAAAATACCATGTCAGTAGGCCATACCATGGTTTCACTACCATGTCAATAGGCCATACCATGGTTTCACTTGAAAGAACCTAAGGTGCATTTACTCCGGATGGATGGTGAGGCCACTATGAATGGGAATTCCTTTTCAAATACATTGGGAGCGAAGTAAAAGGAGGGAACATTTTGCAAATTTTAGAACAACTTTGAAAATTCCAATTTGGATTTTTATTGGGTAAGGAAATTGGAATCCATTTTTAAAAGACTTCAAGAATTTCTCAATCTTGTAATAGACATTTTCAAATCTTGCTAAAAAGTGGAACGAATGGGGGACCACAGTTGGGACTGAGCGGCGACCTGTGCAGGAATTGATTACGCATTGATTTAGACTCGCGAGGAGTGGATTGTGGGCTGCCGCACAGTGCGGGGAATTGATAAGGAGAGCCTTCACGGATAGCTGTGGGCACCATGCACATTTACTCCAGATGGCACACAAGATTGGCCGGTTGTACACTTGGCAACGCGTGATTGCCTGTACTCCCCTTGAGTCGTATGGTAGCGCATGTGCAAGTCCTATTCTCCCCACGCGGCGCACCCTGGTCCCTTCATCTCTGAGCCTTGAGGAGTCGTGGTCAGAAAAAGGAATTGAATCAGTTAAAAACACTTTCCACAAAGACTATTAAAAAGGTGGCTATCTATTAAAAAGACTTTCCACAAATTCATTTCCTTCTTATAATGGAGAATTTAAAATTCAGAAAGGCCAATGAGAACATGCCGTTTATTAGTAAAGCTATTTTGTTCTACAACAACTTGAAAATATGAGGGTGTTTTTGGTTTGAAAACATAAAAAAATATATTATAAAGAAAGTTTTACAGAGCTTTATCATGTACAAGAATGCATTTAAGAGGCTCAAAACCACCCTTAGACCTACTAGTAGTTTTTGGTGTCCCCCAAGGCACCTACATTTTAGTGTTTAATTCCTTAAAATTAGGAATTCTTACAAGGCCCATAGGGAGTCCAAATTTTTCCTAATGCTTGTACAGGTGTTGGATTCACTCATTGTGTTAGGGTTTGAACGTCCTGACTTAAGCGGTGAATGATTTTCTCCATCCGGACTTGTGAGGGTTGCGGTGTTTGGGTGACTATAGAAAGACGTGTTATTTTTGCATCTTTCTTTGCCAACTGTGTCGTGTAAATATCCTTCTCTCTCTCTTTAACTGTAGGTCGGCGCCTTCCACTATCAATGCCAGCTCATCTCGGGTGAAAGTGACACAACTCTCTCTTAAATCATGTGTGGCAACAGTTGTCTCCTTCGACGAAAAGTCTATTGGTTGTTGTTGCACAAAGTGAACATATAACATTTTGGCAAAATATAGCGCACAATCTGCATTGTGCAGGGGATGGCCATAAACCTTCAAATAAATCCTCTCAACATTATCTTTGATACCATCATGGTTGCACTTCGAAACCTTCCACCTTCCTTTCTTGATCTCTACGTCCTCACATGGCCATATTATCTTGATCATGTCCTTTGTCACTTCTTTATTGATCTCTTTCCACTGCATATGGTTTGGATTTGCCCACTTTGAGAGTTGGCGAGCAGTACGTGTCGCTTGTTGTGCCAACATGCCGTGTGCGAGAGACTTCATGCGTTGAAATGCATTAACAACCGCTTGTTGTTGATCATCAGGCAATGATTGGGTGCCAATATCTTGTTCTTGATCGGCCATTTTCTCTTAGAGCTGCAGTCAACTGCAGTCAACAGAGTGGAAAATATTCAATATCATTGGCAAATATATATTCTCGCTCATTGGGACACTGCGCGGAATCCACTAAATCAAACCACTTCAAATGCAACTAATTGAACCACAAGGCAAATTTGAAATATTGACAGTTAAATGACAAATTTGAAATGATTAAAGATAATTGACTCAATTAGGTGAACCACTTCAAACCAAATAATACACTTCAATAAAAATTTGAATACACTTGATAAGACATGTATATCATAGAAATGTTTAAATCGGATAAAATGATGGTGCAAGTTCAACAAGTGGACGTTGCACAGGGTTAGGGTCTGTCTTTAAATCTTCTTTGAAAAATAACAACACGTCAGAAGCATTCCTTCTTTGGTCCCACTCTTTTAACTTCATCCAACAATCTACTTTAATTCGAATAGCCCTCATAACATCTTCGTCCGGGTGGTGAAAAACTTCGTCTGGAAAATAAAATTTTCTGGCTGCACTCCAAAAATCTGCCAGCATGTCAAATAGGTAGCCCAATGCATAAATGTCGCTGGCTTTTGTGTATGCATCTGCGCACCGTGGATCGTATAGTTCGGGAGCAATCCACAGTTGCTTGGCCATCTCGGCATTCCCTGCTCTCTGTGCATTCAAAACTGCTTCGTCCGACTGTGCGCTTGGAGACAAATAATTATTTGCTACGCGCTTAGCAAGTGTTCTCAGCATCATACCCCAATCAATGATACCGACGCGGGGTTTATTGGTGCGAGTAAAGTCCAACATTACGTTGAACGGGTGCCGGTCACTGTGCACTATATCGGCCAAGTGGGCAGTCGCAACGCCGTCGATTAAGGCATGACAAATTGCCGGCATTTGCTCGACCACTTCTTTGATCCACACCGTGTCTATCTGGCTTACTGGGTTGTTTGCTACAAGCAATGACCTCCAGCTGTGTTGTAGCCTGTGCATGTGTCGTCTGAACAATCTGTGCGCGAACAGTAAGCGGCACATCATGTCGTCCAAGGTACCCCATTGTAGTATGGGAATATCGTGATCCAAGGAGCTTCTGTAGTAAACCCAATGCACCTTACAATGGAGGGGTGAAGCGTTTGCATTCCTTGCTCTGTCTGAAAGCTATCAAATTTCGCCTCACTCCCTCCCTTGTAACATTTTCCCACATATGTAATGTGTTCTGGAAAAAATGAGATGCCTTTGATAGTGTACAATGTGCACACACCGAAGGAGCCTGATCTAATCCTCATACCTTCTACCAAGGCTTTGTGAGGGATGCCGACAAGATGAGCGCACTTTGCATTCAAAGCAGTGCGCATGATTGTGCCGGTGCCGCTGGCATCGGATCGACCTCCCAAAGCTGCTTGCGCATCTTGGGACATCTTCAATCTCTTGGGTAAAGCTGCTTGGTCCTGCGCTTTCACATGCTTCATCTTTACCTTCTGTTCTTCCCACAATTTATCCCAGAGCTCTAATTTTGACATGTCGCAAGCAGGTGGGATATCTTCCTTTAAGTCTCTGCAACATACTTTCATATTGCCCAACACTATCCTGACCTTGTGGTGGGGGTCAAATTCTCGTATCCCAGTTGGACTCAACCACTCGTATTGGCCTTCAAGTCGTAACCTGCGCTCTGTGTTCTCCCATATAGCACTAGTGATGTCTTTGATGTAGACATCTCTTTCACTAATCTGTTGTATGCGATCAACTGCACATGATGAGATTGCCAAGATACATTCTTTACGAATGGCACGCATAATACATTTCTTTTTATCTGGCATCATATTTGCACTGGACAATACAAAAACAGCATATGAAATACAAATTCATGGTTGCGAATGACATACCTTATTACTGCCGCGCACTACGACAAAAGGCACGCTACCACACAACACATACACACACACAACACATACCCGGATCATGTGGTCATGTACTCTGCTGCTGCTGCCGCGCACTGCGATGCAGATCACGCTCCCACACAACCCGCTCTCTCCCTCTCTCCTCTCTCCTCTCGACGTACCTATAAAGGTGATGCAAGCTCTCTCTCTCTCTCTCTCTCTCTCTCTCTCTCTCTCTCTCTCTCTCTCTCTCTCTCTCTCTCTCTCTCTCTCACACACACACACACACACACACACACACACACACACATAAGGCGAAAGCAATAATACACCCAGCGGGGCCGATCGGGCCCGCGTATATATAACGCAAATAGCCCGCTGGGATTTTTTGTTTCCCTGGAGGGCTCGCAGGGAAAATAAAAACCCGATGGGCCCGCTGGGGAAACAGAAAAGCCCGGCGGGAATTTTGTGGGTTTGCAAGTCACCCTAAACCGGTTTCGGTGTGATCATGTAAATGTGTCAATAAGACCTTGTGATCACACAAAATTTGACGTAATTACATAAATATTAAATCCCTGGTAAGTGAGTTAGCTTTTACCTTCCAAAAGGACAAAGTAAACTAGAGTTATGTTGGGATGCAGAATCTTGTAATTCCTGTAATGTTTGTTTTACAACAGTTGCACATTGCTCTATAGAATTAAAATTGAGAGCACTTTGCTCGTTAGATTTGGTAACACTTTGTTTATCAGTAGAATTCATTGCACTTTGCATACCATTATTAGAATTCACCGCACTTTGCTCTTGAGAATTCACAAGACTTGAAGACAAACAGTAAGACAAAAAGACTTCATCTATTAAATCTGTTTTTTGCAAAATAGAAAGCTCGGATATACATATGAGAGGTGCAGATGGTATATTTTTCTCACCAAGCAAAAGCACATGTTTACCATTGTCCATAAAGGATAAGGAGTTGTGTTCATAACTAGTGTGCAATGTGTTTCCTAAACCATGCAGCCACTCCCGTACTAAAACTACATTAGCATGGTCCATGTTCATAACTTGGAATTCAAGGGTCATCGTATGATCTTGAACCATAAGCTCAACCCCTTGAACTAGCATGTGCCATACTTCTTTATCATTCCTAGACATCTGCTCCACCACATACTTGTGAGAGCAGGGAGTCTGTGTAAGCTTCAATTTCTTGACTAGCTTATAGTTCAAGAAGTTATGAGTTACACCATCATCCACTAAAATACAACACGCTGTGCGTTAATAGTGCCATGCATGCGAATCAAATCATGGGGACCAAAGGTGGATTGCCACATTGAAGCAGACACACAACACTTGTGCTTTTCTTCCATATGAAGAACCTCTACAACACAATATTTAGGAGATGAATCTAATGTGAAGCGTTGTACCGTGTGCATGACCTTTTTGTTGCCTTGCAAAAGAGGACAATCTTTCTTGTTATGTTGGTCCGAAAGACATCTAAAACACAAATTGTGTTTCTTTGCACGTTCAAAATCAGCAGTGCTGGGAGATCCACGTGGAGTATCTTGTGATTGCTTAGGCTTCTTAGCCTCTTGTGGGCGTGGAGAGGTAGATTTTCTCTTATTCCTCTTAGAACGTGTGGGAGATCTACCTCGCCATTGGCTCTTAGCAAAAGTATTCTTAAAGTAGGGAACCCACAAGGCTCCATCTAAATTAATGATGCAAAACCAATTGCTTTCAATAAATTTATGTTTTTTAAGTATCATAGGGGGTAGATAAGCCTACCAGGTGCCAAAAAAAGGGTGGCCACAAGGGCGCGCAAATGGGCCATCCAAAACTGGTGGATGGGCCATTTGCGTGCCCTTGTGGCCACCCTTTTTTTTGCTCCTGGTAGGCATCTCTACCCCCTAGGATACTTAAAATACATAAATTAACTAAAAAGAATTGGTTTTGCATCATTACTTTAGAGAAACCACTTCTCACTCAAATGTGTTTTATACTTTCCCCAGTATCCAACTTGCGTTGTGTTGTTACTTCAAGCAAAAAAGATAGCTTATTGAAACATATCACCAATTACAACAATTTTCAAGATTGACAAATCACATTTAAAAGAATTTTCAAGATAGAGAGACAATTCCAAATATTTTTTATTACTTTGAAAACAGTGATTTTACATCATGTATCTGAGGAGTTCATAATTTTCTTAACCATTTCCTGGCGCCTATCTTGTGCGTAAGGCAACTCCCCAGTCAAGAGGGTCTGTGCTATGGCCTTTGGGTCAGTTGAGCCAATGGAAGCATGTATCCCTATCTGGGCAAGCACTTTACCACGTAAGTCAGTGCCAAACGCTGTGCATACAAGGGATCTACGCACTAGGAACACAAGATGCGCAGTTTGAGCAATGGTGCTCAAACACAAAAACTTGCTCAAAGCTTTCAATGACCAAGTCATAAAATGGGCTTGGGGAGTAAATTCATTATGGATAATGGCCACATCGCCAGGGGGTAGTTGTCCTAGGTATGCGCAAGGGAAGCTTGAGGTCCAAAGCCCATCCGCTTGCCACCCGTCCTTGCAGCAAAATCATCAAGCTCCACAACGTCCTGTCATAAACCGATGAAGGTTGAGAAAAAATACAATGAAAATTAGGATAGAGTTTACCTCCTGCTCCTTGTAATCCTCCTCCCTGTTGCCCTTTGCATCCAATTCAATGCTCCCATGCACCACATATACAAGCTTTGGATCATCAGATGGGAGGTTTCATAATGGCATAGGCATCCTAGCGGCCTCAACCTTGGCTTGTGTGGCTTGGCATTCTTCCTCAGCCACTCGCAACTGATCTGCTGCCAGGACCTCCGCACATACAACTGCAATAGTGTCAGCTACAGAGTCCCCAACTGGCAAGAGCTTGCTTTCTAGTTCATCTGGCGTATTGTCTAAGGGACATTTGGTGTTGTTGCATAGCACGCTCAAGCATTCATCCATGCGCAAGACAAATGATTTCTCTAAATCATGCATAAACACATACTCCTCCCCATCCACTACCACTGAGGAGAAGCCGCTGATTTCTACCTCTGGGATAGCCACATCCGTCAATGGTAGTGGCACTAGAGTGTCACTAGGGCCAGCAACAACTACGGATTTCTCAACCAATTCCTCGAGCATCCTGGGGTACTCGAGCCGGAGTGTCTTTCCTTCCGCTACAAGGTTCATGAGGATAAACTCATGCTTCTTGGTGTCCTTGATAAAGGACCCAACCTGAAGGTGTGGTAAGCGGAGCTCCTCCAAATCAGGTTCCTCGCTCACCAAGAAGATAAATGTTGCGAGCCCAGAAAGGTACTCCACCCCCAACTTGCGCTTCTTGAGCCCTGACACCCCTGGGGCTTTCTCGTCCAAGAAATGGCCTGCGTCGGTGGCAATTTCTTAGAATCGTTGCAACTACTTGGAGAATGGGCGATCACCTTTGTGTATATAGCACAAAAGATCGCAAGGCACCGAGATCCCTGCATGTGGGGAGATAGATACAGAATATTTTATGATGTGCTCCTCCATGAACGCAAAAATCTCAGCAAATGCACATTCCAATACCTGAAGCTCCAACCTTACAACGGTACCAATCCCCGTTGTGCATGCCCTCCACAAAACCCGGTCCTCTTCTAAAAGCCTTCCTAATTCCTTGTAATGTACATCTTTACATACAAGCATTATGGTAGTCTCCACAAATCCAAACTCTTTAAAAATGTGCACAAAACAATGAATAGGAAAACACCAACTCAAGCCCATAGACCTAGAAGCTTTAGAGTATTTCAAAGAGTTTTGGACATCTATTATCATCTTTTGCTTGAAAGATGCTACCGACCACAAATCTGGCACCAGCCACTCCATACTTAATAAGGAAGTTACTTTGATGGGTTCAAGCGTTCTAAACGCTTGTGTAGAAGTAGGCACAATATAGGAGTGAGAATAGAAGAGCATCCTTCTTTGAACCAGTTTGGTTGGGCAAAGATGTGGGAACATTGTTGCTCCAATATCCGCATGTATAGCATTGAATGTGCCGGAGAGACTATGTAGTGACTACTCCTCCACCAACGTGGATGGAAATATGACTATAAATGCATGACAAATCTTAAGTATGAATCCATAATAACATTACACTGTGATTTCACAATTAGCTTTGTATTCTCAAAACATGTACTTACAATGTGTTGGAAATCGAGGTGGTTGTTGCAATTGCATGGTTGACATTGAGAAAACATGTTGCACAATGGCTACGGTCCCCTTGTCCTTGCGGTTCTTGAAGCCAAAGAGCTTTCCTTTCCAATGAAGATCCAAGTTTGCACGATTCCGCACACGATGAGGGCCAATAGCAGATGGTTTCATGTATACCCAAGCACCTTTGGTGAACTCTTGTGGCACCCACTCATCATCTATACCTCTAGTGTTGTGGCATGCAAGTACTGTGACCTCATCCTTTGGCCGCCTTTGCGAAGTAGAGTTGGCCATGGTTGAGCAAAGAAAATTAGGAGGAGGAGCAGGAACTTGCTTGTTGCTACAATGTAGGTGGGATAAAGTGATAGGAGAAGGTGGTTAACCCTTCTGGCAATGGGAGGAGAAGGTGGATAACCCTTGCTTGGTGTGGCAATGGAAGGAGAAGGTGGATAACCCTTGCTTGGTGTGGCAATGGAAGGTGGTAGGGGAGGAGAGAGGAGCTTCCTTGCTGCAGCAATGGAGATGGTGTAGAGAGAGAGTGTGTTGGAGTAGAGGATGAGTGTGATGGTTGCAACCAAGGAGAGGTTGGAAAAGGGGTTCTAGAGAGAGAAAATAACTTTTTGCCTAAGGAATACTTTTGGGTGAGCTCTGGATAGTAAAAAAAGATTTTTCAAAAGTTTCAAAAAAAAATTGAATTTTATGTTTTTGGGTGCATGTTTTGACTTTTTGAGGTCAAAAAATGCTTTTTTGACCATAAAATAGATTTAGGGGGGTTTTAGGAAGATAAAATTTGAGTTTTGAAAATTTTGAAAATTTCCAAATTTATGGGATTTTTTCAAAACCGGTTCAAAAAGGAGGGAAGTTGGAGGTTCCATATGGCCCACCCCCCCACCCCACCTTCTCACTAGGTAAGAGCCCATTTAAGAAGTGTAAGACTACTTTGTCCCCCTACATTTTTGAGGGCATAGAGTGTGTCCACCACCCTCTTCTCATTGGTTGGCCTCTAATTAACCTTAATCCCAAAGGGCCCCTAGAGGGTTCATATTTTTCCTATTGTCTTAGGAATTTCCAATGATCTCTTTGCCACTTGTGCTCCTTTCTTTACCCTCTCACGTGTAACTATCTCTAGATACAAGGTAGCAAGATTTTTCTAAGCCCATGAAAATAATATGAATTCACTCCTTGTTAACTGGATGAGATACATTTCCAAATCTTTGCAGTAGCATTCAAAACTTTTTTGTATAGATTTCCAAATTGTTCTTCTTCTATTGCATCCTTTTGAGCTGCTACAACATCTATTGCATAGTCTTTTCAATTCAAAATCACTTTAGAAATGCCTTTGTTAACTCCCCATAAGTTTAAAAATAGTTTACTAGGTACTTTGCTAACTGCTTTTTTTTCCTTTCCATACAATGTTGATCAAAATATAGCTTCCTTGTGTACAAGATCTAGACCCCATCTAGGAGCCTAAAACATTTCTCAAAGGACCGGACGTGTGATTTGGTCCTTGGCCAACGTTTCATTGAATTTACTATAACTGAATCCTTGATTTTTTGCTATGCCAGCTAAAGAATCAAAAGGGATATATTTTTGGGCTACTTGGAAGCTCAATACTGACTTTAGGCCATACAAAACCTATTGACAAGACAAAACGCATTGTGGATAGATTGAAAACATGGTTGACTTGGAAGAAGTTAATCTCACCCTATTAGGGAAAAGTCTCTATTTGGTGTCAAAAGAGGTGCTCTGGCCCTTATGATAGATGGCATTGTCCAAAGAATGTGGATGCAATAAAAAAACATGAAATAAATATGTACAAACATAACCGAAGTTTGAAGCTATTTGGTTGCATGCGTCTTTTACCTTATATGGATACCACGTTATGCACATGTAGAAGATCCTCTTTTATCACTTGCTAAGAAAGAATCAAAAGTTCAATGAAAAATAAAATCCATGAGAAAGCTATAGAATCTACTTCTTTCTTCACCAACCTTAAGAGAGGTAGATTATACATGTGAAATATCATTGACTTTGATAGTGGATAAAAGTCGTGCAAGAATTGGAGGTCAATAGGATAGGAAGAGGCAGAGGGAAAAAGTATGTGGTGAGATTTGGGGCTAAGGTTTTGAGTTTTGGCCAATGAGATTATGCATAGGTATAGAGAGAATTATGGAGAGTGGCTACAACATTGAATTGTGATATGAAGTACCTTAAAGGGGCATCAGTGGTTGTGGAAACCGATTGCTTAACTATTTTGGGAGTGATTATAAATTGTTCAACTCTTGATATTTCTATGTTGCGATGGACTATCAGCATTTAGTCCTTGATTCTTGACTTTGAGCATATTGTAGGGAAAGACAATCTAATGGCAGATATGCTATGTAGGGGAAGGTATGAAGATGAAGAGGGCATGGTTGTTTAGAAAGGAAATATAGCCATAAAATTTTCTTATTCTTAAATGTTCTACCCTTTCCCATGTGCTTTTGCACTTGTATCCTTGCGGTGTGATCAAAAGAATTGTTTGGTAGGATTTGAAGCCCACCATTTCAACATGCTTACTTATAACCCCAAAGTGGTCAGTGGATCATAAAGTAACGTACCACCCTTGGTATGCAACTATGAATGATTCTAGATATGCAACTTTCTTCCTTAAAGTGGAAAAAAATTGGTTCCAATTTGGAACCTATGCCAACCTAAAGCCAAAATGAAAACTTTTAACACATTAGAATTACAACTATTGACACAAAGAGATTATATATTTAAGTACATACCACATCAAAATTAATGCTCTCCACCAAAAATCCTGTAGAGAAATCAATAAACACAAGGGAGGCAACAAGGTGACTCTCCCCCCCTTCCAATCACAAATCATTAATATCCCACCCCTGTAAGAAATGAAGAATCCTAAAACCAAACATTGGAAAGATCTATGGCATTATTACTTGTGCAAGCATTTGTACAACAAAGGTTATATAAGAAAACCAGTACTTTTGCACTTTAGAGTACAATCAAACAACATTGTGATGCATGCTTTATACAATTTGTAAGGAAGCAATGTGTTCTTGTGCATGTGGCCTCATATATGCCTCTAGGTGTGTGTTACAGTGCGTATGGAAGCATCTAAAGACAATTATTTTAGAGTGATAACAAAAAGAAAGTGTTACAGTGCAATATGCAATATGCAATTTGCAAGGTAGCAATGTGCATGTGGTCACATGTATGCATGTAGGTGAGTATTCTATGAAATATTACTTACTTTGTATGCCCTCTCTTTGAAGTTCTTTTCAATTCTACTTCGACCAAGAGCCTCTTTATCTTGTGCAAACAGAGAGGGATCATTTATGTTCACGATCTCTTTCATTATAGAAGCATCAAACTCATCCTACAAGAGAAGAAACTTAATAATTGAGAGTAACCAAAGTGAGAGCATAGACAAGAGAAGAAGACACTAACCTTCCAAACAAGCATTGCTAAGAGAATGCTTATGCAAGGGTGATCATGCATGTTTTGTAGCTTCTCTTGAGGCCTTTTCAAAGGATTTGTACAGAGGTGAATGGTTTCTCATAGGTCGCTACCTAAGTAGCTAAAAAACCAAGAAGATTGGATTGAAGAAGACTTCAAGAGGATAAGAAGAAAATCATATGGATACTTATTGAAGGATGCCCACTTATGGAAGCATCCTATAATAAGAGAAGGAACATCCACTACAAGAGGTTGTGTGCACTTGTGCTGTTTTTAGCGACGGAAATACGTTGGGTTTTTATACTCCCTGGTGTCGCTAAGATCGTCGCTAATAGTGTCGCTATGGGAACATCGCTATATGTGTTGCTATCTGCGTTGCTATTTGCGTTGCTATCTGTGTCGCTATATAGCAACACAGATAGTGACCGTTGCAAGCTTCCTATAGTGACGCTCATAGGTATGTTGCAGAGCCTTATATAGCGACACTTATAGCGATGCCCGAGAGTAAAAAATTTTGGGTGGCAGGGCATTTCACCCATCAACCGTATTGAATGTTTAAATCATAGAGTAAACCTAAATGAATCCAAGATACCTTTGAAAGAAAGTGCAAGGTATAGACCCAAAGTAGTCACCCACAAGACAATGTTAACCATTAACTCCATCATGCATAGTATTGTTTGCATAATAAAGATACAAAACTGACAAAAGTAAATTGACGAAAGTAAATCAATGACAATTGTACACATCATAGGCAAAATCACTTGATTGTTAAGCTTTGCAAATGTAATAGGTACAGCACCATTGTCATTATTGAGAAAATACATGGTTTTCCAATAGTTACAAAAAGACGCATACACGTCATCTCATTATACATGCTATGACAAAAGGAAACTAATGCTATCTGGCTACGGCGAGAATGATGTCTTCTAATCAGACATCTCAATGCATCCAAGTGGCGTATCTGTCGGATTCTGCAGAAAAAAACAATAAGACTTTTTGTAAGTATAAACATATAATTTACAAAACAATCTATTTTCTTAGCTTATCATTAAAATACAACAAGTGTAAAAGAGTAAAGTGAAATACTAACCATGCCGCTGCGAGAACTTAGAATGTCCATCAAGGCGTTTAAGCCCTTTTTGCCCGCGTACTCGCGCTCGTATGGTGTGGGTCACATCCTATCATCAACCACTGTTTAAAACATACAAAGAATCCATTTGTTGGGGTAAAGCCCCATATGGCCGGTTAGGCCAGCCACTATACTTATTCATTATGTACATAATAGAATAAGGGGGCTCACATGTAGAGAGTGAGTTTCAGTCCCTGCAAACACAAGGTCTCCTCTTCTCCTCTCTTCTCCATTGCTGCACACATGCTCTCACTTGCGCACTTCAATTGGTATCAGAGCTCAGGGATTGGGAGCACCATTGGAGCTCAGCGGGAAGTAGAAAGAGAAGCAGCAAAAACTGCAGCGCGTTTTTGCAGATCTGTTTTGGCCTACCAAAAAGTTTTCATTCAAGCCGATTTCGTGATTCTAGATCGGTTTTTTGTCCTCTTCAACTTTGTAGAAGAAAGTTTTCTCAAAATCTTCACCAATTTTGAGATACGTAACTCAAACTGCATGCACATGTAGAGTACATAGGTGCAGATTTTTACAGATCTGTTTTGACCTGTATAAACACCACATTTCAGGTCCATTCTCGTGTAGCCTAGCCGTTTTTGCGTGGTCTATAACTTTGCAGAAGGAAGTTTCTGCAAATTCCGAGCGGTTTGGAAGATATGAGCTGACAGGCTGCAGGGTATTCGAAAAGTTGAAGATTATGTATCCATATTGTGGTGATTTGCTACATTCAGAGAGCTCGGATTGAGCTTTTGTCATTCTCTTGTTTTACGCATTGATGTTTGCTCTCAGTGAAGAGAGTGTGGGTTGATATTTTCAACACATTTATGCGCACACATTGAGAACAGTTCGTGGATGTATGCATTCTTGTGGACTCTCAGGTTCGAGAGTGGCTTCATCACAGGTTATGTGCATTGACTTATGCGATTGAGCAGATTACGAAGTGTGGTGCACAGATTTACAGAGAGTTTTGCAAGCATTTTTGGCATGATTGAGAGCTGAATTTTCAGCTGATTTGGATGCTCATTTGCTACACAATTGATACATGCTTGATGCTCGTTATATTGCCATGTGGATGCGCATGATGTGTGCTTTTCGGGAGGTGGTATTCTTCGCCTTGCAATGGCATATATGGGCTGATTTTCAGCTATTTTGAGCATCAATTTGTGTCATATTTTGGTTGGTTTGCATCCGAGTTTATGCTAGTATATGCTTTGCTTGTAGAGTGCGGTTGATGCACTTTGTGTTTCGGATTACAGGATTGTTTTCCAAGTTAAGGAGTTGAGACTTTGGGGCAACTCATGTATACTTGAGTGCGGATTGTGCGTATGATTTTCTCATGGTTTTGAGCATGTTTATGGCATGTATGGTTATTATGGTTAGATAGCCAAATGTTGCCGAAACTCTGCCGGATTTTTCTTGCGAGTTTATTTGTTTATGCACATGGTTTGCAATCGTGTTTTGATTGCATTTGGCACTCAGTGGTTGCTTTGCCATAGTGTTTTAGCATCGCATTGTGAGAGTGTTTGCTCACCGGATTATGTCATTTGACATACATGTGGTAATCTCTTCAGGAGGGAGATTGTTGATGATAGTTTCATCGATTACCACATAGTGCTCTTGAATTAGAGTGGGTGTTTTGGCATTATTTGAGAGGTTTTGCTCACTTGTTTCGTTACATTGATCACCATATTTGTTGATACTTCTCTTAGACAACTTATGCCAGCTTATGTTGTATTTTGACAGTACTTGGTGTATGAGTTAGCCAGGCTTTGGCTATTGTCAGTTGATCGATTTGTGCTTGGTCTTATCACAGGTTATCGCCATGGATTTGGCATGTACATCATCGTCAGGGTTTGTGCTTTTCCATACAAAGTTTGATGGTTCAAACTTTGAGCATTGGAAAGCAAGTATGCATGATGCATTGACTCAGTTGTTGGGCCAAGTGTTGCCACTACAGGGCATGGATGCTAGGCCAGAGTCTATGACTGACAATGAGCGGGAGGACTTGGATGAGCTTTCACGTTCGACGATCATGTTACACCTTGGTGAG
Organism: Adiantum capillus-veneris; assembly: GCF_014529385.1. Taxonomy (NCBI): domain Eukaryota; kingdom Viridiplantae; phylum Streptophyta; class Polypodiopsida; order Polypodiales; family Pteridaceae; genus Adiantum; species Adiantum capillus-veneris. Next base: position 139,792,948 of record NC_140931.1, on the reverse strand, counting down.
TCTGTCTATCGCATTGGGTTGGATGCATGTACAACTAAAGAGTTATGCCAAAGATTGTGCAATGCTTTTGGCACAAATGAGTCTAGAGAGATGCCTACAATCAAAGGACGATCTTGCAGACATAGAGATGTTGTGTGTTGGCATTGTGGTCATACAGGGCATGTACATAGGCATTGTTTTCGACGGATGAGAGAGCGCAAGAGACAACATAAGAGGGATGCTATCACTTTGGATGATGTGGGAGTAGATGTAGTGTATGTGGCTACACATGACGGAGATGTCGCATTTGCTTCCATGTTTACTCTTGACTTTCCTATGTCGGTTTTTGATGACACATTACCTTCGCATTGGATACTAGATGTGAGTGCTAGGTTTCACGTCACGCCGAGTCGTGAATGGTTTAGCACATATGCTAGTGGTATGCTTGGACGTGTGTGTTTAGCTGATGGTTCAGTGCATGACATAGTTGGTGCAGGAGATGTCAGACTAGTGGTGCATATGTGTTGCGAGATGTACGCCATGTGTCAGGTTTGACACAGAGCTTGATCTTTGTGAGTCACTTACGAGACAGTGGATGCGAGGTAGTGTTGGATAAGCACAGTTTCAGATTGCATCGTGGACATCGTGGACAGCTAGTCATAGCTAGAGGTGCTAGCTAGTGTTGGCACGATGCATGAGATGCAAGTACGTCATGTGCGAGACGGCACAATTTTCGTAAGTACGCAGCCATGCAGAGAGACGAGGCATGTCTCCTTTGCGGATAGGTTGCATGATGCTCCAGTTTGTGAGCATGTTGAGCCAGTTGTGCAGCAAGGCATGTCATTCATGGATACGATGATGGATATGGATGAATTGAGTGCTGAGGATTCAACCGTGATTCAGTCATTCATGGATATGCTTAGGCCAGAGGCTGATGTATGTGAGTTAGAGCTAGGCATTGCTCTTACCACACAGGGTTCAGGACAGACAGACGCTCTTGGTGCGGATGTGACATGCGATGGACACAAAGATGGATTCCAGGGATTGGAGTTCGGGTGTCAGGGTGATTTCCATGAGTGGATTTCTAAGCCAGATTTGACTGAGATGGTCAGATTGGCAGACATTGCTAGGATTGCATCAGCATTCGGGAGTCTCATGTACGAGATACTCATCTCGAGACCCGAGATTGCATTTGTAGTAGGTGCATTTGCAGTGGGAGTAGTTAGTCGTGCAGTGACTGACGTTGGCCTTGAGCATAGGGGTACTTTGCAACGTATGGTGAGATACCTGCACGATGTGTGCGGCTTTGGTGAGGAGTATGGTGTCGATCGCTCTATACTTCCTCTACAATTAGAGCTGGATGCACACAGATTCAGTGAGCCAGTGGGTGTTGGCTGAGGTCATACTTGTGATGGCCTTGTACAGGTTTTGTACGGTTTTCTTTTCTCTCTCACGGCCACATTGGCCTTTACGTGGGAGGTTGTTGGGGTAAAGCCCCATGTGGCCGGTTAGGCTAGGTGCCCGCCCACTATACTTATTCATTATGTACATAATAGAATAAGGGGGCTCACATGTAGAGAGTGAGTTTCAGCCCCTGCAAACACAAGGTCTCCTCTTCTCCTCTCTTTTCCATTGCTGCACACACACACACACACACACACACTCTCTCGCTCGTGCACTTCATCATTATGTTAGAATTTAAAAGTACAAATAGACATAACAACCAAACCTAAAGAGCAATGAAAAAACACTCACAAAATCGACCTCAAATGATGCCCACCTACCGCTCCCCAAGTGGTGCGAGCTCCCTGCCTCTACTCGCGCTTTGGCTGCCTCCTTTTGTTGCTTCCACTTGTCAGGATTCTCACGCGCTGCTTCCACTTGTCAGGATTCTCCTTTTGTTGCTTCCACTTGTCAGGATTCTGGCGCGATGCTCGCTTCACATTCTTCTAATTTTCTTTGGCCAATCAATCTACTATGTTCCACCCATGCTTTATTGCTTTTTGTACTTCACAATACTTGTGCTTGCAGTATTCGCGCATTCGAACCTTTATCAGGTCTTCATTGAAGGGCTCATCCCGACTTGACATGAAAAACTCGTCATGCAGCATGTTGATGACTCTGTCTTTTAATTCACTTTGAACTTCACTCCAGGTGTTTAGTATGTAGTGTCTAAACACTTGAGAGCAAAGACCGCACATGCGCAAGATCACCTTCTTACCTTCGTCATCCAAGATGATGCCGCCACTGATGTCGACCGAGTACAGCAAGCCCTCTCGCTTGTGAGCGTGAACCTGGGTGTGTCGGTAGTGGTATCTAGCAGCTTCTCAATGGGGGTACGGACGTCAGGTGTCTCCACTGGAGTCTGGGCCCCGAAGCAAGGAGTGTGGATTGGGGTGACTCCCGGAGGAGTAGCTAGTGGTGTGTAGCCAGGAGCAGCCGATAGCTGTGCAAAACCTGGCATAGATGGCAATGTCGTGGCTGGTGTGGAGGCAAGCAAAGAAGGGAAAGGTAAGGAGCCTTGTTGAACATGAGGTGGTGTCAAGGCATCAGGGGTGGCATCCCCACAGCAACCGCCGCTGCCATCACTAGAGCATTGGTGCTTAGACGAGTGTGAAGATCATCTCATCGACACCGAAGCTTCAGAGCGCACTGAACGATCCGAAACAGAGGGAGATGTTGAAGGAGCAGAACAACATGATGGTGCTCCAGAGAAATGATGCTCCTCGTACCACCTCCTCTACTGGGGTGACAAAGAAGAAATAAACTCATCATCATCTATACCTGCATTAAACACACGAAAATTTAATCTTAATATTGAATGGAGAAGAAAAAATGGACAATTTATAATCTATACTTTAGATAATAGGGAGAGGGATTCTTGTGTAGAGAGAGAGAGAGAGAGAGAGAGAGAGAGAGAGAGAGAGAGAGAGAGAGAGAGAGAGAGGACTCATAAAGGGGGAGGGATTCCTGTGTAGAGAGATTCTTGTGGAGTTCTTGTGAATTTGTCTCCCATGTGCATTCTATGTATCTTGTAAAAGGATAAAACTCATAGTGCAATGGGGACTGATGCTGAAATCGCAAAAGAGGTGATCCATCCTGCTCACAGATGCAGCATCTATGAGCAGAGACAGATCACCTCCTTCATGATTGCAGCCTCAGTCTCCATCGCACTCAGAGTAGGAAAGTTGCGTCGGCGTAGTAGACTTTCACGACACACCAAGGAGTGTCCCTATTTATGAGAACATACCTGGAGCATACCTGGAGTGGAAGCAATGATGATTAAACATAATTTAAATTTCTCAATAGCATATAGACAGGAAATATCACCTGCCAGAGCCACATAACTTACATGAGAGCTTTCAAGCAAATAACTTCTAAAACTGGATGTTAACTATTTACATGCTTACTTGTTCACAATGCTCGGGTAGTACGAAAGTGTCTCTTAGGTCGGTCCATTTTTTAGTTGAATCCACCTCAAGGAAACAAGACTCTCTTCTGCACACAGTAGCGTTGCAACCCTCCATGTTTATCTTGAACCATTGCACGTCGAACAAGTCAACAAAAAATCCTCTATAATCGATCCTCAAAATCTCTTGTAGCGTGTCAAAGTAAGTCAATTCCACCACCACATGATCTACATCAGAGGACCGTCGTCGACTAGACTGTTCAAATTTTTTCATGATTCCACAATCTTGAGTAAAATGCTTTGTGTCGATCTGTTCCACCCTAATATGTTGACCTTTACACCATGTTGTTGTGTATGACTTATTGTTGGAAGGATATGCCACGACGGACGTCAGCACAGCGAGAACTCACCTAACAAGATTTATCATCTAAGGACGAAGCTTGACCCGCAGGCGCATGGAAGCAAGCATAGGGTGTCAATCTACACTCGACCGACTCCTAACTAATTCCTACAGAGGTCTCTACCCAATGTCTAAGCTACAGCCTTCAGGAGTGCATAAGAGGAGATTTCCTACAACGCTTTATAGAGCCGAATACCCATCAAACAGTCTCAAAATGCCACAGAACTTGAAGGAGACCCTACTAACTCCAATAGGTCACTCTCCCTAAGGTCTATGAACCAAAACCCCAACCCAAACCGCACGGTGAAAAATCACGTAGGATGTCTGGCCAAAATTTGCAGGTCATCATTTCCAAAATCTAAAGTGCCTAATGTGTAGCTCTACTCAATGCGAACACGTGGATATGCTGCAATGCAAAATCGGACAACGTATGCTCACCGAATCACCAGATGAAGCTCGCAGATGGAGCTCGCAAAACCGGATCGTACGCACGCAATGTATGTATTGGTTCGTAGCTCTCGTCGGGGGCAACACGCTGCACTTCTCCGCACTCGATTCCGACCACTGGTGTGCGCATAGCGTCAAGATGAAGCTCTCACTCTCTCTCGTACACAGTACGCTCACTCACAGACTTCAAACTTTTTAAAATGACAAAAAGGTTTTTCATTAAGGTCAAAAAGTGGTATAAATACCTTACAATTCTCAAACCCTAATGTTCCAATTTAACCATCTACTCAATCTAAGTGTCAAAACTGGGATACAATTTGGAAACCTCTATAAACCCCAATATTTACAAAGGTGAAGTGTTGGGTTTTCTCAATAAATGATTAATTACAAAAAATAATAATCCGCCAAGCAGTCATTTTCCATAGGGAGTATCCAGCTTCTAACACTCCCCCCCTCCTTGCTCATGTCGTCCCCGACATGGCTGTTGAGATGCTTCTTCATCGTAGGCTTTCTCTCATCTTGAGCAGTGACTCATATCTTGCATGTGGAGCTAGTAGCGTCGAGCCGAATATGTCAGTGCTGATTGTGAAGAAGCCGGTGTAGAAGGCTTCTTCAAAGGCCTGGAGGTGATAGGATGGCAAAAACATGATCCTTTGATACAATACATGTATCACCTCATGGGATGGCTGACTAGACAGATCATATGCACATCTGTATGTATCTTGAAAGAAGAAGATATTGTCTGTCGCTGCCTGGCCTGGTTTGAATGTCTCGAAAACTGCCAAAAGTGTTTTGCAAATATTTCTCATCATAATGCAAGATAGGTCAGGCGAGTCAGTGAACAATTTGATGGCGCCCGTAAGGGTTTTCACCATGTATTGAACACTTATTCTCTCGCCTTCCTTCAAGCCTGGCAGCTTCGGGTAATTTAGCCAAGTAGGTTGGCTTCTTTGCAATAGCTCATGGGCCTTCCACGTCCGCATCCTTGGTAGAGGGCAGAAACTTAGGTTATCTCTGATGACTTTAGGTGCCTCTACCAGATGGATTAGATAATGTGGATACTTTGTTAGCCATGCCTTTCTCCACATGGGCTGAGAGTCGACTATCAACTTTACCCCTTCAGGCTTGGAGATGTCTGCTTTGTACAGTGGCATTGTTGGCTCCTCTCTGATTCTTTTGTTGATTGTGGGAGCTTCGTACTTTAGCAGAGGATATGGGAGAGAGGGCTGCAGCCATTCACGCCGAAGGTTGCTGGCGTCTATCTTTTGAATAGTCATTGATTTAAAGACCCTCTGCTCCCATTCCAAGGCTTCTTTGGCCATGTCTCTGATTTTTGCTTCTATGGCCTTTCGCAGCTTCTCTTCTTCTTGTTGTGTCAGATCTTGTGGCTCTTGAGAGGATCCTACAAGGATTTCCTCTTGCATGGGTGTGTCCAGGATCTGCCACATTCTCTAAGTCTATTCCTTCCATGGCTGCTGGCCCTGTGCTAAACTGCTCTTTTGTTTGCTTCTGGCCTCTCAACTCTTCTATTTGCTTCTGAAAGGTCTTCTTTTCTGCTTCAGCTTGTTCTCCCATATTCACAAGTAGGTCGTTTAGATCGGCATTTATTTTTTCCACCTCTTCGAGCTTCCTCTTGATGGTTTCTAGCTCATTCTACATTGCTTTGTGCTCTTCTTCCATGTGGGTTTGCATGACCACTGACCCCTCAGCCATCATTAGCCTCTGCTTTTTCTCTAAGGCTAACTCCTTTTGGAGCTCTTTCATTTGTTCTTCATAAAGCTGACTCTTTGAAGCAGTGTGAGTTGAGCTAGTAGCTTTGACTCTGGCAGGAGATGCTCGTAGCCGTTGGATGGTTTGATCTTTGACTTTAATCTGGTCTTTTATCTCGATTACCTCATCCTAGCTAGCTTCCTGCTCTATCTCTGCCTTCTCTTTGGCATTCCGCATGGCTTCCGCTTCCTTGGATTCTTTAGCAAGTTGTAGGGTTAGGTTGTCCCTTTCCCTCTCTGCATCTGTCAATGTCTTGCTGAGTTTTCTGTATTCTCCTTCAGCTCTTTGCAGTCTCTGAGCTGCTGCCTTATTTTCTCTTTCCATCTCCTGGAATCTTTGCAATGTCGTGGCTAGACTGGCTTGCAGCTCTGCTTCCTTCTCTATATGCCCTTGTCTTTGTTTTTGGAGAGAGTCAACTTCAGATTTGATCAGAACTTCATTGGCTTTGAGATTAGCCATCTCACTTTCCATGGCCATTGATTGTGTCCTGAGCCCGGTTAGCTTGTTCATCACCACATCCCAATCATTGGTAGGTGGCTGCAGGTCCACTGTATTAGTAGCCATCTCTTTTAGTTCCACTAACCGCACGCTCTGCATCTGTTCTTTGGGCCCTGTGCTTGCCAAGTCAAATGCTACTGTTGCTACCTCTTCTCTTGAATATCCCGCAGCTAGTAGATCTTGAAATGTGTTAAACCTTCTTTCCTCCGGATCTATCTTTTCCTCTTTTTGTTCATCTTCTTCTTGCTGCTCTTGCTCTTGGCTCTTTTCTTGCTGAAAATCTTCTTGTTCCTCCTCCTTTTGTTGGGTTTGTGGAGGGCTACGAGGGGGTGGTGATGGCGGTGGGCTGGACTCCGGGCTTGGACTCCGGGCTTGACGGTGGAGTTGGTGGCTTCTTCTTGAAGTCCCGGTCCCCGCCTTGGTCTTCCGCTCTCTTTCCTGGCCTTCCTGCTCTTCTAGCAGTTGCCGTCTTACTTCATCCACTTCTTCTTCTGTAAATGGGATGTTAGGGATGTTTTCGGCCGTAGCATCCAGGATCTCAAAATTTTTGATGTAATCTTCAAACCTATCTCTATGCACCCTTCGGGATGATCGCGACATGGCCTCTAGTGATGGCTTCCATAGCTCAAATCTCCCTTGAGGACTCTTTTGGCTCTGAAGCTTTCCATTAGCTGCTCTAGTCGTGCCGCTTTCTATGATTTTGTCTCGTTGACCGGCACTTGTACATATTCCTTCTTTCCCTTCTTCAACTCTGGCTACTCCTCTTGCACGGTCTCTAACTGGTGCTTCAAACGTGTTGCTACCCTGGGTGCTTTGGGCTGTTCATCCTCTTTATCTTCCTTGAGCCTTAGCCATAGCCAGTCATTCTGTGATGGAGGGTCAGGCCATCTTCCCTTGGCGTGCAATTCCCCATAAACCACTTTCGTGATCAGCTCACCCAGCACAATGTAGTTGGGGTTCTTGTTGCCCATCTTCACCAGATTATCATGGATATAGGCAGCATAGTTGATCACCTTCGGCTTGCTCTTCTACATTGCCCAGGTGAAGGTTGTGGCAATTGCTCCAGGCGGCATTCTGTACTTCTGTGGCCGCTTTGTACACATGTGGAAATACTAGTTGTAAAGCTGGCTCATGATTGCCACTTTAGGGTTTGCAATATCTTCAAAGGTGTAGTTGCTCTTCTTTTCAGAGTACACCTTGACTTCATCTCTTCTTTTGGTTACACTATCCCCTTTGTTGAAGAGGTCTAGTGTGGCTTCCACCACTCTCTCTGTGATTACAATCACAGTGTCCGGCTTGCCCTGCAGATCCGTAACTCTGGCCACTTCATCTTCTTTGATTGTAGTCTCAAACTCCCATACTCTTTTTATGTCAATTCCAACTGGCACAGCTTCAAAATAGTTATGGAGATCTATTTTCTCTAGGTACTCTGCCATTTTGCTTCTGACAAACTCATTGAGCTCTCGAGGTAGCATGGGTAGCACTATTACATTTCCTTCGGTATCTTTGAGCACGCCTTGGTAGATCTTCAGATCATTAGACTCTAGCAAGTCCTCTTGAATCCACGTGCTAGTTGGCTTTAGAGTTCCTTCTGGGATGACAAACGGCTCCACTTCTTCCAAATAGTCTTTTATGATCATCCTCTTCTTCTTTGTCGGTGATTTTGCGGCTGCCATAGATCCTGTTGCACTCAGTAGTCCAAAGTTAGCGTTTTTTTCCATATCAACTGAGAAACTGAGTTTTAACTATCCAAATGACTTGAAAATTGAAAATAAAACTTAAAAGGAACTTGGGAAACCCTGTAAGTGAAATTTTTTTATGACACTTTGCATGTTGGTGGCCCTTGGCCTGTGCAACATGGCTATGTGATTGGAATTGGGTTTGCGCATCAAAATGTGCATTTTTGGGCAGATTCAGGCTTTAGGCTCACAAATTGGGTAGGATGTCCACAATAGGTGGCAAATGATATTCAAATGGGTTGAAACTTGATATATGAGCTCCTTGCACCATGGTAATGGCTCCCATGATGTCATTTCTTGCACAGAAGGTCAAAATTGAGCTGGAGACATCCTACACGTAGGATGTCTTTTTCATCAAAATAGCTTGAGATTCGTTCTGTGGGTAGCTCTTGGCCTGTGGAATATGGCCATGCTCTTGGATTTTGATTTGAACAAGAATTGGTGCTGGTAAGACCATGTGTAGTGTTTTTGGGCTCAAAAAGTGTATCTTGGAGGTGTTGGGGTCAAAAATTATTAGAATGGCTTGAAACTTGATATATGAGCTCTTGAAGGTGATATGAATAGATCTAGAATGGAAAAACATCATCTGTGGGCCAAAATTGTCATTTAGACATCCTACGCGTAGGATGTCTACTTCATCATTTTTTGCAGGTGACCACACAGATTGGTTGGCCATGTGCTCATGACTGTATTATGCAAGTTTCATGTGATTTGGACAAGTTTTGGTAGGTCTATGGTCCATTATTGCCTCTATGCACTAACTTTGCGTTTTTTGGTGCATATGAGGTCAATTTTTGTCCATATGTGATGAAACTTGGTGGGTAGCATGTAAAAGCTATTCAAAAAATGTGTGTGATGAAAGATGTTGGGGTTGGTGCCCAGAAATGGCCTTGAGACATCCTACGCGTAGGATGTCTCTTGACGAAATTTTTACTGAAGGTGCTTCTGGTGCCTGCCCTTAGTCCCCTTGAGTCCCTTTTAAGCCCTATTTCAACAAAAAAGTCAAATAGATAGAAAGTAACTCCCAGTGTGGATTTCAGAGCCTCTGAGCCGTTATCTGACTTTTGGAGTGCTTTTCGGCGATGAAATTTCTTGATGTTGGTCTCCATAGCTTCCCGATCCCTTGGGGATCCTTGCCGTATGGTTTTTGTCGACTTTGGCTTCACCGGAGCTCCGTTTGGCAATTTGTCGCTCTAGAAGCACCCGTGGTTGCATTTACATGTCTTCAATGACTTGTGGTGGTCTACCACCATAGGACTTGGTTGTTGATGGTCTAGGAAAGCCGCTTGTGAAGTTTGGTGGCAAACGGACATGCGGTTTGGCCGCGAGAGCTATTTCACGCTTTGTGTGTTTGATGCCATTTCTGAAGTTTAGTGCCGCTTTCGGTCACCTTTTGGTCATGTGGGCTACATATACTTGTCGAGCATGTCGAGATGCTCCCACCCATGAGTTTTGGTAGCATTTGGGCGCATCTCCGCCGATTTCCCATTTGGTGACCTCTTGCGGGGCTCTAGGAATTAGGTTTTTCTCGATGATTTTCTACTGCCTTTGGTCATCCAAGACTGGTCTCCTATGCTAGGGTAATCTGCCGATGAAGTCTCATTGCTTTTGGGTTAGCCGTTAGGTGGCCACTTCTACTTGTAGGTCTCTATTGCTCGCTTTCTGTGTGAACCGTACGCTAGTTTTCGCGACAAAACGACAAACATGCGCGAAAAGCTCAAGGTGGTGAACCTACCTCTCATGTCTGGAGCTTGTCGGGTAGTTGTGCGCGTCGTAGAAGCTGCTGGAAGTTCCGTTCACTCTAGGTGGCAGAAGCTCTCTCTCAAAGGTCAATAGTGGAAATGAGCTTAAAATGAAGTGAAAATTTCTTATAACGGGGGTCCCCGAACCACTTTTCATGAAATTTGACATGTGCTCCCAACTTCTTACGAGATGCGGTTTAGGCTCAAAAATTTCTTGATTTGAACTCCATTTGCCCAGTTTACGAGAAATTTGACGTTTTGGTCAAAATCTGGCCAAAACACGCTTTTCGCGTCATTCACATAATTGCACCCCCACTGTACCATAGATTGTTCTATAGTCACTGATCATCCCCATATTTTTTGTTTTTTATTACGATCGTTTTTCACCTGCTTTTTGTATTTTTGAATTTTTTTTGCCAAAAATTAGTAAAATTAAAAGAAAAATAGCAAATCAAACCCAGAAAATCCCCAAAAATCATAATAAATCAAAAACATTACCGCAAAACACTATATATACTCACATGCAATTTTTATGGCCGGATTTCTCCGTTTTTTCAATATTTTGCCCGAAAAATGGCTATTTTTACTTATATACACACACCTAGGGGCTTGATTTGGCGTTTGGCCCCATATACTTGTCTATTCATGCTGTATAAGGGCATATGTACTTGGGTTAGTCCAGAAAAGTTCACAATCAAACGAAAACCCTTAAAATAGTCGAAAAACATGCCCTTTTTTGCTCTTTCTGCCATTGGGTCCGCATTTGAGAATGCCTCCCCCCCTCCTAGCCGAAGTCCTCCCGGACGACAAGGTATCGCCTTGGCGTATGTGCCGTGCATGGGTTGAAAAAATTGTGCTAATGCTTGGCCGTGTAATGTGGCCCTATATTATGCATACTCTATCAATGCATGGAAAAATTAATGTTGTGCAAGAGAAGTGTATAAGCAAGATGCTTATTGGCATTCGCCGTCGGTTTCCTATTTGTTGTTGATTTGGTGGGCGGAGTTTCTTTGCAAGTAAAAGTTGTAACTCTACCGCTCTCTGTTTGATCGTTTTTCTTGCAAAAGTCGCTTGGTTTGCCGCTACTGTAAATATGGCCGAGTTGTCTCCTTAAAGAGAATTTTCATGGCGGAATTGGCCGTAGACCTTGTCTCTTTTGCTTTCCATGTGTAGCTTTGCCTTGCCACATAAATCGGTTTGCCGATTTCATATGCAGTTGTCTGCCTTCCGATGTTGCTTGTACTGAAGGAAGTTCCTGTTGCTTCGGTTTCGGGATCCAAATGCGAGTCTATTTGAGTTGTTGCTGAGCATTTTCTTTGGGATCCATATCTGTTTTATTCCCTTGGTTTTTGGTTGAACTATCTCTTTCTGTTGTATTGTGGTTTGTCTGCCATGTCACTTCTATCCTTCCGCACCCATACTTGTTTTTCTCGTGTTGCTAACTCTGATCTCTTCACTGTGGTCGGTGACTTTTTATACTTGTAGTGAACAATGTTGGCAGTTACCTGTTTGTTTACCATGGTTATCATGTTGTTCTTTAGTGGCACCCTTCCTTTTGGCTCTTTATACAGTGATTGCATTGTTGGCAGCTGATTCTTTCGGGGTTGTTGGGCAAAGGATATTACCTGTTGTTCTTGTGCATGCTGAATTTTGACTGCATTCGCATTCCAATCTATCTGCACATTATACTCTTTTTGCCAAGGTTGTCCCAACAACATGGGGTGTTGTGTGCTTTCATCCTCGACCACATAAAATTTGTGTGGGTAAATATATTGATGTAGTTGTACATGCAATATAATCCAGCTCGATGTTTTTAGCAAATGTGATGTAGAATGTAGTTGACCTTTGGGCTTGAGCTGTGTGTATAATCTGTAAGAGATCAAATTTGCTTGAGCTCCAGAATCAAGCAATGCAGTCGATTCAACTTGATTGCTACCCACCTTCACTGAAATTATTGGCTCCACTGTGTCTTCGTCGAAATTCGTTAGTCGAATAGCATTTATTCACAAAGCAATTATTGGCTCCACTGTGTCTTCGTCAAAATTCGTTAGTCGAATAGCATTTATTCGCAAAGGTGATCCACATTGTTGTTGTTGTCGCAGAAGCCATTTTTTGGCAATACGTTCTTTTGCTTCTGCTTGGGCTTCTTCCTGTACCCTCTGTTTCTCCTTCATCCATTGTTTTTCTTGATGGATTTGTTGAAGCATATCCTATGTTAGTGGTAAATGATATTTCTTTAATCGATACCCACTAATCCAATTTGGAATTTCTTCACATGCTAATGTAGCAAGCTTGACAGCTCCACTTTGTGATTGGTCACTAATCACAAAGGGTCCCATCCCTCGCTTTTTAAGTTTCTTGGCATGTTGCTTCAAGGTATAAACAAGTACATAATCACCTGTTTTGAACTCTTTCGTGCGCACATGCTTGTCAAAAAACTCCTTTGGTCTTCTCTTTTTAGCATAGATCGAAGCTACAGCTCTCAAGCGAAGTTCATCTAGATTTTCAAGATCATCTATTCTTGAAGAGAGCTCATGCCCTGTCCATTCTAAGCATTTCGCTACTCGTAGAGTTAGGATTAAAAACTCTATGGGTAATATAGCATTTAGGCCAAACATCATGTTGTACGGTGTCGTTCCTATTGATGTTTTGTAAGCTACCCTGTATGCCCATAGTGTTGAGTGTAGCTGTTGATCCCAATCTGTTCTTGATCCTGATACAATTTTAGTGAGAACCGTGCATAGTGTTTTATTTGTGGCCTCAGCTTGTCCATTTGCTTGTGGATGATATGGAGCAGATTTTCTATGTATGACCATGAATTCCTCTAGCAGATATTCAATGACTTCATTAAGAAAATGTGTTCCTCGATCACTGACTATTTCTATTGGTAATCCGTATCGTACAAAGACATTCTCGTACAAAAATTGTGCAGTGGTTCTTGCATCTGCTTTTTGTGTTGCCTTGGCTTCCGCCCATTTTGTGAGATAGTCCGTAGCCACAATGATATATTGGGTATGGGTGCGATATGCAGGGGGTGAAATAGGCCCCACAAAATCAATGCCCCATTTTGCAAATACCCTTGCTCCCATCATTGGCCGTAGTGGCATCTCATCTCTTTTATCAGCACCTTTGTGCGCTGACATGTGTCACAACGCTTTACAAACTCGTCAGCGTCCATATGCAGTGTAGGCCACCATATTCCTGCGGTTAAAACAATTTTTTCCGTCTCATCACCTGAAAAATGGCCTCCACTTATGCCCCCATGTGTGTGTTCTAGAATCAGCAGGTATTCACTTTCACTTGCACAGATTCTAAGTTGATTGTCCTTTCCTTGCTTATAGAGTTGGTTCCCAATCAAACTAAAGTCACGAGCCTCCAGCTCTATAGCCCTTTTCCGTGCTCTTGTTATGTTTTCAAGAAATGTCCTTGTGGTTAAGAAATCAATGATATATTGACTCCATGCAGGTGCAATGTTTACCTGAAACAATGTCGCGTGATCCACTGGTCGTTTGGCACTACATATAGTACAATTGTTAACATAAGCATGTGTGTCAGCGTACATATTTGGCCAATAAACCCCTAATTGTTTCAATTTCTGGTGTGTTTTCACTGTTGAACAATGAAATGCACAATCCTGGACATGTGCTTCTTCAAGATAACACTCGAATTCTTTCGGATTTATACATAATCGTAGAATTTGGTCCGATCCAAGATGATACAGCCGTCCTACAATCAACTGAAAGTTTTTTGTTTATTGAATTGTTTGTTGTTTGGATCTGTCTTCCTGGTTATCAAATCTACCTCCAAAAGAAAGAATGCTAACAATTTCCTAAGACCATTTGGGTATCATTTCAATATTGAAAAGATAAGCGCCAGGTATGTCATCATCCACTCCTTCAGGAGCTTCCCCGTTCTGTATCCTTGAAAGATAATCCGCCCGTAGATGAGTTTTACCCTTTTTGACTACCACTGTGAAATCAAACTCTAGCAATATAATAAACCAGCATACAATCCTCCCAGTATTGCATGGTTTATTAACCAGATACAAAAGAGCTTGATGATCTGTGAAGAACACAAATTTGTTTTCAAGCAAATAATGTCAAAATTTCTTTACAGCATAAATCATCCCTAACCCCTCTCTTTCGGTGGTTGTGTAGTTCTTTTCCGCACTATTTAACTGTCGGCTTGCATAACAAACTAGAAAATCCATTGTTCCGTCTCCAGGTTGAGCCAGAATACTCCCGATTGCATATGCAGATGCATCAATGTGAACATGGAATATCTTTTCCCAATCCGGTGCTTTAAGTACAGGTGCGGATACAAGGTTTTCCTTTAGCTTTTAGAATAAAATTTCACACTCCTCAGTCCAGTCGAAACTGACAAACAAACGATACAGAGGTTGTGCGATGACTGCATACATATATATGGATCTTCGATAATATCTGCAGTGTCCCATGAAGGATTGCACTTGTTTCGCATTAGTAGGCCTAGGCAGGTCTACTCTGACTTTGATTTTATCTAGGTCAGTGGTTATGCCATTTCTTGAGACAATGTGTCCTAAGATGCGGCCTTGCCTAACCATAAAAATACACTTTTCCGGGTTAAGACAGATGTGATATGTTCTACATTTTTCAAATACATTTTATAGATGGTCTATATGTTCCTCTCGTAGAAGAGAGTGTACACAAAGATGTATATTTCTAGGAATATTCTCAGGTATTCTTTGAAAGCATGCATCATTAACCTTTGAAAGGTAGCTGGGGCATTAGTTAAGCCGAAAGGCATAACTCTATACGCATATATTCCCCATTCTATGGAAAACGCTATTTTGTGTTGATCCTCTATTGCAATTGCCAGTTGGTTGTAGAAAGGAATAAGCCCATTTCCCTGCCACCCTCTCAAGTACATATTCTGTGATTGGCAAGGAATAATTATCCCATATGGTAGCTGCATTTACCTTTTTGAGGTTTACATACACTCCCAGCTTTTCGTTCTTCTTGGGGACTACCACAATGGGTGACACCCAATCTGTATGTTCGATTTTATAGATGAATTCAGTATCCATCAGCTTGTCAATCTCCTCTTTGATTCGTTTAGCAAATGTGTCATTATATGTATAAGGACGCTGTTTGCTAGGTTTGGCATCTCATTTCAAAGGAATTGTATGTTGGAATATCGATGGATCAACTCCTTTGAGGTCTTTGTAGGACCATGCAAACACATCTTTGTACTTCTTGAGAAGTTGTGTTAGCAGTTCTTCTTCTTTAGGCTCTAAATTGGTTGCGATATAGACCGACTGAGGCTCTTCACCTGGTTCAGCGAGGTCTATCCTTTTTGCATTTTCTGGCCCATCGTAAGATTCCTGGTTTGTTCTTTCCCTAACTGGTGGTGTTATTATGATTTTTCTGTCCTGGATGGTGAATTTCCGATAGTGTGATGGTACATTCATGTTCCCTTTTTCTGACTCCCCCTTACCATCACTATCTCCCTCAATAGTCCATACCTCTCGTAAAGACGTTTTAGTTCTTGGTATTTCTGTTTACGCTTCAGTTTGGTCCACTCTGGGTCTTTTGTTGTTTCTTTTTTTTATTTTTGAGATGTTTGTGATTTTGTTTCTGTTTTAGCTTTCCATACTTGTCTTATTTTCTCTCGCGTTCTTTCCCTTCGAACTTTTGAGAATCTTCCTGATATTTGATCTTTTACACAAACCTCTGCTGACAAGCATTAGATAGTGAGTTTTATCTTTTATCCTGGGCATCAGATTCTCTCTCTATTTGTTTTCTGCTCGCTTTTCCTATAGCGTTCGCGGCATCTAGGGTGATGATTGGAAAAATCATAAAACGTGATATTCTCTGTTTTCTCCCCACGCTCACTTGAGCTGTCTGAACACTCATTATCTGCATCGTTTTTTACCTCCAGATGCTCAGAGGAGTTAAAAAACTTTTCTTGTTCTGGTGGTTCTACCATCTCATCTCCTCCTGGTATAAGGCTTACCATGTAATAGGGTAGCACATCATAGCCATCCTTATCGCAAAATTTTGTCGTTGGACTATCTGTAATGGTACAAACATCCAATGTTGCTAGTATGTGTTCCCATTCTAGAGGTTCCAAGGCATCTTCAGGAAAAGGTTCCGAAATATAATCCTTGTCCACAATCGCTCTTTCTAAGACGCATTCCTCTCTTTTTAAGCTCCCACAATGTGAAGCTCCGCACATCCATAGCTCTTTTTGTTGCCCTAACCATCCTGGGAGTTCCGATCCTGCCAATGTAGCTGAATCAAACTCTTCCACTGGTGTCTGGTTCACATCCTTGTACTATGGTCTTTTAGGTGTATTTTGGTTGTTTTCTCACCATGTCTGAGGTATATGTGATCGTAACCCCAATCCTGGACTATCTTTAATTGTCGCATGAATGGTCTTCCCAAGATGATCTCGTAATTGTTATTTTTGTCTAAATCGACTATTGCAAATGTATACTCATACTCGATTCCGCACAAGGTGACAATCACTTTTTCTAAGAGTCCTAGAGGCTTCTCCATGAACCCATCTGCCAATTGAAATTTCATTCTGGTAGCTCTCAAAGACAGTCTTTCCCATTTTTTCTAGATTTCCTTGGTGGCGATAGCGAATCCTGCTCCACTGTCAGGAATAGCTTTGGAAACTAATCCTTGGAATTCTACTGGTAGCGTGGTGTTTCCATCTTCTCCCTCGTAATATTCTCCAACCTTGTTTAAAGGTACTGGCCTAGTGTTTAGTTGAGGCCTGTCCAATTCTCTAATCCCTTCCTGAAGCTTCGAGGTGGGGTCTTTCACTCCAAATTTTTCTAGGCATTTGCCTGTTGTGGTCCACATGTTTGGTCGTAACCTTAGGAGTTTGGCTAATGCGATTGTGTATGCCACCGGGGTGGACAATAACTCAATCAACCGTTGTGAATCCATCACTCTATTAGAAGAAAGTCTTTGAGATGGGATTGCTCTCACCTGAGACTTGGCTTCATACTCTCGTAGGTAAGAGGGTAGAGTTTTCAGCGAGTCTAGTTGGCTGTGCCCCGAACTAATTGCTCCCTGGTCTCCCCCTTGTGAGTGCATATCAAAGTTCATTTGCGACCTTGCCTCAAATTCTTCAATAGGAGGTAAGATCTCATTTTTCTCTTTTCTCGTGCTATTCATGTGGTAACTCACCCTATTAGCTTCGTTGGCCTCAAGGATTTTCTCCACAGATCATCTAGACCGTTACAGTCCTTACCCATTTCTGCCAATGTTTTAGGCTGGAACCCGTCACTTGCCTCATCTATCGTATTTGGCACTATGATAGGCTCTCCCCTAGACTCATCGGCATTCGTGAGTCTTTCCTTCGTTTCTACTTGTTCCTCTAAAGTTGGTTTGATAGGGATTGGAGCTGGTACTTCATGCCAATTTGCAGGTTTACCAAGCGGGTTTTCTATCAAAGATTGAGTTGTTTCAATCATCTTTCTACACATTTCCAACATCTATTTTTTTATTTCAGTATATGGATAAGTCATCCATCTTTGCTCTTGGGTTTGGTTCTTTTTTAGTATGGCTTCGTAAGCTTTTAAAATTGTATCTAATTGCTCATTTACCTTGTCTGCCAGTATTGATCCTCCTGATCCTGCAATTTTGGGTTCTGCTATTTCCTTGGGTGCTATGGTTGCCGCAGTGTGTGAGCTTAAGCTAGCTAAATCCTCTAACCGCTCTAATCTATCCTTTGTGTGCTTTAACTCCTCGGATAGAGCCGTTTGCTCTCGTTCTCTCTTGGCTTTCATACGCGCCTTTCTAGATTTCCAAGTGCTTCTATGACCCTTCACTTCTGAACTTGGGGCATCGATTTCTGGCTCTTCAATTAGGGTTCGTTCGTCATTCTTTGAGCTTGGGCTCACGTCACTGCCTGCATAGGTATTATTGTTTCGTTTTTTGACCCTCCACTGGAAGGCACTGCTTCCAGCATGTTCAAGGTAGCTTTTGCTCCTTTGCTCGAGTTCTTAGGGCAATCCGAAATCAAATGAGTAACTCCACATTCGGTGCAATATGAGTTGACTCTAATGATTTCATCATGAGGACAGTCTCTTAGCCAATGGTCTCCACCACACTTGTAGCACGGTCCCTTAGGTTGTTGAGGTGCTTCTTGAGCTCCTCTTTGTTGGTATGCATGTCTCTGCCCTCCCATGCCTCCGTTGGCTATGAACAAGAATGCTCGTTCATCCAAGCTATATCTTCCTTCTCCTGTTGCCTGCGTAGCTGTTGGTGGTCCTACACCTCCTATCATGCTCCATGGTTCTGGTGTTGAGGGTTCTTCTTGTGGATAACAGACAGGATTTGCAGCATATCCATTGGGATCTTCATAATATGCATGCATAGGCACCAAAGCCTTCTCTTCTGATTCGATTACTGTTGGTGCGTATCGTATGCCAACTGGTCATAATCCTAGTAGGGGTGGTTGTTGCCCCAACACTGATTGTGGTCTTTCTACACCTACAGGTCCTGGTAGGTTGCCTGCTTGATACCTAGGCATCGGTGGAATTTGAGGAGATGCTATCTGAGCTTGGGGAGCGTAAGGTCTCTCTCTCACATATCCCTTGTTATAATAACATTCCTCCGTCCCATGGTTTGTCCATTTTTGTTCAATAGCACACCACTTGGGCTGTTTAGCCTGGGGTTTGGCGTACAAGCTAATCTTTTTTAGCACTTCCTCTACAAGTTGTTCCTGGTTTACAGCTACTTCTCCTTTTGGTGTTGTCTTAGAAGACTTGCTTCCACTTTGTTGTGAGGATGAATCGTCGTCAAGATCCTTGAACTCACCCTCTTTGTAGACCGCACAATTGTCTACAAGGTAAAGAGCCTCCTTTAGTTAACTCATTTAACGTCGTGCTCCTCTTCATATGTAAGTCCTTCTGGAGATCTGCATTTCTTAGTCCTTGGATAAATATAAGCATAAGTCTGGACTGAGTTGGCAGTTCTTCCACAGGACAGAACTTAACATATCTTTTTAGTCGTAGGGCTGCCTTTCGTACAGATTCCTCGTCTTTCTGTTTGAATTTATGGATTTGTGAGACTGTATTATGAGCTATCCCCCTTTGTGATAATTCATCAATAAACTCGTCAAACACCTCCTCCATAGACTCAAAGTCTCTACGCTCTACAAAGTCAAACCAAGTAGCAGCGTCATCCTCTAGGGTTAGTCCAAACCCTGCAAATTGGGTAGGGAAGTCTAACACCTCTTCCACTCTAATTACACAAAGGCTGCTACATGATCTCTAGGATCTCTGTTTCCCGTGTATTTCTTGTTTACCCATTTTTGCACTTGAGAAGGTCTAATTCTACGATGGTCTACAAATCTCATCATTGGATCTCCTCGTCCCAATTGATATACCTCCTCTGGCCTTCGGTAGTAGACTGGTTCCTCTCCGAGTGGTGCTCGTAAGCCATAATTTCTGACGGTTCTTGCAAGAGATGGTTCATCTCTTTGAGTTCGTTCTATGGGTGGTCTT
Organism: Adiantum capillus-veneris; assembly: GCF_014529385.1. Classification (NCBI taxonomy): domain Eukaryota; kingdom Viridiplantae; phylum Streptophyta; class Polypodiopsida; order Polypodiales; family Pteridaceae; genus Adiantum; species Adiantum capillus-veneris. Next base: position 139,773,459 of record NC_140931.1, on the reverse strand, counting down.
CCAGGCTCTATTGACCCTTGAGTATTTGGCTTACTGTCTCCTTGATACCGTGAATAGAGTGGTGGCTCTTGTAAATCCCTTAGCCCTCGTGCAGCTCGATAACCATCTCCGTTTCGGTCTTGTTCTAATGTTGCAGTCTGTTGAAGCCATGCCTGCAATGATGGTTGGGTTGCTCATTGGTTTTGGTCATTGAATGTCTGCGGTCGGGTAGAATGTGAGGTCGCATCATACTCCTCTGAAAAGGGATTTGTCGGGTAGAATGTGAGGTCGCATCATACTCCTCTGAAAAGGGATTTGTCGACTTGCTAGGGGTGTAGGTGGCTCTTGGCACTTCATCGGGGGCATATGTTGATGCTCTTGGAACTGTTGCCTTTTCTACCTCCTCTGGGAGAATACGTTGGTATTCTCGCCCGTACCTATCAACAAAAACGATATCCTTCCCCATAGCAATTTCATAAGAGAATAAGTAAAGAACCTTGTCTTTGCTTAACTCGTTTGGGTAGGGTTCTTTGCAACGAAAGTAAGAGACTATTCCCTCTCTCTCATGTAAATTCCCACATTCTCATTATAAGTTGAAACCCTGGTTGTTTTCTTATCATACATAAAAATCTCTCCAGGTCGATCAATGTTTGGAGGTGGTTCTTGAGTTTCTGAAACCATTTTCCCTTTCGCCATGTTATCTCCATATCTATTGTAATCCTCAGGGTTACTAACTATCAGATAGTGGTTACCCTTTTCGTCTCGGAATCTATCTCCATCATCATTATCTCCAGTCTATGAGCCGGCCTTCCTTCAATACAAATACACTTGCGTCCTCGATAGTCAGAATAAACTAGGGCTCCCCTCGAGTTTGTTCCTTCTAAGAAGATCACAGTGAACTTGGAATCATTCAAATGATTTAGGGAGGTGCTTCCCCTTGGCATTGGTCCTTCATAAGTGAAACCTCCTGGCTGTTGACTACCCATCATGAAGAAGGATTTGTTTGATGAAGTGTCAGTATCACTACCCTCCTCAATAATCGGTGCTAGTGGATCTAGCCTTGCCTGAGTTACACTCTCCTCGGTGGACACTAAGCTACCTTGATCATCTGCCACCTTTTTGTCTCTAAAAATGTATCTTCCTGATCTTAAATTCATCAAACTTAGCAATGCAATTTATTACAAATCCAACCACTCACCTGGCAAAGGATCAGACTCCGCACAACTTCTTGCTTTGCTGCTGAATATACCTGTACACAGGCGTTTAATTTCGAATCAAAGCATTTAACCGCTAGAGGTGATCTTAGTAATGATTGGTATAACTGGAGAGTTAACCTCAACCACTACTGTATTTTATACACTGCTGATGTTTTGGACTAGGTCTGCTAATCTGGAACTGTACTTCCCTCAGATGTTGGTCAATTTACATGAAAAGTCTGAATTTAGTCTTTGCTCCGTCAAAAGGTCAAACAAGGTCCAAATTCACTTCTGAAAGAAGTTCTGGAACCCTTAAGTCAAATGGAACCTCACTGTATAAGCTCAGTCAAATTTTCTCTTCACTAAGCCCCAGTAGACATCCTACACGTAGGATGTCTCCTGCTCTGTTTTGCCTGGATTTTTTGCACTATGGATTCCCCTTGATGTGCTGAGTCCACAGCTGTTTTTACTTTTTGATTTGGACACCTATAAGCTGGTCAATGGATCAGAAATCTGTTTCGACAGCCTGCTGTTGGTCTGATCAATCAAATCAACTCCAATTTGGACCAAAATTGACTAGGAGGCTTGCCTTAGGCTATACGACACCCTGCTATGCCTACAGTCAACTTTCGGCTTCAATTTCATGCATTAGACATTCTACGGGTAGCATGTCTTTTTGCTCAAAATGGCTTCACATGCACAGACTCTCCTTAAGGTGCTGATCACTTTGGTATGCCCAAAACTGAGTTTGGAGTGCAAAATCACACAGATGACATCCTACGCGCAGAATGTCTTTTTGGCCTGTTTGACCCCAGACTTGATCCACAGCTCCCCTTTGATGTCAGCAACCCAATGGTATGCTTAAATTTTGGTTTGGATTTCAAAGTCCCCAATTTTAGCTGTTCTAGCCTTTTTCAGTCAAAAGTACTAAAGTCTGCTTAGAACCCAATTTTCTCACCCAAATGAGATGAAAACCTTTTCAGCCACTCAATATATCATGCAGATCATGCTCATGCAACCATCCTATGGTTTTGGTCTTAAAATAATGCCTTGGCTCAATTTGGATAGAATGTTTGGCAATTTCAGTATATCTGGCCTTATCCTGTCAAGATACGGTCAAATTTCCACTTTCCAGGTGAAAATAGGGTAAAACCTACCTTCTAGACACACTGGTCAACTCAAAATTCCAAAATTGCCACCAGATTAGCCTGTAGACATCCTACGCGTAGGATATCTCCTGGCTTAAAATTTATTTTTTTCTAACAAAATTGCTCCCGATGCTCTGCAGCTCTATCAAAAACACTCACAACAACTTTTGGACTTCACTTCATCTTTCACACACACTTTTGCGTCTTTTACAACCTTGTGATGAACCTAACAGCAAGTATAACATGCATGAAGTGCTCTAGATCATGAATCATGATGTCCTACTTACTCTACTCCTACTCATCATGTGAAATGGTGATAATGGTGTTTTGGTTGCTTCCTAGCCTCTCCCGACTCTCAAGCTCTCCTCTCACCGCTTCTACCACTCCTACTCCTACTCATTTACTCAACTAAAGACTAAAAACTATCTAAGTCTACCTAAGTTGAAGGATCTAGGCCAGACACACGCTCCCTAGACTCCCTCTAAGATCTAGAGAGTCCTCCATCCTCTGATCCTATCTAAATGTAAAACGAGACTCTTGGCAGGCCAAAGAATCCCTATCCTCAAGGACTAGTCTCGGTCACCTACCTAGGGTTTTCGTCCCCGGCAGCGGCGCCAATGTTGGACGGATACGCCGCAACGGACGTCAGCACAGCGAGAACTCACCTAATAAGATTTGTCAGCTAAGGACGAAGCTCGACCCGCAAGAGCGTGGAAGCAAGCATAGGGTGTCAATCTACACTCGACCGACTCCTAACTAATTCCTACAGAGGTCTCTATCCAATGTCTAAGCTACAACCTTCAGGAGTGCATAAGAGGAGATTTCCTACAACGCTTTCTAGAGCTGAATAACCATCAAACTGTCTTGAAACGCCACAGAACTTGAAGGAGACCCTACTAACTCCAATAGGTTGCTCTCCTTAAGGTCTATGAACCAAAACCCCAACCCAAAACACCCAGTGTAAAATCACGTAGGATGTCTGGCAAAAATTTACAGGTCGTCGTTTCCAAAATCTAAAGTGCCTAATGTGTAGCTCTACTCAATGCGAGCGCGTGGATATGCTGCAATGCAAAATCGGACAATGTATGCTCACCGAATCACCAGATGAAGCTCATAGATGGACCTCGCAAAACCGGACCGTACGCGTGCAATATAGGTATTGGTGCATAGCTCTCGTCGGGGGCAACAAGCTGCACTTCTCCGCACTCGATTCTGACCACCGGTGCATGCGTAGCGTTGTCGTGCTGTGACACGTACATAGTGGGAACGCATGCTACAAGATCTATCTTGTAATTTTTTAGATACATAATTATCTTTCCTATAATGTACATATGCATATTTAAGTATAATAATAAGCCTTCTATCTCATCCTATTATTTTTCTCAAGGGTAACCTATTCTTACTTTACCATCAGAAAATACTATGGGAAAAGCATCAATAGCTCCGCCTCTTTAACTTGGGGCAAAAAGCATTGATTCTTTATTTCTCTCATTATCCTCTTACACCCTAGTTAGATCCTATATCTAGGGTAAACTTCAATATATATATATTCTATGTATTTTTCATATTTTTCTTATATTTCGTTTTAAATAGCTACTAGGGGGGAATCAAATCCTAGTGAAACGCTAGGTGGCATGATTTCAAAGATACACTTATTTTAATGCATTATTGCAAGCATGATTACAAAGCTTTGTCAAGGAGCAATGTCATGCTTTCATATGGCATGAGGTGTCCTTTGGAATCAAATGAAAGTCTAGGCTAAGGGGACCACAGGAAGACTTTTGCTGCCAGAAATGGACCCTATTTTGATGATTTTTTTAGACAAGGTTCCAATTCGTATTGGAAAACGATTTTAAAATGAAAATCGTAGCTATTGAGCTGAATTTTCTGCCCATATTTTTACTTTTTTTTTTGGAGCCACGGTTGAGGAGATATGATCAAAATACTGGACCCCAGTCTGCCCACATCATGCAGGGACAACTCATTTCCAACTTTTCCAATTTCTGTTCACACTGGCTCCTCTCTTCTTGTGTAAACCCTTGAGGGTTCCCTTCACCTATAAAAGGGGGCCTTTTCTTCCTTGAAAATCACTCAAGCATTCAAGCCATTGATGAGAGGAATTCTTAAGGGAGTGAGTAGTAATGCCTAATTCTACTTAGTCATTAACATAAGCCCAAGCCTACACTTTCTCCTAGAGGAAGATGTTAATTATGGAGCCTGATTTACCCTTGTAATTTTCTGTGGTAAAAGCGCACATTTGTAAGGCCCCCATTATGAGGAGAAGCCATCGTGCGTGAAGGAAATTCACTCACCGGAAACCAAAATTTTCACCGACAAGAATCAAGGGCAACTTTAAAGGCCTCGGGGGCCTCCGCCCCCGAGACTTTTTTTTCGCCGGAATATTCTTTTTTGCCTGAATATTATGGCCACGGACGGCGGTCGGAAAGTGGTCGGAAAACAACCGGTCGGTTGGCCGGTGGCCGGTAGTCAATTGCCGATGGCCGGTGGTCCGAAGTCAATGGCCGGTGGCCGGTGGCCGGTGGCCGGTGGCCGGTGGCCGAATTCAAAAGCGGACTTGTCTTCTCAAGGGCGGCCACACATGGGCGGATTGGAGGGTCCGATTTGGACTTATTCGCACAAGGGCGGCTACACATGGCTGTCTCTCATAAGAGAGGGCAGCCCTTTTGGCCTATAAAAGGGGCCATTTCTACACACATTTCATAGTGTGAAGTTGATGCAACAAGGTGAGTGTGAGGTGGTGAGAGTGAAGCAAGGCGGGAGCTCCATTAAGGGTATAATCCCTTTGTAAACTACTTCTTGTTTTGAAGTACTAAAGCCATTGAGTGGCTGCTTTCCCGTGGACGTAGCCCACATTGGGTGAACCACGTATATCGTGTGTACTCTCTCTCTCTCTCTCTCTCTCTCTCTCTCTCTCTCTACTCTATAATCTCGTGTATATAAATCTGTCTCTCTCCATTAAGTAATCTACTCAATTATCTATTTAGCTACGTCTTATTTCCTAACAGAAGACTAGCCATTCTTGTACGCTATCCTTGGAAGATCAAATCTAATCAAAGAAGGTCTTGGACTTGGCATATCAATCAACGTTGAATTCTCCCCTCTTCTTCTCTCTCCATCAATAATGATGTCGAAGGGTTTGTCAAGTAAGATGTGTTCTATATTGATGTTTTCTTGATTTCTTGTTGTTTTGTTTTTCATCTCTAATCCAACATATATATATATATATATATATATATATATATATATATATATATATATATATATATATATATATATATATATATATATATAATCTCATCTCCTTAACCAAATCTATCTCTCTCACTCTTAGTAATTCATCCTCTCTACAAATTTTAGGTTCTCCTTTCTACAGGTACATCTCTCCCCACAGTATCCTTATTGCCTACGGGCAAGAATAGGGTTTGGGAGGGAAACTCTCTTCTCTTCTCTTCCCTTCTCTTCTCTCATATCTACATTTCTCACATACTATACTAGATGAATAACCCACATGATGATAATTTCTATCGCTTTCACTCTGTACGATCTATTAGAATTAACGTATGGATTAGCAGTAAAATACACTTTCAACAACGTATAGTGTTTTTCTTTGGCCCAGAAAGGCTCAATGAAATACTTCTATCACCGGATCCCATCATACTACCTCTCATAGACTATAACTTTTCTTTTGATGTAAGCGTAGTTATCTTGCTATGAACCAAGAGGATTTTTACACACAATTAATCCCAATCACTAGACAAAATATATATATTATGGTAAGCACAAAACTACAATTCCAAAGAACAATTCGTAGCCTATTTGGTCAGCCAAGATTGAATGCCATTAACTCATCTATTAACCTTTTCATATTACCCATGATACGATATGACCATAGTCTTGATGTTTTCATCTTCGTATTGTTTTGACATTCTCTTTTGTGTTCTTTCTTTGTGTGCGTGAGTGCAAGAGAGAAAGAGTCAGTCTTCTTTGATTGCACTTCTTTCCAAACCCTAGTCTTCATCGCATCTATGGTTTAACTCCTTCATATAGTTTTTGTTGAGTTCTCTCACAAACTCTCACAGCCATAAGCCCGGTGCTTTCCTGGCAAGATCGCAAATTTCTCGACATATTTTTGGTGAACCCGACGTGAAACTGCCAGGGTGAGAGTTTGTGGGTAACCATGGGTGATCATGTTGAGCAACAGGGTATGCATTTTGACCCCGCAACAATGCAAATGTTTCAAGCATTTGCAATGTTCATGCAACAACAACATGCTACTGAAAGAAGGGAGATTTCAGCAACAAAGGCTATACAAGCGGTCGTCAAGAGAATGGATCAATTCAATGGCAAAGATGTAACCAAGTACTTACGCGAGTATGTGAAGGAGATGGAGCTGCATCGAGTGTCGGAAGGTGAGATGATTCAAGGTTTGAGCTAGTTGTTGCTCTAGAAATTAGGGAGCATGTTAGGGCAATTAAAGATGGGCATGGGAGAAATTGGGAAGAACTCAAGTTAGCTTTAAAGGAGGAATATTTCATAGAGGACTCGGAGAGAGTGACCAAAAGGACATTCTTAGAATGGGTAGTCAAGCCAAAGCAAGGACTGTCAATAACAGAGCTACTTAGGGAATTTGAGTGGCGCTATGCACAACTCACAGCCACAATAGATGCAGAGAAGATAGATCTTTTGTTACAAGCTGCAGGTAAAGAGTTTCAAGAAAATTTGGAGCTTCTTCTTGAAGATAAAGATGCTAAGCAAGGACTAAAGACTGACTAGAATGAGGTTAAAGGTGCTATCTCACTGCTTGTCAAATGACAAAGAAGAAGGGACAAGATGGTAGTAAACACTACAAGTCCTTCCACCTCAACTTCTGACAAAATGGTAAAGCCTACTTTTATCACTCCTAAGTTTGATGAGTCCATGCTAGATGAGCTTGTGAAGGGAATGCGTGACTTGAAGGTGAAGCTTGCAAAGCTTGAAGAAAAAGGCCAACCATCAGGGCCACTTCCTAGGCAAAGACAACAGCCCAAAGAAGGGTTTGTTAATAGATGTATTTGGTGTGATAGTACAGACCATGTAAGAAGGGATTGTGATGATTTTAGTGATGCTTTGGCAAAAGATGTTGTCTTTTTTAAGGATGATAGAATCCACTTAAGAGAGACAGGTCTACCCTTGAGAACTAACTTTGGGAAGGGGGGAATGCAAACCTTAGTTGAAGATATGGCAACTAAGCATGCCACCTCTTCAGTTGAGGCAGCTACTTATGGAGTAAAAATTGAACATTTTTGTGATGAAGAGGTGAGTGACCATCATGGTCAAATTTGGCCAAATGTCATGCAATTAGCTAAAAAGGGAAATCTTACAAAAGAGATTCTACATGAAGTAGGTGATTGCATACATCTAGAAACAGGATGGAATGATCCAGTGGACTCATTGTCAGTGCATGCCTACATTACAAAATGCCAACAAAATGAGGCAATTGTAGAAGAGAAGCGCAGACGTGAGAATGCTGATGAAGGACCATCAAAAAGAGCTTCTAGAAGTGGGGGAAGAAGCCACTCAATGCCTTCTCAAACACCCTCAATACAAGGAGCATCTCCACCTGAAGTACTCATGAAGGAGTCTACAACAGGAAAGAAGAAAGAGCCACCAAAAGGTAAGACAAAAGGCCCAACTTATAAACTACAATCTGATATTGAGGTTGCTACAGTTTTAAAGAAAGTCTTCGAGGAAAGGATCTTGAATAGCAAGATTGAGTTTACTCTGGGAGAAGTTCTTGGCATTGCAAAGTGTGAATTCCATGAGGAGATCATTGACATCATCAAGAGGAAGAGGCAAACCCTTGCTGAAGTTTCTTGTCCACGGGTTGAAGGGGAAACCTCGAAGACATAAGGGATGCAACTGCAAAATAAAGAGAATGATGGAGCTGTGGTAGGATGCTACCAATCTAGTGGGAGAGTGAAGCAAGTGCATTTCTCAAATGATGATGAAGAAGTTGAAGTTATTCCTAGGAGCTACTATTCACAAAGTCACTGGGCAAGGGCTACTACAGAAACTTTGGTCAAGGTAGGTGATCTTGAAGAGCCATTTGTTGCCTTGATTGACCATGGTTCAGAAATAAACATAATGTCAAAGAGTCTCTACAACAAGTGCAAATGGCCGATGGACACAGATCATTGTTGGATGGTGAAAGTGGCAAACAATTCATCCGGTGAATTGTATACAGCATGTCCAGGTGTGAAGGTGACAATAGGTGATGTAAAGATTGACCAAAACTTCTTTGTACAGGATACATCTTCATATCATCTCATCCTTGGACAACCCTACATTGTGGGAGTTTGAATGGAAACAAAGGTAATGGATGATGGTTCAGCATATGCTAGGATACGTAGCAAAGATGGTAAACGAGCTGTCCAATTTCTCACAATTTGTGTAAACCATGAAAGAAACCGTGACAACCTCAGAGAACATCCTCTACCAAAGGTGAGCAAAGAGTTTCATGATCATAGAGAAATGATGGGTTTTGGCCAAGTACCATTGTAAAGCGGGATTGCAGTGGTACAGAAAGAAAAAGGGTCTTGCCTGATCCAAAAATAGGTGAAACTTTCTCAACGAGCTCCTTGGTAACAAGGAATGGATCAGTATGTTTTACAAAACTTGAAGATTTGAAGAGATGTGAGAGGCAATATGTGCATAATGTACAAATAAGCATGATAAAGAGTGGATTTCTAGAGCCTACTGAAAATGTTTTGGGTTTATGTGAACAAGTTTCTTTTGTAGATACTATGGGTGAGCTTGATGCTATAATGGGGTCTAGTTTGCATCTTGAAAATCAAGTTGTGGAAGTTTGCTCTATGGAAATGTATCAAGTAATAGAAGCCTTTAAAGAAAACCAAACAATTGGCCCAGAAGTCCATGTTGAAACTAAATACAAGAGTGTAGCAAAGAAGGTGAAACCAGTAGCTTCACCCTTACCACCCAACAACAGGGAAAAGATTGATCATGCTTCTTTACAACCAAGTTTGAGGAATCCTAAAAAGATCGGACATACCTTCACAAAGGAGTCTTTTCAAGAGTTGCAGATTGGTTGCGAGGAGTTTCTAACACAGGAGGAGACGAAGTGCTTCAAAGAAATGCTTTCAAAGCATGGTAAGGCTTTTGCATTTGAGCCACATGAGATAGGATGTGTTGATCCTTCTATTATAGCTCCTATGGTAATTTTCACAATACCTCATGTGCCTTGGAATCTGCGGCCTATTCCGGTTCCAAAGGCTCATTTGTCAAAGTTAGTAGAGCTACTGAATGAGAAAATCAAAATGGGAATCTTGGAGCCTTCTTGTGCTCCATACTCAAGCAGGTGGTTCACAGTTCCAAAGAAGAATGGTTCTCTATGCTTCATCCAAGATATGCAACCACTGAACAAGGAGACAATTAGAAATGTAGGTACAGGTCCAATTGTGGATGAGTTTGCAGAGGCGTTTGCAAAGAGGGCAATCTACTCAATGGGGGATCTCTACTCAGGGTATGATCAATTTCAGATTGCAATTGAAAGCAGAGACTTGACAACCATGAGGACACCTTTGGGTTTGGTAAGGATGTGTACCTTGCCACAGGGAGCAACTAACTCGGTTGCACATATGATGAATGGGATGAATAAGGTCTTATGTGACTTTATTCCTCAAATCACAATGCCTTTCATTGATGATTTGCTTATCAAAGGATGTGAAGAAAGTGACAAAGATGAAGCTTTGGATCTCAAGGGATGTCGCAGGTTTGTGGTAAATCACATAAATGATTGTGATAAAATTTTGTCTAGGTTGGAAGAAGTGAATCTTACATTGTCAGGGAAAAAGTCTATGTTTGGTGTCAATGAAGTGCTCATTGTGGGGCACATGCGCGGGCCATATGGTAGGAAACCTTGTCCAACAAAGGTAGATGCCATCCAAAGAATGAAAGAAATGTGCACTAGCATCGCTGAGGTTATAAGGTTTCTGGGAGCATGTGTCTTCTATGTTATTTGGATTCCACATTATGCACATGTAGCTGATCCTCTTTATCAACTGCTTAGAAAGAATCAGAAGTTTAAATGGACAGAAGCACATGTAAAATCCATGAAAAAGCTAAAGGAGTTGCTCCAGTCAGCAAAAACTTTGAGAAAGGTAGACTACGAGTGTCAAAGGCCAGTAATTGTGATAGTAGACACCAGTCCTACAGGGATTGGATGGGCAATAGGGCAAGATGACAAAGAAGGACACAGGTATGTGGTAAGATTTGGAGCAAAGGTACTAATTGCTCGCTAAAGAAACTATCCACAGATAAAGAGAGAGTTATGGGGTATGGTTACAGCCTTGAAAAGTGGGAAAGAGTACCTAATTGGTGCATGTGTGGTTGTAGAAACAGATTGTCTACTACTTCTTGGGATAATTACAAGCTGCTCAACACCAGACATTGCTATGTTGCGGTGGATTGCCTACATTAAGTCCTTAAATCTTGAGTTTAAGCACATTGCAAGTAAAGACAATACAGTGGCAGATATGCTATCAAGGGCAAGGTATGAAGATGAGTCACAAATGATTGACGAGGGAGATGATGTAGGCACAAAGTTCTATTCTATCTCTCATGTCAAAGGTAACAATGTCTGCATGACTAATCTATTTGAATCATTCTTGAAAGAGCTTTATGAAGGTGATTGGCTTCTTATTGGAAGCTACTTGAGTACTTTAACAAAACAGGATGATTGGTCTGAACAAGAATTCAAGAGGATACGCAGGAAAGCATATGGGTACTTTTTGAAGGATGGTTACTTGTGGAAGCATCCTAAACAAAAGGGTGCTACACCACAACGGGTTATATGTAAAAAAGAGACTCAAGTAAAGCTCATGCAAGAGTTTCATGAGAGTCTATGGGCTAGACACAAGGATGTGTGGGCAACCTTCTCCAAGTTGAAAGAAAAATATTGGTGGAAGGGTTTGTATAAAGATGTATCTCAATTTGTAGAGTCATGTGTAACTTGTCAAATGTATTCAAATGTCCGACATCGTGATGGATTGCACCCTACATATCCACTAGCCATGCACTATAAATGGGTTGTGGATCTCGTCACAATGCCTTTAGGACTCTGGCAGACGAGATACTTTGTTCTTGCATGAGAAGACCTAACTAATCAGGTTGAAGGAAGAGCATTAAGAGCTAAAACCACAGAAGCTGTGTGCAAATTCCTTCTTGATGAGGTGATTTGCCGTTATGGTTGTGTGGGAAAAATCACTGCAGATAGAGGTGAACTGGATGCCGAAGAAGCAAGGGAGTCCTTTTCTAGATTAGGAATCAAGCTTTCTCTTACTACAGCTTACAACCCTGAAGGCAATGGAAAGAGTGAAAGAGGGCATCCTCCTATCATCAAAGCTTTGGCCAAGGCTTGTGAAGGAAAAGTTGGTGAGTGGCCAAAACTATTACCATATGCTTTATGGGCTAATCGTACAACACATAGCTCAGTAAGTGGCTAGATGCCTGCGGAGCTAATATATGGTCAAAATCCAGTGATGCCGATTGAAGATACAATTCCCACATGGAATGTACTACCTTGGCAAGAGGGGCTTAGCAGGGAAGATCTCCTTGCACTACGTATAAGGCACCTAGAGAGAAGACCTAGAGTCATTGAAGCTGCAAAAGAACGACTCAAAAATGCAAGGTTGAAAAACAAGGACTACTTTGATAAGCGACATCGACTCAGGAGCAAAGCAATTGACAAAGGTGACTGGGTTTTGGTGTATGATAGTAGCCTTGATAACCAGCACACAATCATGCGTAAGTTTTCAAAAAGATGGTTTGGACCGTATATCGTAAAGCATGTGCATGAAAATGCTACTTACAGCTTGTCTGAACTAGATGGTACAAAAGTAAAGATTCCCATTGCAGGAAAAAGGATCAAAATGTTTAAGAGAAGAGGAGATAATGATCCAGAAGATGTTGATGAGGAAGAAGAGCAAACCACAGTTAAAGATCAAAGTGAAGATGAAGCTTTGGAATCATCCAGTGAAGAAGAAATCAAGGAAGATGTACAAGAGGGCTGATCTTACAAAGAAATAATGTGGCACATACCAGAGGATGTGCAAGTTTAGAGGGGGTGGATGTCGTGTTGTGACACGTACATAGTGGGAACGCATGCTACAAGATCTATCTTGTAATTTTTTAGATACATAATTATCTTTCCTATAATGTACATATGCATATTTAAGTATAATAATAAGCGTTCTATCTCATCCTATTATTTTTCTCAAGGGTAACCTATTCTTACTTTACCATCAGAAAATACTATGGGAAAAGCATCAATAGCTCCGCCTCTTTAACTTGGGACAAAAAGCATTGATTCTTTATTTCTACTATCTCATTATCATCTCACACCCTAGTTAGATCCTATATCTAGGGTAAACTCCAATATATATATATTCTATGTATTTTTCTTATATTTCGTTTTAAATAGCTACTAGGGGGGAATCAAATCCTAGTGAAACACTAGGTGGCATGATTTCAAAGATACACTTATTTTAATGCATTATTGCAAGCATGATTACAAAGCTTTGTCAAGGAGCAATGTCATGCTTTCATATGGCATGAGGTGTCCTTTGGAATCAAATGAAAGTCTAGGCTAAGGGGACCACAGGAAGACTTTTGCTGCCAGAAATGGACCCTATTTTGATGATTTTTTTACACAAGGTTCCAATCTGTATTGGAAAATGATTTTAAAATGAAAATCGTAGCTATTGAGCTGAATTTTCTACCCATATTTTTTACTTTTTTATTTGGAGCCACGGTTGAGGAGATATGATCAAAATACTGGACCCCAGTCTGCCCACATCATGCAGAGACAGCTCATTTCCAACTTTTCCAATTTCTGTTCACACTGGCTCCTCTCTTCTTGTGTAAACCCTTGGGGGTTCCCTTCACCTATAAAAGGGGACCTTTTCTTCCTTGAAAATCACTCAAGCATTCAAGCCATAGATGAGAGGAATTCTCAACAGAGTGAGTAGTAATGCCCAATTGTACTTAGCCGTTAACATAAGCCCAAGCCTACACTTTCTCCTAGAGGAAGACTAGCCATTCTTGTATGCTATCCTTGAAAGATCAAATCTAATCAAAGAAGGTCTTGGACTTGGCGTATCAATCAACGTTGAATTCTCCCCTCTTCTTCTCTCTCCATCAATAATGGTGTCGAAGGGTTTGTCAAGCAAGATGTGTTCTATATTGATGTTTTCTTGATTTCTTGTTGTTTTGTTTTTCATCTCTAATCCAACATATATATATATATATATATATATATATATATATATATATATATATATATATATATATATATATATATATATATATATCTAATATCATCTCCTTAACCAAATCTGTCTCTCTCACTCTTAGTAATTCATCCTCTCTACAAATTTTAGGTTCTCCTTTCTACAAGTACATCTCTCCCCACAGTATCCTTATTGCCAACGGGCAAGAATAGGGCTTGGGAGGGAAACTCTCTTCTCTTCTCTTCCCTTCTCTTCTCTCATATCTACATTTCTCACATACTATACTAAATGAATAACCCACATGATGATAATTTCTATCGCTTTCACTCTGTACGATCTATTAGAATTAACGTATGGATTAGCAGTAATACACTTTCAACAACGTATAGTGTTTCTCTTTGGCCCAGAAAGGCTCAATGAAATACTTCTATCACCGGATCCCATCATACTACCTCTCATAGACTATAACTTTTCTTTTGATGTAAGCGTAGTTATCTTGCTATGAACCAAGAGGATTTGTACACACAATTAATCCCAATCACTAGACAAAATATATATATTATGGTAAGCACAAAACTACAATTCCAAAGAACAATTCGTAGCCTATTTGGTCAGCCAAGATTGAATGCCATCAACTCATCTATTAACCTTTTCATATTACCCATGATACGATATGACCATAGCCTTGATGTTTTCATCTTCGTATTGTTTTGACATTCTCTTTTGTGTTCTTTCTTTGTGTGCGTGAGTGCAAGAGAGAAAGAGTCAGTCTTCTTTGATTGCACTTCTTTCCAAACCCTAGTCTTCATGGCATCTATGGTTTAACTCCTTCATATAGTTTTTGTTGGGTTCTCTCACAAACTCTCACAGCCATAAGCCCGGTCCTTTTTGGCAAGATCGCAAATTTCTCGACAACGTCAAGATGAAGCTCTCACTCTCTCTCGTACACAGTATGCTCACTCACAGACTTCAAACTTTTTAAAATGACAAAAAGGTTTTTCATTAAGGTCAAAAAGTGGTATAAATACCTTACAATTCTCAAACCCTAATGTTCCATTTAACCATCTACTCAATCTAAGTGTCAAAACTGGGATACAATCTGGAAACTTCTGTAAGCCCCAATATTTACAAAGGTGAAGTGTCTGGTTTTCTCAATAAATGAATAATTACAAAAAATAATAATCCGCCGAGCAGTCATTTTCCGTAGGGTGTATCCAGCTTCTAACACTTATACTACAACCAACAAAGATTATGAGTGACCGTTCAAACATCTACAATGTCGCTAGTCGTACATTGCAAACTTACCTTGGTCGCGCAACCCCGAGAGTACTCCCACTCCTCCTCAACAGTCACTTCTTCACCGCACTGTTGTGCACTTTTCAATTGGTTGTGCAACCATCTTAAGCTCATGAATGTTGGTAGGCTCTCCAGACCCGCTAGATAATGCAGCGGCGGTCGTCTTCCCCATCTCCACTCGATTCGTGCCCTTTGTCGCTCTTGCTTTTCATCCTTGTATTGTGAAATCCACTTTTGCATCACTAGATTGTGCCTCTAGATCTTCCGTCATCTTCTTCTCAACACCGAGATTTCCAATGACAATCCAGATATGCGCTCATCATCTATGGTTCGCCATAGCGTGTCCCGGGCTTTATCAAATCCGTCTAGCCACTCTCCAATGTAAACTAGGGACTCTGATATCAGCCAACCTTCTGTCATGATACCCTTTAGACATGCCTTCTGACGCACATAGCCCTTGAGCGTTTTCATGAAACGTTCTAAAAAGAACACCCATCTAGAATGTATTGTGTCAGCTATTTCCACCTCATCAGCTATGTGAACAAGAAGATGCACCTGAATATTTAGCATGGTAGTAGGAAAGTGTTTCTCAAACATGCACACAACCTCCACAGTGTTTAGTTTGGCGAATGATATGGAGTACTCTACATTGATCTCCTTTTGTGAGATCCATTGCACCAACTTCGCAAGTTTGTAAATTGTGTTACGGACGTCAGAAGACAAACATCCCTCAATGGCCACCGACAAAATAAACTGCAGAACACGTCTAGCAATGATATTAAAGTCCACAATTTGTTACGCAATTCCTACTATGATATATTCCACTTCAAACATACCTGACACATTTTATGCCAGTCGTGTGACTTCAAACCGGTAAGCTTTCCTTCTTTAGTGAAACACGTTTGGAGTGAGTGTATTATGTCAGTGGGGGTCCGCACAGATTGAATGGTCTCTTTTACTTTTCCTTCTTGGACTCTGTCAAAATCCATGGCACTTTAGGGAGTTTTATCAATCCATCGGATGCTATCTGCGATCAATATTTCTCCATACAATCCACATTTCTAAGGTCAACCCTGGCTCCCAAAGTATCTTTCTTGCCGATCATATGGTCCCACAGCAGATTACCCACATTCTTGAATATGTGCATTGGATCGAGCAAGTGATTGATCATTAGTCTGGGCCAATATGGTAACTTGTACCATAGAGAGAGTCTCTTCATCCTTGGGGGCAAACCGTCATCACACATCTCCTTCTACTCTAACCATGCTTGTGTAGACATCCTTGGTGGATCTCTTCCCAAAAAGCCGTCACGTAACACATGATTCTCTGGAAGATACACTTGATGACCGTCGTAGATTTGCTTCTTCAATGAGGATGCCCGACGTGCATTAAGTCTAGGTCCACATGTGACACATGCTCTGTATCCGCTTGTTTGAAGCCTTGCATGTATACACATGACAATAGATAAGCTTGAGAAAAACCAAGATTTACAGTGTTTGAGTTTGAGTGTAAATCATATGAGCATTCTGTTAGTCCGAGATAGTCATGCATGGTCCACATTAGATGCCTCTGATCAAAGCATTCCATTGACCTGTGTGTCGGCTCATATCCACCACTTATATTCCAATCTACAATTGTTGTTGCTCTTCCAATAGTGGACAAAGATACACATCCATAATCTTCACTTTATACCACCCCAGCACAATCAAGCTTAGCCACAGCTGCCCCTTCTTGGTAGTCAACCACGAGGAAATGTTGTAGTTGACGATGACAACGGACCATACACTGTAAGATGTTGATCTCTGACCAAATGGACATTAGGAGAAAGTTGGACTCACTTTTGGGCCTTTCAGTTCTAGAGAGAGAGTAGCGCTCAACCAATGAGGAGAGGCTAACATTACGTTGAAAATCGACATTTTGGAGCCAAACTCTTTTAGAAAAAAGGAAGAAAATATTATTTTTGTTCATCAAATTGCACAAGTTTACGCTTTCAAGGCATAAATGCCATAAGTCGTACTAAATCTGTACCAAGGAATTTCAGAAATTTCATTGAAGACTCTATCTAGTATCTATGTTCCCGCCCAAATATGACTTTGCGTAGCTCTACTTCCCTCTCAAAACTTCTTCCCTTTTTCATATCTGTGCTAACCTTTTTGTATATTCTAGTGCACACCATGACTACTTCTCGAAGGCCAAACACTACCATTGACTCTGTTAGCATTTTTAACAGTTATACTACAGATGATCAAGCATGGATACCATCTCGAATAACTACCCGAAGTTGGGTTCTACTGCAAACTAGGAGGAGGAAGAGGAGGCAACACAATGATTTTGTGGAGTCTTTCAAGGGACAAGTTAAAGAGTTTAAAGTGTGTGCACAAAGCAAGCGGGTGAAGAGGTCCTCATACAACATGCTTTCCAGCATGCAGACTTAAGGTTGCAAACATCTCCTCCAAGTTTTCCAAGGCATCGACCCAAGTGTAAGTTATTTTGAGCATCTCACTTAGTGCATGATTATATTTGAAGGTTAAGTGGTGGATATCATCTTTGGTATGTTTCAGATATTTATCCATCGAATAGGACAGATTAGCAACCAGTTGTGAGGTCCCCAACCCCGAGAAGATTGGGGCGACTTGATAGATGGCCTTCCCTTATTCTCCTTTTCCATTGACGACACCCTACTCTGTTTCCACAAAGTAGAGATACGAGCAACAGGAGAGAGGAAGTCCTCTATCCATCGTTTACGTGGTTATGAGGGTCATCCAAGGATCTATTAGTTCGGGGCACAGCCAACCAGACTCTTTGAGAACTTTACCCTCTTACCTAGGAGAATATGAAGCTAAGTCGGAAGAGAGAGCAATCCCATCTCAAAGACTTTCTTCTAACAAGGTGATGGATTCACAAGGATTGATTGAGTTGTTATCCACCCCGGTGGCATGCACAATCACGTTAGCAGAACTCCTAAGGCTAAGGCCAAACATGTGGACCACAGTAGGAAAATGCTTAGAAAAATTTGGAGTGAAAGACCCCACCTTGAAACTACAAGAAGGAATCAGGGAATTGGACAGGCCTAACCTAAACACTAGGCCGGTACCATTGAATAAGGTTGGAGAATATTGTGAGGGAGAAGACGGAAACACGATGCTACCAGTAGAATTCCAAGGAGTAGTTTCCAAAGCCATTCTTGACAGTGGAGCGAGAGTTGCTATCGCCACAAAGGAAATCTGGAAAAAATGGGGAAAACCAGCTCTGAGGGCTACCAGAATGAAGCTGCAGTTGGCAGATGGTTTCATGGAGAAGCCTCTCGGACTCTTGGAAAAAGTAATTGTCACTTCGTGCGGGATCGAGTATGAGCATACATTTGCAATAGTCGATTTCGACAAAAAGAACAATTATGAGATGATCTTGGGACAACCATTCATGCGACAACTGAAGATGGTCCAAGATTGGGGTTATGACCACATATACCTCAGACATGGCGAGACAAAAACTAAAATACAACTGAAAGACCATAGTTACAAAGATGTAAACCAAACACCGGTGGAAGAGTTTGATTCGTCTACAATAGCAGGATCAAAACTACCAGCATGGTTGGGGCAACCAAAAGAGCTATGGATGTGCGGAGCTTCACATTGTGGAAGCTTAAGGAAAGAGGAATGCATCTTAGAAAGAGCAATTGAGGACAAGGAGTATATTCCGGAACCCTTCCCTGAAGATGCCTTGGAGCCTCTAGAATGGGAACACATACTGGCAACATTAGATATCTGTACCATTACCGACAGTCCGACAATTGAGGACAAGGAGTATATTCTGGAACCCTTCCCTGAAGATGCCTTGGAGCCTCTAGAATGGGAACACATACTGGCAACATTAGATATCTGTACCATTACCGATAGTCCAACAATAAAATTTTGAGATAAGGATGGTTACGATGTGCTACCCTATTACATGGCAAGCGTGGTGCCAGAAAGAGAGACGGTAGAACCTCCAGAACAAGAAGAGTTTTACATTTCTTCTGAGCAATTGAAAGTAAATGATGAGGCAAATAATGAGTGTTCGGACACCTCCAGTGAGCGTGGGAATGAAGCCGAGAATATCAAGTTTTATTATTTTGATAATCAACACCCTAGACGCCAAGAACGCTATAGGAGGAAAAGAGCCGGAAATAAAGCGAGAGAGAACTTGATGCCCAAGATAAAAGGTAAAACTCACTATTTGATGCTTGTAAAAGCAGAGGATTGTGTGAAAGATCAAATATCAGGGAAATTCTCAGAAAATCGAAAAGAACGAACGCGAGAAGAAATAAAACAGGAAAGAAAAGCTAGGACTGAAACAAAATCACAAAAATCTGAAAAAATCAAAAAAAGAACCAACAAAAGACCAAGAGTGGACCAAACTGGAGTGTAAACAGAAATACCAAGAATTGAAACGGTCTTTGAGGGAGATATGGAATACTAAGAGGATAGTGATGGTAAAGGGGAGTCTGAAAAGGGCAACATGAACGTACCACCACACTATAGGAAATTTACTATCCAGGATAGAAAAATCATCATGACACCACCAATCCGGGAGAGAACCAACCAAGAATCTTACGATGGGCCTGAAAATGCAAAAAGAATAGACCTCGCAGAACCAGGTGAAAAGCCTCAGCCGGTCTATATAGCTAATGATTTAGAGCCTGAGGAGGAAGCACAGCTAACACAACTTCTCACGAAGTATAAATATGTGTTCGCTTGGTCCTATAAAGACCTCAAAGGAGTTGATCCATTGATATGCCAACATACAATTCCTTTAAAATCGGATGCAAAACCTAGCAAACAACGTCCTTATACATATAATGACACATTTGCCAAGCGAATCAAAGAAGAGATTGATAAGCTGATGGACATTGAGTTCATCTATGAAATTGAACATACAGATTGGGTTTCACCCATAGTGGTAGTTCCCAAGAAGAATGGAAAACTGCGAGTGTGTGTAAACCTCAAAAAGGTGAATGCGCCAACCATAAGGGATAATTATCCCTTGCCAATTACAGAACATGTCCTTGAGCGAGTGGCCGGGAAACAGGTTTATTCCTTTTTGGATGGGTTTTCAGGATACAACCAATTGGCAATAGCAAGGGAGGATCAACACAAAACAGCTTTTACCACAGAATGGGGGATTTATGCATATCGAGTTATGCCATTTGGCTTAACAAATGCACCAGCCACTTTCAAGAGGTTAATGACTCACGCTTTCAAGGAATACCTAAGAATATTCTTAGAAATTTACATGGATGACCTGTGTGTGCACTCTCTTCTGCGAGAGGAACATATTGACCATTTGCAAAAGGTCTTTGAAAAGTGCAGAACATATCGAATCTGTCTAAACCCGGAAAAGTGTGTATTTATGGTTTAGCAAGGACGAATCTTAGGACACATTGTCTCAAGAAACGGCATAACCACAGATCTGGACAAAGTCAAAGTCATTGTAGACCTGCCCAGGCCTACTAATGCAAAACAAGTGCAATCCTTTATGGGGCACTGTGGATATTATCGAAGATTCATTTACATGTATGTGGTTATCGCACAACCTCTGTATCATTTGCTAGTCAATTTCGAATGGACCAATGAGTGTGAAACTTCATTCCAAAGGCTGAAGGAAAACCTTATATCCGCACCTGTGCTAAAGGCACCAGATTGGGACAAGATATTCCATGTGCACATTGATGCTTCAGCATATGCCATTGGAAGCATTCTAGCTCAACCTGGAGACGGAACAATGGATTTTCCAGTTTGCTATGCGAGCCGACAGTTAAACAGTGCAGAAAAGAACTACACAACCACCAAGAGGGAAGGGTTAGGAATGATTTATGATGTAAAGAAATTTCGGCATTATTTGCTTGCAAACAAATTTGTGTTCTTCACGGATCATCAAGCTCTTTTATACCTAGTAAATAAACCTTGCAATAGAGGGAAAATCGTACGCTGGTTTATTATATTGCTAGAATTTGACTTCACAGTGGTGGTCAAAAAGGGGAAAACCCATCTGCGAGCTGATCAGCTTTCAAGAATACACAACGGGGAAGCTCCTCAAGGGGTAGATGATGACATACCAGATGCTTATCTTTTCAACATTGAAATGGTACCCAAATGGTCTCAGGAAATAGTTAGCATTCTCTCCTTTGGAAGTGAGTTTGATAATACAGGATGTAGATCCAAATAGCGAACAATTCGACAAACAAAAAACTTCCAGATGATAGCAGGACAACTGTATCATCTTGAATCTGACCTAATCCTACGATTATGTATAAATCCGGATGAATTCGAGTGCTACCTAGAAGAGGCACATGTCCAGGGTTGTGCATTTCATTGTTCGACAGTAAAAACACACCAGAGACTGAAACAATTAGGGGTTTATTGGCCAACTATATATGCGGATACACATTCTTATGTTACCAATTGTACAATATGTAGTGCCAAACGACCAGTGGATCACGCAACTTTGTTTCGGGTGAACATAGCACCTGCATGGAGTCAATACATCATTGACTTCCTAACCAATAGAACATTCCCTGAGAACATTACAAGAGCACGGGAGAAAGCTATAGAGCTGGAAGCTCGTGAATTTCAGTTAATTGGAAATCAACTCTATAAACGGGGAAAGGACAACCAACTTAGAATCTGTGCAAGTGAAAGCGAATACCTGCTGATTCTAGAACATGCACATAGCGGAGTAAGTGGAGGCCATTTTTCGGGCGATAAGACGGAAAAAATTGTCTTAACCGCAGGAATTTGGTGGCCTACATTACACATGGATGCCGAAGAGTTTGTCAAACGTTGTGATGCATGTCAACCCACCAAGGTACCAATCAAAAGAGATGAGATTCCATTAAGGCCAATGATGGGGGCAAGGGCATTTGCAAAATGGGGCATTGATTTTATGGGACCTATATCACCACCTGCATATCGCACCCATACCCAATATATCATTGTGGCTACGGACTATCTCACAAAGTGGGTCGAAGCCAAAGCAACACAAAAAGTTGATGCACGCACCACGGCTCAATTTTTGTATGATCATGTTTTTGTACGTTACAGGTTACCAATAGAAATTGTCAGTGACCGTGGAACACACTTCCTCAATGAAGTCATTGAATATCTACTAGAGGATTTCATGGTCATACATAGGAAATTAGCACCATACCATCCATAGGCCAATGGGCAAGTTGAGGCCACGAATAAAACACTATGTACGGTTCTCACTAAAATAGTGTCAGCACCAACAATTGATATCAGACCATACCAAATTTTCCAATCTACTACTTCCACACAACACAAACTGCTCTCTCTTTATCTCTCACACTCACACCACAGGTCCGAGAAGGCATGCACTTCTCAAACCGACACCATACAACAAGGATAGAGCAAAGACAAGAAGGAAGAAAAGGGAAAGAGGTTGTATCCCATTATTCTCTAGAAGAATATTAATTTGGTGCATAATGGGAGACAATCTTCTAGTTAAATCCAATGAAAAAGCCTTGTAAACAAAAGTCAGAGAGGTGATGGGTTTCTAGTTCCCTGGATCTTTTTTTTCTCCCCTTTTATGTATAAACCTAATGGCTCCAGTATTTATAGAGGTGGACATAGATCCTTGCATGTTTGCTCGTGTGTAGACAACGGTCTATAGGCAAAGTTGTCGAGTTTTGAAGGTGAACTCTAGTCGATTGGGGTGCAATGATTATCATGGGCTCTAGAGAGGTAGTTTGTTTGGATTCCGGGTGTGTTCCCCTTCCCCCCTTTCCAAAATCTCATGAACCACTCTCCTTTGTGCATTTTGCTGAAAGCTATGCTCCCATTTTTTCTCTCTTTCACCCACCCCAAGGACCGATTGGGATCAGCAGCTACACTCAACACTATGGGCATACAGGGTAGCTTACAAAACCTCAATAGGAACAACACCATACAACATGGTGTTTGGGCTAAATGCTATACTACCCATAGAGTTTTTAATCCAAACTCTACGAGTAGCAACAAGCTTGGAATGGACAGGGCATGAACTCTTCTCAAGAATTAACGATCTTGTAAAGCTAGATGAACTCCGCTTACGAGCTGTCGCTTCGATCTATGCTAAAAAGAGAAGACAAAAGGAATTTTTTGACAAACATGTGCGTACCAAAGAGTTTAAAACAGGTGATTACGTACTTGTTTATACCTTGAAGCAACATGCCAAGAAACTTAAAAAGAGAGGGATGGGACCATTTGTGATTCATGATCTATCACAAAGTGGGGCTGTCAAGCTTGCTACATTAGCAGGTGAAGAAATGCCAAACTGGATTAGTGGGTGTCGACTAAGGAGATATCACCTACCACTCACACAGGAGATGCTCCAACAAATTCATCACGGAAAGCAAAGAATGAAGGAAAAAGAGAGAGTACGGGAGGAAGCTCAAACCGAAGCACAAGAACGCATTGCAAAAAGACGGCTTCTGCGACAACAACAACAAAGTAAATCACCATTGAGAATCAATGGCATTCGACTGATGAACTTGGAGGAGAAAACAGTAGAGCCAATAATTACAGTCAAGGTGGGCAACAATCAAGTTGAATCAACAGCCTTGCTCGATTCGGGTGCTCAAGCAAATTTGATCTCTTACGGATTATACCAACAGCTCCAAGTCACAGATCAACTTCATCCTACTCCCCAAGTGCTGGAAAGTAGCACATCACACCCATTGAAAACATTAGGGTGGATTATATTACATATACAGTTACATCAATATATTTACCCACACAAATTCTATGTGGTGACAGATGAAAGCACACAACAACCAATGATGCTAGGGCAACCTTGGCAAAAAGCATACAATGTCCAGATAGACTGGAAAGCACAGGCAGTCACAATCCAGCACGAACACGAACAGCAGGTGATAGCTTTTGCTCAAAAGGACCATCAGGATCAAATGCAAGCCATGCAATCACTGGCAACAAAGACAAAAGAACAAATACCCTCAAAGATCAACATGAAACCTGAGACCAACAACAAGGTAAAGGCCAACCATGCTAATCACAGACAACTGAAATCATCGGCTACACTGTAAAAATCTAGGCTACCAAAACAAGCTAAACACGTATGGATGCGGAAGGATAGAAAGGCCATGGCTGGAAAGACACAATGTCACAACCGACTTCCAACAAAGCAGACGGTGCAACCCAAAAACAAGGTAACCAGGCAGATATGGATTCCAAAGAAACGGCTTAGCCAAAACTCAAATGTCACTCACATTTGGATACCAAAGCAAAAGACAAGGGAAATACCTACGGTACAAGCAACAATGGAAAGCAGACATCTGCAGGTCAACAAGGAGAACAGATATAAGTGGGTGCCGATAACAGACAAACCAGTGGCAAACAAGAAAGTGCCAAACCATCTACAAAAGTTGGCAGCACCAAACTACCAATGGAAATCCAAGGCCATAAGGCCCATAGCTATCACATCCCGGCCAATTCTATCCTTACAAACAGCTACGACTCCATCAACAGTGTCGGCAAAGCATTTGCCTCTTGCCAAAAAGACAATTAAACAGAGAGCAGTAGAGTTACAGCTGCTACTTACAAAGAAAGCATGAAGCCTCGACGGCGAATGCCAATAAGCATCTTGCTTATTCCCTTCTCTTGCACAGCATTAATTTTTCCATGCATTGACCGAGTATGCATAAAATAGGGCCACATTAATCGGCCAGGCATTAGCACGACTTTTTCAACCTATGCACGGCACATACTCCGAGGTGAAACCTTGTCGTCCTGGAGGACTCCGACTAGGAGGGGGGGGAGGCATTCTCAATGCGGAACCAATAACAGAAACAGCAAAAAAGGGCATGATTTTTGACTATTTTAAGGGTTGACGTTTGATTGTGAAATTTTCTGGAGTAACCCAAGTATATATGCCCTTATACAGCATGAAGCTACAGGTATATGGGGCCAAACGCCAAATTAAGCGTCTAGGTGTGTGTGTATATAAGTAAAAATAGCTATTTTTCCAGGCAAAATATTGGTAAAACGGAGAAATCCGGCCAAAATTGCATGTGAGTGTATATAATGTGTTGCGGTGATGTTTGTGATCTATTATGAATTTTGGGGATTTTCCGGGTTTGATTTGCTATTTTCTTTTAATTTTGCTAATTATCAGCATAAAAACTTCAAAAATACAAAAAGCAGATGAAAAACAGTCATAATGAAAAACAAAAAATATGGGGATGACCAGTGACTAAAGAACAACCTATGGTACAGTGGGGGTGCAATTATGAGACTGGAGCGAAAAGCGTGTTTTGGCCAAGTTTTGACCGAAATGACAAATTTCTGGTAAACAGAGCAAATGGAGTCCAAATCAAGAAATTTTTGAGCCTAAACCGCATTTTGCAAAAAGATAGGAGCACATGTCAAATTTCATGAAAAATGGTTCGGGGACTTCCATTATAAGAAATTTTCATCCCATTTTTAGCTCATTCTCACTATTGACCTTGTGGAGAGAGCTTCTGCCACCTAGAGCGGATCGACCTTCAGCAGCTTCTACGACGCGCACGTCTACCCGACCAGCTCCAGATATGAGAGGTAGGCTCACCACCTTGAGCTTTTCGCGCATGTTTGTCATTCTGTCGCGAAAAATAGCGTAGAGGGTCACACACAAAGCGAGCGGTAGAGACCTGCAAGTAGAAACGGCCGCCAAACAGCTAAACCGAAAGCAACAAGACTTCATTTGCAGCTTACCCTAGTCTAGGAGACCAGTCCTGGATAGCCAAAGGCAGTGGGAAACCATCGGGAAAAACCCTAATTCCCAGAAACCCGCAAGAGGCCACCAAATGGGAAATCGGCGAAACGGCGACCAAATGCTACCAAAATTTATGGGTAGGAGCATATCGACATGCTCGACAAGTCCATATGACCAGCATGACCAAAAAAGTGACCCGATACGGCACTAAACCTCAGAAACGGCATCAGACAGACAAGTGTCAAAATGCACTTGTGGCCAAACCGCAAGTCCGTTTGCCACCAAACTTCACGAGTGGCTTTCCTAGACCATCAACAACCAAGTCCTATGGTGGTGGACCACCACAAATCATCAAAGGTATGTAAACGCAGCCACGGGTGCTTCTAGAGCGACAAATTGCCAAATGAAGCTTCGGTGAAGCCAAAGTCGACAAAAACCATACGGCAAGGATCCCCAAGGGATTGGGAAGCTATGGAGACCAACATCGAGGAATTTCATCGCCAAAAATCACTCCAAAAGTCAGAAAACGGCTCGGAGGCTCTGAAGTCCACACAAGGAGTTATACTCTATCCATTTGACTTTTTTGTTGAAATTAGGCTCAAAAGGGACTTAGGGGGACAAAGGGCAAGCACTGGGAGCACTAACAAAGAAAAAATCACCAGGAGACATCCTACGCGTAGGATGTCTCAAGGGCATTTTTGACACAAAACCCAACAATTCTTGTCATGCACATGTTCTGAATGACATTTACAAGCCCTACACCAAGTTTCATCACATTTGGATGAGATTGGACCTCATATGCATGGAAAAACGCAAAGTTAGGGCATAAAGGCACTAATGGGCCATTGACCTACCAAATCTTGTCCAAATCTCATGAAACTTGCACAACACATTCACATACACATCAGCTAACTTTCTGTGTGGTGGAGTAAAAATGAAGAAAAAGACATCCTACGCGTAGGATGTCTAATTGACCTTCTTGACATGGAGGAGAGGTTTTGTCATCCCAGAATTAATTACCTCATCAGCAAGAGCCCATATGACAAGTTTGAAGCCATTCTAATCACTTTTGACTCCCAACACCTTCAAGATACACTTTTTGAGCCCAAAAAGACCTCACAGATCCCTACAGGCATCAATTCTTATCCAAATGCAAATCCAAGAACATGGCTATGTTCCGTAGGTAAAGGACAACCCACATATCAAAATTCATGCAATTCTGATGAAAAAGACATCCTACGCGTAGGATGTCTTAAGCTTAGATTTAGCCTTCTGTGCAAGAAATGACATCATAGGAGCTAATACCATGATGCATTGAGCCCATATGCCAAGTTTCAACCCATTTGGACATCAATTGCTACCCATGATGGACAATCTACCCAAATTGTGACCTAAAGCCTAAATCAGCCCAACAATCCACTTTTTGACATCCAAATTCAAATCCAAGCTTATAACCATGTTCCATGAGCCTAACACTACCTACATGTCAAGTATGAACCAGTTCTGAAGAAAAAGACATCCTACGCGTAGGATGTCTAGATGGATTTTTTTGGTCAAATTTGCACTGTGAGCACATGCACAGCTTCACAAGTTCCTTTTAAGCTAAAATTTCAATTTTCATGTCATTTGGATAAGTAAAACTCAGTTTAGCATCTAATATGGAAAAAACGCTAACTATGGATTGCTGAGTGCAACAGGATCTATGGCAGCCTCGAAGTCACCGGTAAAGAAGAAGAGAATGACAATCAAAGACTATCTGGACGAGGTGGAACCATTTGTCATTCCGAGGGAACATTAAAGCCCACAAGCACCTGGATACAGGAAGATCTACTAGAGTCAAACGACCTAAAGATCTACCAGGGAGTGTTCAAGGACAATGACGGCAATGTAATAGAGCTGCCAATGCTACCAAGAGAGCTCAATGAATTTGTCCATAGCAAAATGGCCGGCTACTTGGAGAAAATTGACCTCCATAACTATTTCGAAGCAATCCCAGCAGGGGTGGACGTCAAAAGAGTATGGGAGTTTGTAACCAGCATTAAAGAAGATGGAGTGGCCAAGGTAACAGATTTGCACGGCAGACCCGATACAGAGATCATTATCACAGAGCGGGTTGTAGCCCATGCACTAGATCTCTCCAATCAGGGAGACAGTGTGACAAAGAGAAGGGATGAAGTAAAGGTGTACAAAGAGAAAAGGGCTAATTACACTTTTGAAGACATCGCCAACCCAAAGGTGGCAATCATGAGCCAATTGTACAACCAGTACTTCCACATGTGCACGAAGAGGCCACAGAAGTACAAGATGCCACCAGGTAATTGCCACAACATTTACTTGGGCAATGACGAAAGGCACCCCAAAGATAATCAACTATGCGGCATACATACATGACAGCTTGGTGAAAATGGGAAACAAAAAGCCAACCTACATAGTGCCAGGAGAAATGATAACCAAGGTAGTTTATGCAGCACTACACGCCAAGGGAAGGTGGCCTGACCCCCCATCTCAGAATGACAGGCTAAGGGTAATGGCTAAGGGTAAAGGAACACAAAGAAGACGAGCCACAAAGAGCACCAAGGGTGGCTACAAGGTTGAAGAGACGACTAGAGCCAGTGGAAGAGGAGCAACCTGAGCAGAAGAAAGGCAAAAAAGAATCTGCTCAAGTGCCGGCCAAAGAGACTCGATCACAAAAAGCGGCTAGACTCGAGAGGCTGATGGAGAGTTTCCGAGCAGAAAGAGCCCTCAAGGGCGATTTAAACGAATTATGGAAGTCATCCCTCGAGTCTATGTCCGGATCCTCAAGAAGAGTGCAGAGGGACCGCTTCGAAGACTACATCAAGAATTTCGAGATTCTTGATGCTGCAGCGGAAAACATTCCCCACATCCCTTTCACCGAGGAAGAAGTGAAGCAGATACGGCAAACATTGCTAGATGAACAAGAAAACCAGGAAAGGGAAAGAAAAACGAAAGCAGATAGAGATTTTAAGGGCAAACCTACAGCTTTGCCAGATAGCCCTAAACCTAGCCCACAGCCATCACCACAACCATCACCACCTCCTAGCAGCCCGCCACCAGAAGATAAGGAGGCTGGAGACAATCAAGAAGAAAACCGGGCTGAAGAGCAAGAGCAAAAGCCAGAACCTGAACCCAAGGAAGAGGCCAAGCCTGCATCTGAGCAAAAAGAGCTTGAGGAAGCATATTATGCATTCTTGGACCTGCTAGCTGCAGGCTATACAAGGGAAGAAGCCGCCACAGTCGCATTCGACTTGGCAAGGACAGGAAGTAAAGAACAGATGCCAGGCATCCGGCTAGTTGAACTTAAGGAAATTGCTACCGACACGGTAGACCTGCACCCGCCCTCGAATGATTGGGATGTGGTGATGACAATGCTAGCTGGAATAAGGGCACAATCTGTGGCATCAAACGAAGAATTAATAACTCTAAAGGCCACTGAAGTAAAGACCAAGATGGAAAGAGATCTACTGCAGGCAAAAAGCCAAGGACAAAAAGAAAGAGAAGCTGACCTCCAAGCCAGCTTGGCCACTGCTCTACAAAACTGCCAAGCAAAGGAAGAAGCAAATGAGGAAGCGGCAAAAAGATTGCAAGCAGCTGAAGAAGAGTGCCTACAACTCAGCAAGTCATTGCGAGATGCAAAAAAAGAAAAGGATAATCTGACACTCCAGCTAGCAGAGGAAACAAAAGAAGTAGAGGCCTTGAGGAATGCCAAGGAAAAGGCGGAAATAGAACAAGAAGCAAGTCTGGATGAAGTCCTTGAGCTCAAGGACCAATTAAAAGTCAAAGATCAAACCATCCAGAGGCTGAGAGCATCACCTGCTAGAGTTAGATCTACAAGCTTGACTCAATTATTTCAGAGAGTCAAATTAAAGTCAAAGATCAAACCATCCAGAGGCTGAGAGCATCACCTGCTAGAGTTAGATCTACAAGCTTGACTCAGATTATTTCAGAGAGTCAAATGTATGAAGAGCAGATGCAAGAACTCCAAAAGGAGTTGACTCTTGAGAAGAAGCAGAGGGTAATCATGGCTGAAGGTTCTATCGCAATGCAAACCAGATTGGAGGACAGCCAAAAAGCCCTACAAGAAGAATTGGAGAGCATGATGATAAAGCTCGAGGAGGCAGAGAAGGTAAATGCTGAACTCAATGACCTCCTCGTGACTATGGGCGAAGAAGCCAAAGCGGAGAAGCAGACACTCCTCAAGCAAATTGAGGAGTTGAAAGGCCGGCAACAAGCAGAAGCAGAGAGCTCAGGGCCAGCTGCCAATGAGGGCATCGACCTCGACAATGTGGCAGATCCTGTGGACACACCCATGCCAGAGGGAAGCATAGCAGGCTCCTCTCAAGAGCCCCAGGATCTAACACAAGAAGAGGAGGAAAAAATGCGAAAAGCAATAGAGGCAAAGCTCAGAGAAAGCACAAAAGAGGCTTTGGAATGGGAACAGAGGGTTTTCAAATCAATGACAATTCAAAAAATCGACTCCAGCAATCTCAGGCGTGAATGGCTTCAACCCTCTCTCCCATATCCATTGTTGAAGTATGAGGCAGCAACAATAAATAAGCGAATCAGAGAAGATCCAACGGTCCCTCTCTACAAGGCAAACACCTCGAGGCCAGAAGGAGTAAAACTAATAGTGGACTCTCAGTCCAAGTGGAGGAAGGCTTGGCTTACCAAGTACCCGCAGTACCTAATACACTTGGTAGAAGCACCTAAACACATCAGAGACAACCTCAGCTTCTGTCCTCTACCAAGGGTTTGGACGTGGAAAGCACACGAAATCTTACAGAGAAGCCAACCCACTTGGCTGAACTACCCAAAGCTGCTAGGCGTGAAGGCAGATGAGAGAATAAGTGTACAATACATGGTGAAAACCCTAACGGGTGCCATCACGTTGTTCACTGACTCACCTGACCTTACATGCATTATGATGAGAAAGATCTGCAGAACCATCTTAGCAGTGTTTGAAACCTTCAAGCCAGGACAGGTGACTGACAGCATATTCTTCTTCCAGGACATATACAGATGTGCTTATGATATGTCAGGTCAGCCTTCCAAGGAGGTGATACATGCGTTGTATCAAAGAATCATGTTTCTCCCATCCTATCACCTCCAGGCGTTTGAAGAAGCATTCTACACGGGATTCTTCACCATGCATACAGATATCTTTGGACCAACAATGCTAAACCTACATGCACGGTACGAATCACTGCTAAAGATGCGGGAGATCATAAGGTGAAGCACAGGATCAAGGCCATGTCGGGGACGACATGAACAAGGAGGGGGGGGATGTTAGAAGCTGGACACACCCCACGGCATCCAACTACTCGGCGGATTATTATTTTTTGTAATTAGTCATTCATTGAGGAAAACTCGAATTTTCACCTTGTAAATATTGGGACTTACAGAAGTTTCCAGATTGTATCCCAGTTTTGATAGTGGAGTAGATGGATGATTTTGGAACTTTAGGGTTTGAGAAGTTGTAAGGTATATATATCACTTTTTGACCTTAATGAAAAAAACTTTTGTCATTTTAAACAAGTTTAAGTTTGTGAGTGAGCGTACTGTGTACGTGAGAGAGAGTGTGAGCTTTGTCTTGACGCTACGTGTGCTACGGTGGTCGGAATCGAGTGCGGAGAAGTGCAGCGTGTTGCCCCCGACTAGAGCTACGAGCTGATACCAACATTGCGCGCGTACGGTCCGCCGACTTTGGTAGCTCCTTCTACGAGCTTCATCGGTTATTTGGGTGAGCATACGTTATCTGATTTCGCATTGCAGCATATCCACGCGTTCACATTGAGTAGAGCTACACATTAGGCACTTCAGATTTCGGAAACGAATACCTGCAGATTTCGGCCAGACATCCTACATGTTTCTGCACCGGGTGTTTTGGGTCGTGATTTTGGTTCATAGACCTTAAGGAGAGTGGCCTATAGGTATTAGTAGGGTCTCCTTCAAGCTCTATGGTGTTTCGGAAGTGTTTGATAGGTGTTCGGCTCTAGCAAGCGTTGTAGGAAGCATCCTCTTTTGTTCTCTTGAAGACTGTGACTTAGACAATTGGTAGGGGCCTCTGTAGGAATTAGTTAGGAGTCGGTCGAGTGTAGGTTGACACCTTATGCTTGCTTCCATGCGCCTGCGGGTCGAGCTTCTCGTCCTTAGCTGACATTACTTGTTAGGTGAGTTCTCGCTGTGCTGATGTCCGTCGCGGCGTACCCGTCCAACACTCTCCAACCTTGTTTAGTGGTACTGGCCTAGTGTTTAATTGAGGCCTGTCCAACTCTTTGATCCCTTCCTGTAGCCTCATGGTGGGGTCTCTTACTCCAAATTTTTCTAGGCATTTACCTACTGTGATCCACATGTTTGGTCGTAACCTTAGGAGTTCTACTAATGTGATTGTGCATGCCACCGGGGTGGAAAATAACTCAATCAATCCTTGCGAATCCATTACTTTGTTAGAAGAAAGTCTTTGAGATGGGATTGCTCTCACTTCCGACTTGGCTTCATACTCTCCTAGGTAAGAGGGTAAAGTTCTCAGCGAGTCTGGTTGGTTGTGCCCCGAACTAATTGATCCTTGGTCTCCCCCTTGTGAATGTATCTCAAAGTTTATTTGTGACCTCGCCTCAAATTATTCAATAGGAGGTAAGGTTACATTCTCTTCTTTTCTCGTGCTATTCATGTGGTTACTCATCCTATTAGCCTCGTTGGCCTCACGGATTTGCTTCCACAGATCGTCTAGATTGTTACAGTTCTTACCCATTTCTGCCAATGTTTTAGGCTGGAACCCATCACTTGCCTCATCTATTGTATTTGGCACTATGATAGGCTCTCCTCTGGACTCATAAGCATTAGTGTGTCTTTCCTTTGTTTCCACATGTTTCTCTAAAGTTGGTTGGATAGGGGTTGGAGCCGGTGCCTCATGCCAATTTGCAGGTTTACCCAGCGTGCCTTCCATCAATGATTGAGTTGTTTCAATCATCCTTTTACACATTTCCAACCTTTGTTTTTCTATTTTTGCATATGGATAAGTCATCCACCTTTGCTCCTGGGTTTGGTTCTTTTTTAGTCTAGCTTCATAAGCTTTTAGAAGCGCATCCAACTGCTCATTTACCTTGTCAGCCAGTACAGATCCTCCTGATCCTGCACTTTTTGGCTCTGCTATTTCCTTGGGTGCTATGGTTGCCGTGGTGTGTGAGCTTAAGCTAGCTACAACCTCTAACCGCTCTAATCTATCCTTTGTATGTTTTAACTCCTCGGATAGAGTTGTTTGCTCTCGTTCCTTCATGGCTTTCATACGCGCCTTTCTAGCTTTCCAAGTGCTTCTCTGATCTTTCATTTCTGAACTTTGGGCATCGGTTTTTGGCTCTTCAACTATGGGTTGGTTCGTCATTCTTTGAGCTTGGGCTCGTGTTACTGCCTGAATAGGTATGATTGTTTCATTTTCCAACCCTCCACTCGAAGGTATTGTTTCTAGCATGTTCAAGGTGGTTTTTGCTCCTTTGCTCGGGTTTTTAGGACAATCGGGAATCAAATGAGTAACTCCACACTCGGTGCAATACGCGTTGACTCTAATGATTTCATCATGAGGACAGTCTCTTAGCCAATGGTCTCCACCACACTTGTAGCAGGGTCCCTTGGGTTGTTGAGGTGCTCCTTGAGCTCCTCTTTGTTGGTATGCATGTCTCTGTCCGCCCATGCCTCCATTGGCTATGAACAACAATGTTCGTTCATCTAAGCTATATCTTCCTTCTCCTTCTGCCTATGCAGCAGTTGGTGGTCATGTATTTCCTATCATGCTCCATGGTTCTGGTCTCGAGGGTTCTTCCGGTGGATAATAGACAGAGTTTGCCGCATATCCATTGGGATCTTCATAATATGCATGCATAGGCACCAAAGCCTTATCCTCTAATTCTGTTACGGTTGGTGTATATCTTATACCGACTAGTCGTAATCCTGGTAGAGGTGGTTGTTGCCCCAACACCGGTTGTGGTCTTTCTACACCTATAGGTCCTGGTAGGTTGCCTGCTTGATATCTAGGCATCGGTGGAACTTGAGGAGAAGCTACCTGAGCTTGGGGAGCGTAAGGTCTCTCTCTCACATATCCCTTGTTATAATAACATTCCTCGGTCCCATGGTCTGTCCATTTTTGTTCAATAGCACACCACTTGGGCTGTTTAACCTGGGGTTTTGCGTACAAGTTAATCTTTTTTATCACTTCATCTACAAGATGCTCTTGGTTTACAGGTACTTCTCCTTTCGGTGTACTCTTAGAAGACTTGCTTCCACTTTGTGAAGATGAATCGTCGTCAAGGTCCTTGAACTCCCCCTCTTTGTAGACCGCACAATTGTCCACAAGGTAAAGAGCCTCCTTAGTCAACTCATTCAACGTCGTGCTCCTCTTCATATGTAAGTCCTTCTGGAGATCCGCATTCCTTAGTCCTTGGATGAATATCAACATGAGTCTCGACTGAGTTGGCAGTTCTTCCACCGGACAGAACTTAACATATCTTTTTAGTCTTAAGGCTGCCTTTCGTACAGATTCTCCATCTTTCTGTTTGAATTTATGGATTTGTGAGACGGTATTATGAGTTATCCCCCTTTGTGAGAATTCCTCGATAAATTCGTCAAACACTTCCTCCATAGACTCAATGTCTCTACGCTCTACAGAGTCAAACCAAGTGGCAACATCATCCTCTAGGGTCAGTCCAAACCCTGCAAATTGGGTAGGAA
The DNA here is from genome assembly GCF_014529385.1 of Adiantum capillus-veneris. Lineage (NCBI taxonomy): Eukaryota > Viridiplantae > Streptophyta > Polypodiopsida > Polypodiales > Pteridaceae > Adiantum > Adiantum capillus-veneris. The sequence goes on along the minus strand of NC_140931.1, from coordinate 139,739,049 downwards.
AGTCTAACACCTCTTCGGCTCTAATTACACGCACAAAGGCTGCTACATGATCTCTTGGGTCCCTGCTTCCTATGTATTTCTTGTTTACCCATTTTTGCACTTGAGAAGGTCTAATGCTCCGATGGTCTACAAACCTCATCATTGGATCTCCACGTCCTAATCGATATACCTCCTCAGGTCTTCTGTAATAGGCTGGTTCCTCTTCCAATGGTGCTCCTAAGACATAATTTCTAACGGTTCTCGTTGGAGGTGGTTCATCTCTTCGAACTCGTTCTAAGGGTGGCCCTCCAGGTTCTGCTGACCCTTGAGTCTTTGGCTTACTCTCTCCTTGATACCTTGAATAGAGTGGTGGTTCCTGCAAATCCCTTAGCCCTCGTGTGGCCTGATAACCCTCTCAACTTCGGTCTTGTTCCAATGTTGCACTCTGTCTAAGCCATGCATGTAATGATGGCTGGTTTGCTGGTTGGTCTTGGTTGTTGAATGCTTGCGGTCAGGTGTAATGTGAGGTAGCATCATAATCTTCTGAAAAAGGATTCGTTGACTTACTTGGGGTGTAGGTGGCTCTTGGCACTTCTTCAGGGGCATATGTTGATGTTTGTGGATCTGTTGCCCTTTGTACCTCCTCTGGGAGAATACGTTGGTATTCTCGCCCGTATCTATCAACAAAAACTATACCCTTCTCCATAGCAGTTTCATAAGAGAATAAGTAAAGAACCTTGTCTTTGCTTAATTCTTATACGTATGGTTCTTTGCTGCGAAAGTAAGCGACTATACCCTCACTCTCATGCTTGTAGATTCCCACGTTCTCGTTATAAGTTGGAACCATGGTTGTTTTCTTATCATACATGAAAATAACTCCGGGCCAATCAATGTTTGGTGGCGGTTCTTGAGCTTCTGAAACCATCTTTCCTTTCGCCACATTATCTCCATATCTGTTGTAATCTTCAGGGTTACTAACTATCAGATAGTGGTTCCTCTTTTCGTCTCGGAATCTATCTCCATCATCATAGACTCGGATTATCTCCAATCTCTAAGTTGGCCTCTGTTCGATACAAATGCACTTGCGTCCCCGATAGTCAGAATAGACTAGGGCTCCCCTCGCGTTTGTTCCCTCTAAGAAGATCACAATGAGCTTGGAATCATTCAAAGGATTTAGGGAGGTGCTTCCTCCTGGCATTGGTCCGTCATAGGTGAAACCTCCTGGTTGTTGACTACCCATCATGAAGAAATATTTGTCTCACGAAGTGTCAATATCACTACCTTCCTCAATAATTGGTGCTAGCGGATCTAGCCTTGCTTGAGTTACACTCTCTTCAGTGGACACTAAGCTACCTTGGTCACCTACCACCTTCTGGTCTCTAACAATGTATCTTCCTGATCTTAAATTCATCAAACTTATCAACTCAATTTATCACAAATCCAACCACTCACCTCGCTAAGGATCAGTCTCTACACAACTTCTTGCTTTGTTGCTGAATATACCTGTACACAAGTGTTTAATTTCGGCAATCGAATCAAAGCATTTATCTGCTAGAGGTTATCTTAGTAATGATTGGCATAAGTGGAGAGTTAATCTCAACCACTACTGTATTTTATACACTGCTGATGTTCTGGATTAGGTCTACTAATCTGAAACTGTACTTCCCTCGGACGTTGGTCAATTTACGCAAAAAAAAGTTTGAATTCAGTCTTTCCTCTGTCAAATGGATAAACAAGGTCCAAATTCACTTCTGAAATAAGTTCTGGAACCCTTAAGCCAAATGGAATCTCACTGTCTAAGCCCAGTCAAATTTTCTCTTCAGTAAGCCCCAATAGACATCCTACGCGTAGGATGTCTCCTGCTTTGTTTTGCCTGGATTTTTGCACTATGGTTTCCCCTTGATGTGCTTAGCCCACAGCTGTTTTTACTTTTTGATTTGGACACCTATTAGCTGGTCAATGAGTCACAAATCTGTTCCGACACCCTGTTGCTGATCTTGATCAGTCTAATCAACTCCAATTTGGACCAAAATTGACTAGGAGGCTTGCCTTAGGCTATACAACACCTTGCTATGTCCACTGTCAATGTCTGGCTTCAATTTCTTGCTTTAGACATCCTACACGTAGGATGTCTTTTTCATCAGAATGGCTTCAAACTCAAAGCACAGGCTCCCCTTGAGTTGCTGATCACTTTGGTATACTAAAAACTTGGTTTGGAGTCCAAAATCACACAGAACATCCTACGCGTAGGATGTCTTTTTGGCCTGTTTGACCCCAGACTTGACCCACAGTTTCCCCTTGATGTCAGTAACCCAGTGGTATGCTTAGATTTTGGTTTGGATTTCAAAAGTCCCCAATTTTAGCTGTTCTTTCTTTTTTCAGTCAAAAGTGCTAAAGTCCTCTTCGAACCCAATTTTCTCACCCAAATGAGGTGAAACCCCTTTTAGTCATTCAATATATCATGCAAGACATGCTCATGCAGCCATCTTATGGTTTTGGTCTCAAAATAATGTTTTGGCACAATTTGGGTAGGATGTCTAGCAATTTCAGTCTATCTGGCCTTATCCTGTCAAGATATGGCCAATTTTTCACTTTCCAGTTGAAATTAGGGTAAACCCCACCCTCTGAACACACTGGTCAACTCAAAATCCCAAAATTCCCACCAGATTAGCCTGTAGACATCCTACGCGTAGGATGTCTCCTAGCTTGAAATTAATTTTTTTCCTGACAGGAATGCTCCTGATGCTCTGTAGCTCTATCAAAAACACTCACAATGACTTTTGGACTTCACTTAGGCTTTCAAACACACTTTTGCGTCTTTTTGCGTATTTTACAAACTTGTGATGACTTCACCAAGCAAGTATACATGCATGAAATGCTCTAGATCCTGAATCATGATGTCCTACTTACTCTACTCCTACTCATCATGTGAAATGGTGATAATGGTGTTTTGGTTGCTTTTTGGCCTCTCCGGACTCTCAAGCTCTCCTCTCACCGCTTCTACCACTCCAACTTCTACTCAAGAACTCGACTACTACCTAAAACTATCTTGGTCTACCTTATCTACCTAAGTCGAAGGATCTAGGCCAGACACACGCTTCCTACACTCCCTCTAAGACCAAGAGAGTCCTCCACCCTCTGATCCTATCTAAATGTACAGCAAGAATTTTGGCAAGCCAAAAATCCCTATCCTCAAGGATTAGTCTCGGTCACCTACCTAAGGTTTTCGTCCCCGACAACGGCCCCAATGTTGGACGGATACGCCACGACGAACGTCAGCACAGCGAGAACTCACCTAACATATAATGTCAGCTAAGGACGAAGCTCAACCCGCAGGCGCGTGGAAGCAAGCATAAGGTGTCAACCTACACTCGACCGACTCCTAACTAATTCTTATAGAGGTCTCTACCAATTGTCTAAGTCACAGCCTTCAAGAGTGCATAAGAGGAAACTTCCTACAACGCTTTCTAGAGCCGAACACCCATCAAAAATTTTCTCGAAACACCATAGAACTTAAGGGGGACCCTACTAATGCCGATAGGTCGCTCTCCCTAAGGTCTATGAACCAAAACCCCAACCCAAACACCCGGTGCAAAATCACATAGGATGTCTGGCCGAAATTTGCAGGTCTTCGTTTTCGAAATCTAAAGTGCCTAATGTGTAGTTCTACTCAATGTGAACGCGTTGTGAGCGGGATGAAAACACACACAGCGCCTCTATAACGACCCGACACACACTCTTGGGAAGATACACACACACTATGGGGCACCACTCGGCTTACACAACACACCTGGCCGAGACAGGGAACACACCTCTGGAGTGAGAAGAGAGAGACTATCCACTTGCCCACTCCACACACACACACACACACCCAAAAAACTCAGCTCAAAAGAGGAGAATTTCTGATGTTTAGATACAAATGAGCTTGGGCCAACACCAATGGGGAAAACAGCTCACACAATATGGGTAAAAGATACCAAATACAATCACAAACTGGAGCAGAAACTTCGCCCATAGGATAAACTTACACATTCAAAACAGCAGAAAAAGAGGGAGGAATTTGGCAAAATGGAAAGTGCCATCGCGTCCGGAACGGCCCAAAACCCTAGTCTACAATGTCAAAGTGCTCAAATCCGACCTCGGATGAGCAGTTTACGGCCAAAACATGCTCCAAAATGAGCAAAAACACACCTGCGGCTGTTCCTCCTCTCTTCTCCACGTTTTTTCTGGTCTTCTCTCAGTTTTTTCAGTTTCCACACTTAGCTTTATTAGTTGGGCACCCTTGGCCTTTTAGATGATCTCAAACGGACCCCGGACAGGCCAAAAACTGACCTCGCAGTGCATAGTTGTCACCCTGTTGCATCCATGCGCACACCTGGCACTCATTTCTTTTCAATAATGCGTCTCGCAACCACGTGAAGTGGCCCCAAAAATTGGTCCTAATGATGACCTTTCTGCATAACTCTCACAAGAAAAACCACTTTGTGTCCGTATTCATCCACGTGCAAATATTGACCCCGTTCGCCCTCCTGACACCACTAGATGCCATCTGACGCACCTGCTTACCTCATGTCGTCGGCCCGCGGATAGCTTCCTCGAGAATTTTTACACGCTATAAACTCCTCATTATTGTAGAAAAAAAATACTGGTACTGGTGATAGTGAAAATCGATGCACTATGTACATGTTGTCCTACCTGTACACATGTGGGCCCCACGTAACCACCTGGCTATGGAAATTGGGCAATCCTTTATTCGATGCACCATGCATGTGTATGTACATATGCGCAATCCCTTGCTCCAAAAAACTCCTGACATAATTTGCCCATCCCCTAGCCTGCTAGATCATTCATGATCAGCAGCAGCAAAAAGAGATATGAGACTCGCCGCATCACATGTCTCCTCATCCCTCACAAACACTCCTTGATCCACATACAGCTCATCCTGCTCGACCATCATCAACCTGGCATGATACAATTTAAGACGCAATCCATTTACCCTTGACTTATGTAGAAACCCATCCAGGTTAACCAACTGATATGTACCATTCGGGAAACACTCCACTACCTTGAAAGGGCCTTCCCACTTAATTTGAAACTTCTTTTGGAAGGTGTTATCCAGCTTACTGTTGTAGCGCAAAACCAAGTCATGTTTCTTGATACCCTTACTTTTGACCTTTTCATTTATCTTTGCCAAAGCCTTATCCTGCAACTGCCCATAATGCTCCAATGCGCTCATCCTATCCAACTGGACCTCTTGTAACTGCAAGAGCCTCTCTTTGAATGCATCACTAGGCGGCCCAAGCAACTTCTCTAACATCTTGACCGCAGGAAACTCTACCTCCACGGGCAATAGTGCTTCCTTTCCATACACCAAATGAAATGGAGTAAACCCAGTACCTGTCTTCACCGCAGTACGGTAAGCCCATAATGCACTAGGCAATTCCAAATCCCAATTCTTTCCTTGGTGCTCTGTCACTTTAGAAAGAATTTGTACCAACTCACCATTGAATATTTCATTTAAGACATTACACTGCGGGTAATAAGGAGTGGTATGTTGGTGTCTAATCTTCATCTTTGTGCATAAGAAGTCTAGCAGTTTAGCTCTAAATCCTGGCCCCTTATCTGAAAGTAGCTCTAATGGCACCCCAAACTTGCAACATATTTCATCATACACAAATTTTGCCACATCCTTTGCAGTGATCTGTTTTACTGCTATAGCCTCTGCCCATCTAGAGAGATAGTCCACTGCCGTCAAGATATAGCTTTTGCCCCTGCTTGTGATAGGTAACGGGCCTATTGCATCAATCCCCCACTTTTCAAACACATCAAACGCCATAATGGTTTTTCGTAGCTCTGGCTTCAACACTCTCTTCCCAAATGCTTGACACCTATTGCAAGACCTACACCAATGGTGAACATCCTTGTGCAAACTAGGCCATACATACCCCTCTTGCAAAATCTTATGCAAGGTGATCTTTAGAGCAAAATGGCCACCACATGCGCCTTCATGATTCTCTTCCAACACTCTGTAAAGCTCCTCCCGCCAAGGTATCCGTCTCAACACGAGATCAGCCCCTTTCATGTATAAGAAATCACCAATCAATTTGTACATGTATGCTCTACGCACAAAGCCATACTTCTTAGACTTCTGAATCTCCTTTGGAATGATTCCTGTTAGCAAAAACTCCTCTTCTTGAGCCAAACTTTCCCGGCCATGATAAAGAGGTAAAGTGGTCCTCAACACAAATAGCTCCCCAATCATGCTTTGAGCTGCTTCATGTGCCTCTCCATTTAGAGCACGTTCAATGTGTCTGATGCTCCATGCTTCGAACTTTTTTAACAGGCCTTTAATTCTGAAGCACATTTCCTTCAATGAGGTGTTCTTGCTCTTCCACACACCCAACACTTGCTTCACCACTAACAAGGCATCACCTTTTATGCTCAACCTTCAAACCCCATGCTTCAAACAAATGTGTAATCCGGCTTCCAGAGTAGCATATTCAGCCTCATTTTTACGATGAGCATCCAATTTGAACCCTCTCTTGCATACTAGCTTCCCCTCTGGATCATAAAGTGCTATACCCCCTGAAGCTGCATCATGGCTCTTTCTGTATGAACCATCAAAGAACAACACATGTGCATTGCTGATCTGTGGCACTTCTTCAACTACCTTTCTCACCACCTCTTCCTTAACAATAAGGGGATTCTCCTTGTAGGTCAACAAATCAGCTAGGGTAGCCCTTGTACTATCTTCCACTAGAAAAGAGAACTCAAACTTCTGCAGCTCAATTACCCATTTCTTCACCACATTTGACATGTTAGTACCATTAATTAACTGTGGCAAAAAGGCATAACTCGTCAAGAAAACAAAAGGCCGTGGTAGCAAGTAATGACGAAATCCTCGACAAGCAAATATTACACTGGCCATCACTAGCTCTACTTCCGAGAACTTTCTCTCCGCTACCAACTTCACTCGGCTTGCACAATACACTGGCCTCATATAATGGCTGCCCTTCCCCTTTTGCAATAGCATGGCTCCAATGGAATCATCCCCTACAAAGGGATCCATAAAAGCTTTAACAAATCTACCAATGAATGTTTCCAATACCCAATTTGCTCTCTCTTGATAGAAAGATGGTCCATTTGACAACCCAAACGGCAATTCTGTGTAACAATAACAGCCCCATGGCGTAATGAAAGTTGTCTTTGTGCGGTCTTTAAGAGCAATCTTCAATTGAAAATAGCCTGAAAAACCATCACACACACTGTACCTCTCATAACCTGTCACTGAATCCAAGATCTGATCGATGAATGGAAGAGGATATGGGTTCTTCTTAGTGGCTGCGTTTAAGGGTTTAAAATATACACAAATTCTCCACTTCCCATCCTTCTTTGGACTGACTACAACTGGACTCACCCATTCTGTGGTCTCCACAGGGACTATGAACCCTGCCTTCAATAACTTGTCCACCTCTTCTCGCAAGGCTTCCATTTGCTCTTGACCCATCCTTCTTAGCCTTTACCGCATTGGCTTAGCACCTTCTTTCAGCTCTATATGCATCTCTTCGCCCTTGAACCCTCTAATCTCTTCATATGAAGTAATGAACAAATCAGGAAAACTAGCCAGCATGTGCAAATATATATCCTTCTCCATAGTTGAGAGGTCTCCACTAATCATTTGTGTCATCAATTCCTGCTTCTTTGACAACTCAACCTTGGTTTTCATCAGCCCTTCAATCACTTCATAAGGCCCTTCACTTTCATCTTCAACCTCATTCGCAAATGCAACTAAAGCAAACTCCTGGATTTCTTTGTCCATCAAAAGAAATGCAACATCAACATCCTCATCATTGCTGGTAGTGCTAACACTGTCCTCATCTGTCACCGTGGAAGAGTCTTCATCACTAGACTCATCCTCATCTTCATAAAGCTCCTCTAACCGTTTCCTTGTGTCCATATTATAAAGCTTCTTGGTACCTGTCTTTCCATAGAGGCTAATCGTACCATGTCGCCAATCTTGAACAGCTCCCACTGCACGTAACCATGGTCTGCACAGTATAATAGGATATGCTCCCAACCCTATTGGCATCACATGAAAATCAACCACTGACTTTGCATCATATGCCTCCACTTCTAAGCTCTTTACAACACCCAAGCATTTTACTTTTTGATGGTTTGCCAATCTGATCCGAAACCCTAACACCCCAGCCACTGTGAGACCCATCTTCTCAACGCATGAGTGTGTTATGACGCATATTTGGGCTCCGCTATCCACATAACCTTGTCCCAAATTTTTCCTTTTATGCCACACATCTACTATTGGACAAATGTCTGGTAGCTCATCCATTGCCAACACCTTTACTGAACCTCTCTCTCGCTCTTTCTCCATTGGGTTAACCATCCTCTTCCACTGTCACTTTAGCTTAGGCACCATCTCTATAAGCTGCCCAAAAGTAACATCTGCCTTCCTGCTCGTCAGATCCTCCTTCAAGTCATAGCTTAATTGCCCATCCCCTAATGGAAAATCTGAAACATGAAACTTTCGACGAGCTCTCCTTTTCCTCTTGGCCTTGACATCCTTGCCTTCATGGCTCTTTCCTTTCTTCTTACTAGGACCTGAGGCACTTCTTCCTTCCTTATCCTCTGTGGTCCTCTTCCCAATAGGCATCACTAATGTATCCTCTAGCTTTGATGCCTTCTCCAAGGTGACTACACTTAGCACTTTTGTCTTTCCCTTTTCCTCCTGGGTCAGTCCACTGGTTCCTTCGTCTCCCTTAATTTCGATGCCATAATCATTTGACCTAGTTAGCACCTGTCTTGGCAATGGATACATGTCTCCCCCCATCCTTGGTGGCTTATCACATTGCGGGCTGATGTGACCCAACTCTCCACAATTATAACATGTGGGCGTCTGCCTCCAGTACCTACCATTGCTTTGTCCAACACCATTCCTAGGTCTTTCTTCACCTCCTGGCTGATTTGCATACCTCCCTCGACCTCGATTATTTCCCACTTGACCTAGCATGTTTAGGCTAAGATTCTTCATCAAATCTACCACTTGCCTCATATCTTGCCTTAGCCCATCATCTTGCACCGATGTAGTGACCACTGCTGGCATAACCTGAGTAGTAACAGGAACCACTGGTTCATGATGAACCCCTGACATGCGACCTTGTAAAGATTCTAGAGGCTGAAATTCAGACCTCATGGGCAAAGACTCCACCCCTAACTGGCTCATTTTCTTCAGCTTCCACTCTTTGTTCCTTGCTACCTCTAGTGCATCTTCATATGTCCTAGGCTTCTTTAGCTCCACTCTCCGACGTATATTCTCCCAAAGACCAGCCAAGAACCTATCCTTCTTCATCATGTCAGGCGGGGGTACCTGTGGTGCTAAGGCCTTGCACATCCGCTCCCATGCCAATGAGAACTTACGTATGTACGCATCTACTGGCTCACCTTCCTTTTGAACCAAAGCCTGTGAACCAAAGCCTGTACTTCTTGCCACACTTTGTCAGGATCTTCTATCTTTACAAACTCCACTTCCAACCCATGTCGTAGATTGTCCCAACTCAGCCTTACAGGTGGATTAGCCACACGCAACTCCTCTTCAAATGCTTTAGACCAAACTCGTGCATCACTCTTCAAACAAATTTGGAGAAGGCGTAACATCTGCGTAGGGTCATGAATCTGGTTGCTAATGCAAGCAACCTCCATCTTTTCCAAAAAATCTTCCACATCTTCATCACTTCTTCCATGAAACTCCGGATAAGAGAAAGCCATGGCTACCCAAGTTACAATGCTTTGAGAACCCCTTTGAACACACGTGCAAGAAACCAAAACTTTTGACTACCCAATCCCCAGAAACTTCAATGGAGCTCAACTTTAGATAAGGACAAACACATGCATATCAAATGAGTTTTCATAGTTGATCATCAGAATTACAACAGGCAAAGGACATTCCAAGATCTCTCGTAATATTCTTGGCCCAAACATAAAGACTATGCGCTACTGGAAAAAAATCTTCCTGGACACATGAACATTTATCTGGATTCTTTGAGTTAAATGAAAAGGAGTGAATTGAGGGCCATTTTGATCATCCATTAAAGCCAACCATGAAGCTCCCAAGAAGGCACACCTGACTTAACCTCTGATTTTTTCCAAAATTTCAGCAGCATAACAACATAAATGGCTCAAAAGACCAAAAAACCAACCATCATATCTTGGAAAAATTTTGGCATAGTTTCCCCAGAAATAGAGTAGTAGGAACCTAAAATATAGACTGTATATGTATGCATAAACTGTCAACGATAGAACCCGAGCATCAAGTAGGACTCACTAGTACATAGCCTATGGCGAGGTCACAAAAAGGGTGCTCCAGCTACCTGTATCACCGAAAGGATCTCTACATTTGAGAATCCCCCAGCTCAATAAAAACCTCACGCTATCGACCCTCACACGAAGGCTAATGCAAATCGCGTATAGTCAAATCTCAGAAATGACTATCTTCCAGACCAAGTCTCAGAAATGGCTGGGACTGCCAAATAAAACCAAATATGGCTCCACAAAGGCGTACAATTGGCAGTTTCCACAAGTAATGTACAATCCAACAGACAATGCGCTCAAACAGGCACCAAGTGATGCATACCCACAACAACTGCAAGTGACATCACTGCTAGTATATCACTGTACTCCAGCTACCTGTACCTGTGTGAATCACCTGTACCTGTACCTGTAACCTGTAACCTTGAATCTTGAATCTCGAAGCTTGAAGCTCGAAGCAGAAGGTACTCGAAGAAGATCCTCCGTGGGGGCACCAAAAGAATGTGAGCGGGATGAAAACACACACAACGCCTCTATAACGACTCGACACACACTCTTGGGAAGATACACACACACACTATGGGGCACCACTCGGCTTACACAACACACCTGGCCGAGACAGGGAACACACCTCTGGAGTGAGAAGAGAGAGACTATCCACTTGCCCACTCCACACACACACACACACACACACACACCCAAAAAACTCAGCTCAAAAGAGGAGAATTTCTGATGTTTAAATACAAATGAGCTTGGTCCAACACCAATGGGGAAAACAGCTCACACAATATGGGTAAAAGATACCAAATACAATCACAAACTGGAGCAGAAACTTCGCTCATAGGAGAAACTTACACAGCCAAAACAGCAGAAAAAGAGAGAGGAATTTGGCAAAATGGACAGCGCCATCGCGTTCGGAACGGCCCAAAACCCCAGTCTACAATGTCAAAGTGCTTAAATCCGACCTCGGATGAGCAGTTTACGGCCAAAACAGGCTCCAAAATGAGAAAAAACACACCTGCGGCTGTTCCTCCTCTCTTCTCCACGTTTTTTCTGGTCTTCTCTCAGTTTTTTCAGTTCCCACACTTAGCTTTATTAGTTGGGCACCCTTGGCCTTTTAGATGACCTCAAACGGACCCCGGACAGGCCAAAAACTGACCTCGCAGTGCATAGTTGTCACCCTGTTGCATCCATGCGCACACCTGGCACTCATTTCTTTTCAATAATGTGTCTCGCAACCACGTGAAGTGGCCCCAAAAAGTGGTCCTAATGATGACCTTTCTGCATAACTCTCACAAGAAAACACCACTTTGTGTCCGTATTCATCCACGTGCAAATATTGACCTCGTTCGCCCTCCTGACACCACTAGATGCCATCTGACGCACCTGCTTACCTCATGTCGTCGGCCCGCGGATAGCTTCCTCGAGAATTTTTACGCGCTATAAACTCCTCATTATTGTAGAAAAAACATACTGGTACTGGTGATAGTGAAAATCGATGCACTATGTACATGTTGTCCTACCTGTACACATGTGGGCCCCACGTAACCACCTGGCTATGGAAATTGGGCAATCCTTTATTCGATGCACCATGCATGTGTATGTACATATGCGCAATCCCTTGCTCCAAAAAACTCCTGACAGCGTGGATATGCTGCAATGCAAAATCGGACAACGTATGCTCACCCAATCACCAGATGAAGCTCATAGAAGGAGCTCGCAGAACCGGACCGTACGCGCGTAATGTAGGTATCGGTGCGTAGCTCTCGTCGGGGGCAACACACTGCACTTCTCCGCACTTGATTCCAACCACCAGTGCACACGTAGCGTCAAGATGAAGCTCACACTCTCTCTCGTACACAGTACGCTCACTCACAGACTTCAAAACTTGTTTTTAACAATGACAAAAGGTTTTTTCATTCAGGTCAAAAAGTGGTATACATACCTTACAATTCTCAAACCCTAAAGTTCCAAAATCAACCATCTACTCAATCTACTATCAAAACTGGGATACAATCTGGAAACTTCTGTAAATCCCAATATTTACAAGGTGAAAATCAGGTTTCCTCAATAAATGAATAATTACAAAAAATGATAATCCTCCGAGTAGTTAGTTGCCGTGGGGTGTGTCCAGCTTCTAACAATGATTTGCATGGTGAACGGGCGTGATGACTGTAGAGCTGTGTAGAAGGACATAAGCAGATTACTTGGCTTTAGTGCGATTGATTTTCTTGTAGAGTTAGTAGTTGCATCTCTTCGAGTTCACTTCATTAGGGATGACATCCTAGTGAGTTTCCATGCCTCATCCGAGTCGCTTCCCCTGTATCGATAATTTTATGTTGATGCTTGAGAGTTATGCTATGGACGTCCGTCGCGGCGACCCGCGACCCGCAAACAAACACTTATGCAAGATTCGACTTGTTGGGATCATACACAACTTTCGGTGCATAAATCTCCTATTAGAAATTATTTTCATCCATGTCCCCTTGTCAGCTTGCAAACCTTCTATTCCACAACCTCCATTCATAAACTCTCCAACTACAAAGAGTTGAATGTTCCCAGTGTACTCATGTGATACAAAATCCTTACCTGTGCACATGGCCCTCATCATGCACTCAAGCCTTGGGTTTGGAGTGTTATATATAGTAATAATCACATTGTCACCATATTCATGTTTTTCAGCATGTAAGTAGAGTCTTGTGTAATAAATGGCCTCTCATTGAAGATGACCACCACCCCAATAGGTTTGCAAGCTTGAGAACTCCCAAGGGTGCAAAAACCTTACATTTTTCTTCAAAGGACTGAGAGCAATACCCTTTTCGCTAACCACCTCAAGACAAAAATTTGGGTGTAGTCTGTGCGCCTTCTCATGGATCTCCTTTGCTAGATCTTCTTAGGTGGATAGTACTAAGCATCTTGCATGCCATTCCTCACAAAGTGTGGCATCCATGATCTCTGTCGAGAATCCTTGTGGTAGTAGAAGGTTCTTGTGTATGTCTGAGAGCATCTGTTTGATAGGAGATATGCCATCCTTTTCGATTTCTAGTTGTTGTAGAGTTCTAGATAGCAAGACTCGATTGTGATAGTTAGTGTATGTCAACTCATTGAATCTATTTTTGGTTGGTATCTCCACAATTCATAATATATTTCGCTCAAATTAGTAGCACCAAGTTCCATCATGACTACCATGCCATAATATCATCAAGTATTTCTCCACAACCTACAATTAAAACATGTAGGAGTAAATTACATAGGGACCTGACAAGAACATAGAAAACACATCTATTCTTTTTTGCATTGCAAAACCAACATAAATCAATCCAATAGATACCTGCAACATGCTCAATTGGTAAGATGTTCACACCCTCTTCCTCCTCCAGAATAATTCTCCATGCTGAAAATAGTTGCCTAACAGCATTTATGCTCTCTCTTGACCATCCATGGATGCGAGTGTAGTTATAAAAGACATGTGATATGTCAACCAAAATCATTCCAACGTCTTTTTAAAGTCTAGTCAATGACTGACACACTATTTAAGATATGTGGTACGCACCATTGCATGAACTTTTGGTGCTCCTTTGCAATGAAGGTTCCATGATGCCTGACAACATTTATGGGCCATCTCCCACCATTACAAAGCGTTCGTGGTATTGCATTTGATACTTCCTTTATTGCACACTCTATGCTCTTTAACATTTTTGTATCTTTGACCTTATCAAAGAAGGTCCTAGTGAACTTCTTAAATAAGTTCAATGCCAAAATATGCATCACATCATAGACAAGGTCAAGACTGATGTCAAATCCATATAAGTGATATAATCACCAAAGTGGTGATTCTCTTGTTAGGCCAGCCTTAGATAAAACCTTATTGCATTCAGCCTTAGTCTTTTCCCTTTTTGATTTACATATAGCATCTACCATCTCATCAACATGTCTCTTCTCAGGTGGATATCTTGCAAGGTATCTGCTAGCTGTATAAACATACTTTGGTATTCAAACCCCCTCTGATATCTTTTTCATAGGTGCTACATCTCTTTTGCATCCGTTCTTCCCTCCATCTTTTAAATGTCCTAATTTACACTGGGCGGGATGATCTCCGGTCCATGACATAAGAATTGCTCGAAGAGTACAATTTTCCCCAAAATTTTTGCATTCTCAAAGATGCAAGATGTGGATAATTGAAATTTAGAGTGAATCCCTCCACAAAGGCTACTTCAAGCTCATTGACTAATGGCTCTAGGAAATACGGAAAAATATCTCCATGCCTCTTTGCTAGCTTCAATAAGCTCAATGACAAGAAGATAACTGGAAGGGGCCCAATTATGGAACCTTTACCTCCATTTAGAACCACTACTTCGATCACTCCACTATCCTTAGGCTTTGTTGATGCCATTTGGAACCCATCCCAATGACACATTAGTGCATAGCTTCGAGGATCTCCCTACAACAAGTTATAGATCATGACGAGTTTGCTAATTATGTGTCTAATAAAAAGTTACACTTAGAATCTATTATGATACACTAACATACCTTTACAAACATCCTTTCTGCCTCAATGCGATTTCTACATAAAGAGCAAAGAAAGTTGTACTTGTTTTGTCTCTTCTTCCATGCACCTTCAAGCTCTGGACTTCGCAAAGCAAGAGGGAATTTCCTATAGTACATTCCACAATATTCGTTTGAGTATTTAATAGGAAGCTCCCACTCCTTCGCACGGTTCCAAAAATCCTTGTACATTTGGATTTTGTCACCATCCCAAAAATCTTTGACGCTCCTGTTTGGATCTTGCGATTGGAGCCAATCACCTCTTGCACGCCATATTGAAAGAAGATCATGGCAAAAAGTGTCACTCCAAGAAAGTGTTCGAAGCTGCTCTATGATCGGCAAGTGTTCAAATTGAACTATGTGTTTTCTTTCTTTCCCGCATTCATTGCATCGATCATAACAAGGCTTCACAATTGCGCTTTAACCCATGAGTGGAAGAAGAGTCACATATGCATCTTAAAACATCACCCATATATGCATCCTCTGCATGTGGAGGGTACAAAATCAGCTTGTGTTGGCAGTCTTCCAAACCTATGCATATTCTCCATTTTTGAGGTGTGATCAGACCTCTCTCCTTATATCGCTTAAATAATTAGTCTATATTTTGAGGTTTATACTTGAAAATTGGGGATCTAAAAGTATTTTTATTAATGACTTTTCTCTCTCTATTCTTTTGGATCGTTTTTTTCTTTCTTGTATTTGTTGAAAATATCATTTTTACTAGGTCGTCTTGCAATTGTAGAGGCACTCTAAACCGGTCTAATTTTGATTGCATGGACATTATCCAACGTTCAATGTCATCTTC
Organism: Adiantum capillus-veneris; assembly: GCF_014529385.1. Lineage (NCBI taxonomy): Eukaryota > Viridiplantae > Streptophyta > Polypodiopsida > Polypodiales > Pteridaceae > Adiantum > Adiantum capillus-veneris. The sequence continues at coordinate 139,723,400 of NC_140931.1, read as the reverse complement.
TATATCCACTACATCCTCATGGCCCCTTTTGTTAGTTATGGACTGTGCTAAATGGCTTGTACCTATATGATGTTCTTCTTGTTCCTCCATTATAACCTACACATAACAACGATACTTCATTATTAACTAATTGATGAAAAAATAAGTCAATCGTACGATTACATGAATAAATCAATACAAATTGAGACATAAAAATAAGTCAAAGAAACAGAGAATGACTTAATTGAAGAAGGCAAGAAACATTTCTATACAATTATTAAACGTATGGCATACATAAATCATCCAAAAGTTAAGATAGACACCATAAGAAACTGAAAAACTTGAATATCCAAGATACAAATTTGATTACAAATACGACAGGAAACCAAAATGAAAAATACACTTCAATTTTTCCGGTATAATGAACATCGAAACAAAAATATGACTCAGCCACTCTCTCCTTCTTCAAGTTGGAGTTGATCTCCAATAAGACAAAGACTTTGCTCATAGCACTCTGTATCTATGTCTATGCTAATACAATGACGATCCATGTCTTCGCAAACTCATTTCATGTTGCCCACACCGGCAAAGCAATCTACCACAACATCCTCCTTCTCAGTACACATTGACACCAAGAACCTGCATAACCCCAAAAAGACAACAAATAGAAACCGAATTCCAAATAGAATTATTGCAGTAGAATTTTGATAAAACAACGTACTTGCAAAAATTTGGATGCCTTTCGGCATCGCCTCTTAATGGTTTGCCATTTGCATTTGAAACCAAGTGAAGTTTACCTCTAGGTAGCTCGGCAAACGTGTCAGAACGCACCTCAAAAGATTCCTTTAAAACAATATCCAAAGCAGTATTCTTCTTTATAAGTTCGTGTGTTTCCAGGACAAGCAAAAAAAGTAACGACAAGAGTAGAAACCTGCACATCAACAAGCTTAGAGTTATGAAATGACTAAAAAGTGGTAAAACTTTAATCATCTACAAGAAGCAATCATAATTACATCTTCAATGTCACCAAAAACGAGTCTTTTATTTTGAGAGACAGTTTTCAAAAGCATAGTGTATATTGTTTGGAGCTTGCTCTCTGTCAAGATAGAAGACACAATAGTCGAAGTCTTCTCTATAGTGCTTGTAGTCACAAAGTATCCATCTTGTGTTAAGAACTTCTCGGCAATGAAAGTTGATGCTCTGATATATGTCATCTTCCATTCGTTCCATTTAGGCACTATGTCACTCTCTACAAAAGGGGCCAATCCGGAAGGCAAGTCTGCCCATATGAGCGTGCATAGCTCATCAAGCTTCTCTATATGGTTGAGAAACTTTGAAATCAAGCATACAAGTGAATCATTTGCATCTCCATACATGTCCTTTATAGACTCACCTAGCTCCATACAAAGAGGAAGATGAAATGGCACAAAAGATTCATCAACAAGCTTTCCCTCCCCTTCAAGCCCTTCACTTGTCGCTGAAGAAAAAAGATCTCCAATTTTCCTTCTTTTCCTTTTATGACTCTTGGACCTTCCCTTTGTACGGTTTTGACTTTCTTTGTACTTGTCTCCCTCTTTACCAGCTTGAGGACTTTGTATCTTCTTGCTTTTTGGTGTGGATGGACTCTTTAGCAAACTACATTGACCCTTACCACCTTTAGCTAGTAGCTTTGCAGGTGGACTCTTCATGCCATCGTCATTAATGGAATTCTCTTTCAAGTTCTTCTCAGTGGATGTGAACTTTGTACTCGTTTGCGAAAAAAGCCCTATCATAAATAAAAATGAGCTAGGATATTAAAGTGTCATTTTCAGAGAAACCAACAGAGAAGAAATGTCAAGATTCTTACTTGCATATATTTCCTTCTCGCTATTTCGGTACTTTTCCTCCGAATATTCAAGAAACCATGGAATATCTTGCACATTTTCAGGTAGGGTCCTGCGAGCATCGAGCCATGATGGAGGCTACAACAACTTATAGCGAGCACCAACATCCCTCTAATCAAGAAGTGTAGTTGGAATCTCAATTATCTCTGTAGATTTCAATAGATCTGCAAAGCATCTACACATGGGAATCTTCTATGCGATGAGTTATCAAAGAAAATAAGCATACTTGCCTATATGCAAATCTTCGAGCTGTAGCTTCCAAATAGGGCATCTTTTGTACTTTCATTCCAGCAGTCAATTTAGATATCTCCCTAAAACAGTGAGGAAGGTGCTCTTTTTGACAAGAATCAAAAAAATCTGGTATGGCGTCACTCCAAATATCAAAGGGCACTTCCTTGACCTTCTTTATAAGGTCCATTGCTCGTTCCACAAGTGACTCCCAATAGGAGTAGTATGCTATATAGTTGCACCATTCTATTTCTCCTCCATCAAAACCCCATACCCTACCAATGTCTTTGCTTAGAATATGATCTAGTACCCAAGCCTTCCTGCAAGCAATACAATGCACATAAAAGGATTAGCGACTTCAACATACCATCCCAAAGGCACTTCCATATTACTTTGTACTGTAAGGGGGTTTTGTGTAATTGTGTGAAGCTTATCAAGTGTGATATTGTGTTCACTCTCCCAGTCTAGACCATATAGGTTGCTAAACCACTTCTCTCCTGGTGCCAAATTTGCCACTGCAACCAATTTGTATCCGTATTTATTCTTGAGATAAGTCTCGACCTCATCAATGGAGCTCTTGTATTTTTCATTATAGCCTTGATCTTCACAAGAGAGGCTAGATTTTGCGAGCCTTTTTTATAGATGTTCCTTAAATTCTCCCTATATGTGAAACAAAATTTAAGTAGATGCTTTACAAGAGTCGGGTCAGTACAAAGCATGTGTAACCTACCGAGTACATCAACTGCATGAGCAAACCAAGGGGAATTTTTCACCAAATCCAAGGATGCACCCTTTTGTCCTCTTGTATTTCTACTTCAATTTCTTGTAGAGCCTCTTCGTCGAAGAATTTCTTCCAGCTTTGCTCGTTTCCAAGATCGAGCCTCCTAATGAGAAAAATATCACTTACAAATGACCGCTTCACATGAGTTTGTGTCAAGCTATGGAAGTGTTAAGCAAAAAAGAACATTAGAAGAGATTCTTACAAAGGAGAAAGAAAAATGAGTGCAAGAGTTACCTTTTACCTGTTCAGGCAGCGAGAGAGAAATACATCATGGTGCACTTAACGCACACGTACTTTGAAGGATCATCACGACAAACTACAATTTTTTCACACTTGTATTATAATATTTATTGATGTACAATGAATATCTTTAAAAATAAACAAGACTTACCATTGTTGATTTGTGACATCCAAGCTTTGAGACGATGGTTCCCATCAAGTACCACCAATTTTTGACCTTTAAGATGCGTCCAACTTTGAGAAAGGGATAACTCCATCTCAAATTCTCTATTAATAGCACCCCAAAAGGATGCATCCCACTGTTTCTCTTCTCATCTGACACGCCAATCCTCTCCCCATTGCGCAAAATTTCAAAACAAGAAAGTTTGCAAGACTTGACATATATCCTACTTGCTTAAACTTATTTTCTAATTCCCCAATGTTCCCTCTAGTGTTGCAGACTGCTTCATGACCCACCAACCGACACAAGGGTACCCAAGGGAGCCCTATATCTCGATGCACCTCATGCTTAGCAACCCAAGTTTGCAAGAGTTTTGCATCAAGCTCCACGTACCTAGTCTTGGTCTTCTCAACATAGACATCAAGACTAGTCTCTTTTGGGTTCAAAAGTTGGGACTGGGTATCAACAACAGCTCCTAATGAGGGTTGGGTGGTTTTCGTTTCTGCCGCCATTACCTTACCATACAAAAAATATTCAAATTTTTGTCAACTTGTCTTTTATCATGATGATTTAATGAGCAAAAAACGAACCTCTAGGAATACTTAACAATAACCTGGATCCTTAAGTCAAAAGCAACTTCAAACATTAGAAGACAAGTGTAAAAACCTAAACACGTTGATTAGAAAGTCATAATTACAAAAAGAATATGCAAGCATTCAGCAAATGTGAATGCAGGGCATCACTCTAGATGCATTGACCTATGCGTTCCCCTTGAAGGCATGTGGCATTATATACGATGCTAAAATGGGCAACAAAGTTTACAATGATTTTGTTGGTCAAGGATATGCCAGGTAGAGGTAGGGTCCGAAAGCTCTGAACTATTTTTAGCTAATGTGAAGCGAGCGTATCTCTCTAGATGCAATCACCTGTGCTTGCATCTTAAAGACATGTGGCAATTTGTCCATCCTTGAGATGAGATATGCCGAATAGGAGCGGGACAAAGAATCTTTGGACTGTTTTCAACTGATGCAAAGCCAGCGCATCTCTCTAGATGCAATCACCTACGCTCGCATCCTAAATACACTTGGCAATTTGAAATCATGGCTAATATGGGCAAAAGAACTCACATGGTATTGTTACTTCGGTGCTGTCAAGAAAAATGCAATTTATTTCACTACGTTGCTCAACATGCAGGCCAAACTGAGCGCATGTCTCCAGATGCAATCACCTACGCTTGCATCTTGAAGACATGTGACAATTTGGCCATCATTGCTGAGATGGGAAAAAGGACTCACATGGTAGTGTTGGCTAGGGTTGTCGAGAAAAAATGCAATGCTTGGCACTTTGTTAGTCAGAGATATGCCGAATAGGGGCGGGGCAAAGAAGCTCTAGACAATTTTTAGTTGATGCAGAACGAGCGCATCTCTCCATATGCAATCACCTACGCTCGCATTGTAAATACATCTGGCAGTTTTGACCATTGCTAATATGGGCGAAAGAGCTCACATGGTGCTTTAGTTTGGTGTTGTGAGAAAAAAATAGATTTATTGCACTACCTTGCCCAACATGTAGGCCAAATGTGGCAGGGCTAGGGAGCCAGCGTTGTTTTCAGCCAATGCAGAGGCAAGGCATCGCTCCAAATGCATTCAACTTGAAGGCATGTGGCACTATGCAAGATGTTGAAATGGGGATCGAAATTCTGTTTTCTGCTGATGCGAAGTGAGCGCATGTCTCCAAATGCAATCAGCTTCGCTGCATCCTAAATACATCTGGCAGTTTTGAAATCACTACTAATATGGGCAAAAGAACTCACATGGTACTGTTAGCTGGGGTTGTCGAGAAAAAACAAAATGCTTAGCACTTTGTTAGTCAAAGATATGCCGAATAGGGGAGGGGCGAAGAAGCAGTGAACTGTATGCAAAGCGAACTTATCTCTCCAGATGCAACCACCTACGCTGGCATCTTAAAGACATGTCGCAGTTCGGCTATCATTGCGAAAATGGGTGAAAGAACTCACATGGTGCTTTTAGTTCGGTGTTGTCAAGAAAAAGCACAATTTATCACAATACCTTGCTCAACATGTAGACCAAATGTGGCAGGGCTAGGGAGCCAGGGCTGTTTTCATCCAATGCAGAGGCAAGGCATTGCTCCAGATGCATTCACCTTGAAGGCATGTGCCACTATGCAAGATGCTAAAGTGGGCAGCAAAATTCAGTTTTCAACTGATGCGAAGCGAACGCATCTCTCTGGATGCAATCACCTTCGCTCGCATCTTGAAGACATAAATAATTCACATGGTAGTGTTAGCTGGGGTTGTGGAGAAAAAACCCAATGCTTGGCACTTTGTTAGTCAAAGATATGCCGAATAGGGGAGGGGCAAAGAAGCTCTAAACTGTTTTTGGCTGATGTGAAGCGAATGCATCTCTCCAGAGACAACCACCTACGCTCGCATCTTAAAGACATGTCACAGTTCGGCCATTATTGCGGAGATGGACGAAAGAACTCATATGGTGCTTTTAGTTCAGTGTTGTCGAGAAAAAACGCAATTTATCACAATACCTTGCTCAACATGTAGGCCAAATGTGGCAGGGCTAGGGAGCCAGGGCTGTTTTCAGCCAATGCAGAGGCAAGGCATTGCTCCAGATGCATTCACCTTGAAGGCATGTGCCACTATGCAAGATGCTGAAAATGGGCAGCAAAAATTCAAGTTTCAGCTGATGCAAAGCGAACACATCTCTCAGGATGCAATCACCTTCGCTCGTATCTTAAAGACATAAAGAACGCACATGGTAGTGTTAGCTAGGGTTCTCAAGAAGAACGCAATGCTTGGCTCTTGTTAGTCAGAGATATGCCGGATAGGGGAAGGGCGAAGAAGCTCTGAACTGTTTTGGACTAATGCGAAGCGAACGCATCTCTCCAGATGCAATCACCTACGCTTGCATCTTAAAGACATGTCGCAGTTCCGGCCATCATTGCTGACATGGATAAAAGAACTCACATTACAAAGTGATGACGTGGCTGACCGCTCTGTAGGAAAATCAAAAACCCTAATTTATTGAAACCCTAACCCTAACTGTAGAAAATCAAAAACCCTAATTTGCTAAAACCCTAACCCTAAAAATGAGAAACCCTAATTTGTGAAATCCTAATCGTAAAAATTAGAAACCCTTGACGTGGCCTAACACGTGGCAGCTGTACGAACCCCCGCAAATTGCGGTGTGATTTTTAAGCAGCAGGGCAGCAGTGTTTGATTTCAGCTTTTGGACTTGCTTTTCTTACCCAAGTTGAGAAAGAGAGAGAGAGAAGCCTCTTTGATTTATTTCTAATTAGCAAGAGAGAGAGAAAGAGAAAGCCTCTCTGCTTTATTTATTAAAAGAAAGAGAGAGAAAGAACTTTTGCTTTATTTTCAAAGCTTTTACTTGAAGCTTTTGATTTTAGCTTTTGGGGGTCTGCTTTTGGCATCCCTTGTAATCTATAAATAAGTGGGTAGGCCTCTGACAACTCAGAGCATCTGGATGCAGAGTCTAAGTGAGAGTGCATGTCCGCACTCTTGTACTTTGAACACAGATTAATACAAAAAGAAATAATGAAAGGGGCACCAGTCTTTGGGGCCAATATCTCTAGGCACGGAACTCTGTCGAGCCACTGTCAAATCAATTGTGAACTGTGAATTGTTTTGAAGTGGTTATTTGTGCTGTGGTCGTAGATTCTTGACTTGGAGTGTCCAAGTCTGTTATAGTGGTATGAGAGCACGGCCGATTTCTCTTCTACGGGAAATTCGATCCCAATTCTTTTTTCGCGACACCTATGGCTTCAGGCAAGGATCAGTCAACTCCCCCTGCATCCGAAGATGCAAGAAGGGATCACAATGAAGATTCCAACAAGGAGTATGGTCCACCTCGGCCTACTCAGGCGGAGCGTCGAGAGATGGAGTGTCATCAATTGATCAGCGATGCAATAAAGATGATGCTCAATTTTGCGAAGGACCCAAAGTTTGCAAAATATATCAGCAAGACTTCTTTCCAGGAAGTGCATACACAGTGGCAGAAAACCACAACACCATCCCCAAAACCTGCTCTCAAGAAACCTTCTGCTCACAAGAAATATACTGAGAAGGAATTAGAAAAGGTGGTTGATGCACGAATTGCTCAGCTTTTTGACGCATAGAACAAAGCTTAAAAGCACGGCAGAAAGCAAAAGAAAGGCATTGAATTCTCGGGCTATTTGGGTCGTCAGACGACTTTTGAAAAAGGCAAAGAAACAGAAGAGGCGCGTTCAATTCGAAGGAGTACCCAATTCTTCTTCTTCTTCTTCTTACAATTCTTCTAGCTCATCTGACTCGAGCGAAGAAGACCGAAAAGGCAAAAAGCGAAGCAAGAAATAACGCTTCGAAAAGGGTAAGAAAAAGACAAAGAAGTCTAAATCTTGCCCCGTGAGTGAAAGTTTTGCAGAGGACTCGTCTACAGACAGTTCAGACTCTGATGAGAGCAACTTTTACGCAAAGAAGAAAAAATTTTACAAAGCCAACCAGTATGACTTTCTCAAAGACAAAATAAAGAAAGTCCGAGAGTTTAAGGAAGGTGGATAGTCAATTAAATTTGACACGTTTTCGAGATATAGAGATGCTTCGAAAGCTTTGTCTTTTGTACAACAGTTTGACATCACTTGCGTAGGAGGACATTACTCAGAGCACTCTAAGATTCGGAGAGCTACCTCTTACTTTAAGGGGAATGCTCGAACATGGTGATCCACGCTTCCATTAAGCAAGACTGTGCCAGTTAAATGGCTGAAATTCAAGAGGCTTTTTATTTCTTCTTCGTTGACTCGAGAGTATGAACAGGATGAAGAAAGGCCAGAAAGTTCTAAAGCAGTTGAGGGACGTGGCAAAAAAGGCAGATAACAAGCAGGATTGGTACCACATTGCGTGGCACCCGAACCGAATCAAATGAATGAAAGTACAAACTTTGTCGCTTTTCGGGCAAAGGGAAAGATCAAGAAGCTCTTTTGAGGGAGCCAAGGCAAATTTCTTGAATTGGCGGCTCGATTTGGAATTACGCCTGACAGGCTGAGGCCATAGGCGGAGGTAGTTTGAGAGGGCACCCGGACGGGATGTTGCCATTACACCGAGCATTGGCAAACTTTGTTTGCAATGACAGGGGTGTTTAGGGCACGCGAAGTTTTACTTAATTACCTTGGAAGGTTGTGACGTTCTACTCGAAATCCCTTGGTACCACAAGAACAACGCCATGGTTGACTACCGGGCCAAGAATGCGACTTTGACAAAAGAAGGGCTCAGAGATTGTACTTGATGAATTTCAGTTTATTTACTCGCTTTTTGGGAGAGAACTGAACGATGAATGAAGGTCGAATATATTTTGACCTGAACAAAGAACGCCAAGATTTTTCTCCACACTCATGCCGATTGCTTTTCAGAGGGCCTTCCAGGCGAGTTACCACCCGCTCGTCCTGAAGATCATACCATTGATCTGATACCTGGAAGCATGCCGCCGAACCGGCCACCTTACCGTGTGAGCCGAGCACAAAACGAAGAGATTATGAACGAAGTGAAAGACATCTTGGAAAAGGGTCTTGTCCATCCTAGTACTTCACCATATTGCTCTCTAGTGTTATTGGTTTTGAAGAAAGACGGATCTTGGAGAATGTGCATCGATTATAGAGCTCTAAACAAAATCACCATCAAGAACAGATTTTCGATTCCTAGGATCGATAATATACTCGACAGATTACAGGTATCCTCGTCTTTTAGCAGGATTGATTTGAAGAGTGGATATCATCAGATCAGAATCGTGCCTGGAGACGTCTACAAGATAGCTTTTCGGACGACTTTTGGGTTATTTGAGTTTTTGGTGATGCCTTTTGGCCTAACCAATGCTTCTACGACATTTAATCGGATGTTGGACAGGATTTTTTGAGAGTACAGGCTATTTGTTGGCACTTTCTTTGACGATATCATTGTTTTCTCCAAGAATGAGGTAGAACATGGAGATCATTTGCTTCAAGTCTTTCAGGCATTACCAGACCACTTGTAGTGATTAATGCGAAGAAAAGTGAATTTTTCGTCCCAGAGATACACTTTTTGGGACACATTGTGTCAGCATTAGGAGTGCAAATGGATCCGGCCAAGATAGATTGGCCCGATTTGAAGAATGTCCATGAAGTTAGAAGCTTCTTGGGATTTTGTTCGTACTACAGGCTGTTCATTAGAAAGTTTACAGAGGTTGCTTCCCCTTTGCATATCTTGGCACAGAAAGGAGTCCTTTTCTCATGGGGACCCATAGAGGTGACTACCTTTCAAACTTTGAAAGAGAAATTGACTACGAGACCAGTTTTGACTTTGCCGAACTTGCAAAAGTCGTTTGAAGTATATTGTGATACTTGGGGTCGTAGTCTGGATGCGGTCTTAATGCAAGAAGGTCAATGTCATTGCCTACGAGAGACGATTGTTCTCAAGGCCGGAATTGACAGCACAGATTTGTGGGAAAGAGCTTTTGGCGGCTATCCATGCTGGCGACATTACCTACTCGGAGCTGATTTTACGATTTTCACAGATAATGGGAGTTTACGCTACTTCTTGTCACGAAAGCAGCTATGGGAAAAAAGCAGATGCGGTGGGCAAACATCTTGTCACAGTTTACTTCCAAATTGTCCATGTGCAGGGATAGAAGAAATTGGTGGCAAATACTTTGTCCCGAAAGCCGTTGGTTCTGGCTATTTCCACAATACATCATAGGAACTTTGAGGATATGGTTGGTCAGGACGCCATAGAACAGATTTTGCAGATGTATCCAGTTGAATACACAAAGGGGAGATAGTAGCAAACCATTCCATTCGGGATGGCTACTTGATGAAGAAAAATCCATGTTGTGCGTTACACAACCGTTGAGGGAAAAGGTTATGACCGAATGCCAATGTCCGCCTTTTATGGGTCACCGCGACATTGCTACCACCATGAAAGGGGTAGATAGATACTTCTTCTGGCCGAGACTTTAGAAGGACGTGGACGAGTTTGTGCGCAGTTGCTTGGTATGCCAGAAGGTCAAGTTGACAGGCATAAGCGCAGGGATTGTTACAACCTTTACCCATACCCACCCGCTCTTGGGAAAGTATTACAATGGATTTCATCTCCCGAGAACACAGCGTAGGGCACGATTGTTTATTGCCTAGGTCTTCAGATGACATGGCATGCCTAAGACGATTGTCTCCGACAGGACCCCAGGTTCACGAGTTTGTTTTGGACAGCTATTTGGGAGAACATAGGCACTCGGTTGCAGTTCTCGTCATCGTTCCACCCACAGACTGACGGACAATTAGAGATTGCTAATTCAGTGAAACATGATTAACTCTTTGATGGAGAAGGTGCCATTTGAGATTCTTGAATTTTCTACGAAGGTTTCACCCTTCCTTACCGAGAAAGATAATATTTTTCTTTGAAGCCGATCAATTCAGAGGGACTTGGTCTGGAAGGCTTTGCAAAAATTTCACGAAAGACAAAAAAAGATAGCAGATTGCCATCATTGCGATTCAAAATTGAAGGAGAATGATTGGGTGCTCTTACATTATGGGAAGGCACGCTCGAGAAAGAAAACAAAAGGGAAAGGAGCGGCTTCTTTGTAAGCTTAGCATGAGATAGTGTGGACCTTTCCAGGGTTTTCAAAAAGATAAATGATATCTCCTTTGGACTAAAGCTGAATACTTGGAGGATTTACATTGTTTTTCATGTGAGTCTCTTGAAGCCTTTTGAAGGCGATGTGCCTGTTGATGAACAACCCACAGTGGATAAGAACGAGCAGATACTCGTTCCAGAACAGACATTGGCACAAAAAGAAAGAAAGAAGGTAAAGCGAGCTGACGGTTCTTGGATTAATTCAAGACCTACTTTGCCTTGGATGCAAAGCGAATGGAGGAGGAAGACCTAGCAGATATTCCTTGGAATGAGAATCTTTACCTTGAAGCTTTTGGTTTAGCATAGTCTATTCCAAATGGAACCCAAAATTCAGCTTGGCCGGAGATCTGGTGCAGTGGGTTTGCACAAGAGGGGAGTTACTCCGCTCCTTTGTCAACAGATGCCTCGATTTTTTGAATACTAGAGTCACTGATGTCTCTTTGAGCTTCAGGGATACTGAGAGTTGACAGTATTCTGTTGGATAACTTTATGAAATGGAATTCCTGAATATGAAACTAATTTGTTCTTGACTTGTTTTTAAGTGCAAGAACTGATAGATGAAATGACTGCAGCATTTTGGTCTAATTGATCTCGAATAGACATGCTTGCAATAGGGGTTAGTCAATCGGACATCTAAGAGGTCTCGATTGGATGTAGATGTGATTACTAGCTACATTGCCGATAAATCATGGTCTAAGATCCGAATGAATGTTGAATGTCATGTGATGTCCTGTGATGTCGTGTGATGTCTTGTGATGTCGTGTGATGTGACTGTCGATTGGTATATGTGCTAGATGTGTGTTTCTAGTACCTAGGTACTAACAGTCAGTGTCTGCTAAGACAATTTATGGCCTATGTCTGTAGGCGTAATCGAGGGCGATTACAATGCTTTCAAGAGGGGGGTATGTCACAAAGTGATGACGTGGCTGTCCGCTCTGCAGGAAAATCAAAAACCCTACTTTGCTAAAACCCTAACCCTAAAAATAAAAAACCCTAATTTGCTAAAACCCTAATCCTAAAAATCAAAAACCCTAACTTGCTGATGTGGCCTAACACGTAACCCTAACTTGCTGTACGGACCCCCGCAAATTGCAGCGTGATTTTCGGGCAGCAGGGCGGCAGTTTTTGATTTTAGCTTTTGGACTTGCTTTTCCTACACAAGTTGAGAAAGAGAGAGAGAAGCCTCTTTGCTTTATTCTAATTAGCGAGAGAGAGAGAGAGAGAGAGAGAGAGAGAGAGAGAGAGAGAGAGAGAGAGAGAGAGAGAGAGAGAGAGAGAGAGAGAGAGAGAGAGAGAGAGAAAGAAAGCCTCTCTAGAGGCTTTATTTATTAAAAGAAAGAGAGAGAAAGAACTTTTGCTTTATTTTCAAAGCTTTTACTTGAAGCTTTTGATTTTAGCTTTTGGGGGTCTGCTTTTGGCATCCCTTGTAATCTATAAATAAGTGGGTAGGCCTCTGACAACTCAGAGCATCTGGATGCAAAGTCTGAGTGAGAGTGCCTGCCTGCACTCTTGTACTTTGAACACAGATTAATACAAAAAGAAATACCGAAAGGGGCACCAGTCTTTGGGGCCAATATCTCTAGGCACAGAACTCCGCCGGGCCAGTGTCAAATCAATTGTGAACTGTGAACTGTTTTGAAGTGGTTATTTGTGCTGTCGTGGTAGATTCTTGACTTGGAGTGTCCAAGTCTATTACACACATGGTACTGTTAGTTCGTTGTTGTCGAGAAAAAACGCAATACCTTGCTCAACATGTGGGCCAAATGTGGCAGGGCTAGGGAGCCAAGGCTGTTTTCAGCCAATGTGGAGGCAAGGCATTGCTCCATATGCATTCACCTTGAAGGCATGTGCCACTACGCAAGATGCTAAAATAAGGAGCGAAAATTCAGTTTTCAGTTGATGCGAAGCGAACGCATCTCTCTGGGATGCAATCACCTTCTCTCGTATCTTAAAGACATAAAGAACACACATGGTAGTGTTAGCTAGGATGGTCGAGAAAAACGCAATGCTTGGCACTTTATTAGTCATAGATATGCCGAATAAGGGAGGGGCAAAGAAGCTCTGAACTGTTTTCAGCTGATGCGAAGCGAACGCATCTCTCTAGATGCAATCACCTACGCTCGCACCTTAAAGACATGTCGCAATTCTAGCCATCATTGCTGATATGGACAAAAGAACTCACATGGTACTGTTGGTTCTTTGTTGTCGAGAAAAAACGCAATATCTTGCTCAACATGTAGGCCAAATGTGGCAGGGCTAGGGAGCCAGGACTGTTTTCAGCCAATGCGGAGGCAAGGCATTGCTCCAGATGCATTCACCTTGAAGGCATGTGCCACTATGCAAGATGATGAAATGGGCAGCGAAAATTTAGTTTTTAGCTGATTCGAAGCGAACGCATCTCTTTGGATGCAATCACCTTTGCTTGCATCTTAAAGACATAAAGAACTCACATGGTAGTATTAGCTAGGGTTGTCAAGAAAAAACGCAATGCGTGGCACTTTGTTAGTTAGAGATATGCCGAATAGGGGAGGGGCGAAGAAGCTCTGAACTGTTTTCTGCTGATGCGAAGCAAACACATCTCTCCAGATGCAATCACCTACGCTCGCATCTTAAAGACATGTTGTCGGCCATCATTGCTGAGGGGAGGGGCGAAGAAGCTCTGAACTGTTTTCAGTTGTTGCGAAGTGAACGCATCTCTCCAGATGCAATCACCTACGCTCGCATCTTAAAGACGTGTCACAGTTCGGCCATCATTGCTGAGATGGACAAAAGAACTCACATGGTAGTGTTAGCTAGGGTTGTCGAGAAAAAGCGCAATGCTTGGCACTTTGTTAGTCAACGATATGCCGAATAAGGGCAGGGCGAAGAAGCTCTGAACTGTTTTAGGCTAATGCAAAGCGAACGCATCTCTCCAGATGCAATCACCTACGCTCGCATCCTAACTACCTTTGACAATTTTGAGACCATTTCTAATATGGGCGAAAGAACTCACATCGTGCTTTTAGTTCGGTGCTCTCGAGAAAAAACGCAATTTATTGCACTACCTTGTTCAACATGTAGGCCAAATGTGGCAGGGCCAGGGAGCAAGCGCTGTTTTCAGCCAATGCGGAGGCAAGGCATCTCTCCAAATTCATTCAACTTGAAGGCATGTGGTGCTATGCAAGATGCTGAAATGGGGATCGAAATTCAGTTTTCAGCTGATGCGAAGTGAGCGCATGTCTCCAGATGCAATCACCTTCCCTCACATCCTAAATACATCTGATAGTTTTGAAAGCATGATTAATCACTACAGATTGGCTGGTAGCACACACGGCCCCACACCAAGTGCTCATAAGATAAAATGGGGGTGCAAGGCTCAAACAGTGCAGAGGAAGTTCTTTGACAATGACTCAACTCTAGACCCGAGACTAGTCCCCCTAGACCACACAAAATTGATTATAGATACAACAGAGTACCTCCCATCCATAACTACTAAGACATATCTTTGAGAGACAGCTACACATGTCCAAATTGAGTTGGGAATGATAGGCTAGCCATGGTGTCCACTCGCCACCCTTGGTACCGCTGCTTCGCATCCCGCCAAGCCCTCTGGACCACTAGAATGCCGACCACCTAGTCCATCATCCAAGTGACCATATATAGTATTATTGTAGGCATACTCTACAAGAGGTAAGTACTTTTCCCATTGTGAGCGTTGATCTACTTCTGTAACATAAGTCTTTAGTAGATCGAGTATCGTACGATTGGCTATCTCACTTTGGCCATCCGTTTGTGGGTGATAGACCGAAGAGAAATTCAATCTTGTCCTTAGATTTTCAAAGAGACCTTTCCAAAAATTACTGGTCATTCTAGGATCTCTATCTGACACGATGGATGTTGGTAATCCATGGTGTTTGAAAATCTGTGATATGAAGAGAGTTGCCATTTGGTATGTCTTAATAGTCTTTTGACAGGAATAAAGTGTGCTTGCTTGCCAAACCTGTCGACTATTGTCTATATTCCTGTATTCCCAGACTTGGGTAATCCAAAGATAAATCCATGGATATACTCTCCCATGATGAATTTGGAATAGGCAATGGCTGGAGTAATCCAGGTTGCTTCCCTCTATTTCATACTTGGTCTTTTGGCATACTACACATTTTGAAACATACTCTTGTATGTCCACTTTCATGGTAGGCCAATAGAAGTACGTTTCTACTCCTCGGAGAGTAGGTTGAATGCCTCTATGTCCTACATAGGGAGGAGCATGGGATTCATACATGACTTTATCACGAAGGGAGTGGGTAACACATAGCCTATTTCCGTGGAGAAGATAATCATTCTGCAAGGTGAATGGTTCCCCTTTCTTCCCCAAAGCAAGGGCTAACATTATGTCTCTATAGTTAAGGTCAGTAGCATACTCGTCTACCATAGAAGATAGATCATTGTGAGTAGCTATATACACCGCATTAACTTTTGGTTGTTGTGAAAGTGCATCGGCCACTTGATTGTGCTTACCAGAAATGTGAGCAATATGGAAATTAGATTGCAAAAGAAAATTTTCCCACCTCATTTGTTTGTCGAAAAGCTTGGTTTGCGTTATGAAGTACTTGAGACTTTGGTGATTGGTTCGTAGAATACATGGAGTTCTGAATAAATAATGCTATGTGTCTAGGACATGTAGAATAACTAAAAGCTCTTTCTCATAAATGCCTAAGACAAGTTCATCTGTATTGAGCCTTCGGCTCTCATATGCTATGGTGTGCCCTTCTTGAAGCAAGACTGCTCCAAGGCAATCACCACAAGCATCACATTGGACCTCAAATGGCTTTGAGCGATCTGGAAGCATGAGGACTGGTTGGGAGGTAAGCTTCTCTTTGAGCTTGTCAAAAGCATTTTGCTCCTTAGCAATCCATAAATACTTAACATTCTTCTTTGTTAAGCCATGTAATGGTCTTGCTATTTGAGAGAATTTTGCTATGAAGCATCTATAGTATGCACACATACCAATAAAGCTTCTTAGCTTATGTAGATTCCTCAAATTAGGCCATGCTTTTATTACCTCTAACTTCGATGGATCCATACAGATACCATCTTGAGAGATAATATAACCTAAGTATTGAATCTCTTGAAGGAAAAATTCGCTTTTCTTTTGGTTGAGAAAAAGCTTGTTCTCCCTCAATGCTTGAAAAATCACTTGGAGATGTTTCTTATGTTCCTCCAAAGACTTGGAGTAGATGATGATATCATCAAAGAACACTCCAGTGAATTTGTGGTAGGGTCTAAAGATTTTCTCCATTAGATGATTGAACGTGTCCGGTGCATTAGTCAAGCCAAAGGGCATGATTAGATATTTATAAAGACCAAACGTTGTGCAAAACAAGGTCTTTAGGATATCTTCATCCACTGTCCTTATTTGATGATAGCCTCTTTTAAGGTCAATCCTATTGAAGTAGGTAGAGCCTTGTAGCTTATCAAACAGATCTTCTACCCGAGGCACGGAAAATTTGTTTTTGATAGTGATATGGTTTAGTGCTTGATAGTCCACATACATACGGTATGTACCATCTTCCTTTTGCACTAAAAGGACTGGAGAACAAAAGTGAGAAGAGCTAGGCCTCACCATCCCTTTGTCAATTGATTCTTGTACTTGCCTCATGATTTCCTCTTGTTGAGCTTAAGAAACTCGATAAGGAGGCTTGTTAGGCGGTGAGCTTCTTGAAAGGAGCTTCCCTTGTTTTGGAGGTAAGTCCATAGGGCTATCATCGATGAAAACATCTTGGAATCCTTTTACAAAATTAGACAAGTCTAACTCTTCTTGATTCCTACCATTTACATTTGATGAAACATTAGGATCTTTTAGGGATTCTTTGACAAAAATCATGTACGCAGAAAGTGAGCTCTTCATTGATTTATCAAAAGCAGGAGGATTTACAATTGGTATAGTACGACCACACTCACTAGCATCTATATACATGTTCTTTCCCATGTAGTAGGTGAAGTAGATTCTCCTTTCACAGGGAACTTCATGTTGGCAACCATGCGATCAAACCATGGCGCTCCTAGGATAGCATCCTTATGTGAAGAGGAGAGATGAAAAAGTCTTCTTTGTCGACATAGCTTTGGACATGAATACTTAACTTCCCAATCAAGGGAGTAATGGAGTCTTGTTGTCCCTAATGGAGGCTTGTTGTCCCTTGAAACCTGTGTCAGCCGTTACAATATCTTCCATCTTGAAAGCTTGAATGCCCAACTTGGTGGCAAACTCCATTGACATGAAGTTGTGAGTAGAGCTAGGGTCAAACAGGATGAAGGCATCATGCTCCCTTACCTTTCCCCAAGCATAAGAGAGAGATGATCCTTTGCAATGAGCATCCTCTTTTGGAGCTTCGATGGTGGAAGCCCTAGGAGTCTCATTGCGAGCATTTTTCTTGGGGCAAGAACGATAGCCATGTCCTTGCTCCCCACACTTTAAACACTTATAGTCCTTGCAAAAAGCTTCAAGCTCTTCAAGAGAGAGGTTGTTTTTACCCTTGGACCGATTGTTGTTGTTGTTGTTGTTGGAAGTGCCTTGGGAAAAATTTTGGGCAGTGGTTTTCTCCTTTGCATCATTTTTGTCTTTGTTTTCCATGGGCTTGAAATTTTGTATAGCCCCTTGTTGGAAATTGATGCGTGAAGCAACCATGGTGTGATGGATTACTTCAGTGATGAAACCATACCGTTTGAGAGTTGACGTATTCGACCATCTCTTCATGTAATCCCACGCAGAATTGTTGCTTTTGCTCGACGAAGTCTATCTTTTGGAAAACAGTAGACTTAAGATGTAAATCCCAAAACTTGTCTACATATTTGTGGATAGATTCACGAGAGAGAAGCTTCAAACTACACCATTCGGTAAGCACTTTGTCCTTTGCATCGCTTGCAAGGAATTGCTTCATAATGGAAACTCGTAGAGTTTTCCATGTCTTTGGGGCTTTGTCGTTGCCACAAAGGCTAGCCCACCATTGACGAGCCGATTTCTAAAAGTGCACAGCTACATGGCGTATCTTGGAGGACTCCGTGAAGCCCTCGTCTCCAAAGGCCATATCAAATTGCTGGATGAAGGCCAACACTTTGTTGCTAGCACCAAAGGTGCCATCATAGGTGAGAAAAGAGATACTCTTTCCTCTCTCTTTGAACTTTTTGAGCTTTTGTGACCTTCACCATGCAGGGTATGATTTGCGATGTCCTCCCTCTTGTATTCTCTAGGAGAATAGCCATAGCTTTTGTCGAAAGAGGAGGAAGGTGAAGAAGAAGGAGAAGAGGGTGATCTCTTTCTTGCCCTTTTCTTCCTTTGTTTCCTCTCTTCCCTTTAGGAGTGACAAGGAGAAGGACTGGTTGAATGTTTCCTCTTGGAAGGAGTTGGCAATCATCTAGACCGCCGTCTTCGTGGAGTAACATCTTCAGAGGAACTTAAAGTTTCATTGCTTTCTTGCTCTTTGGATTCCTCCTCTCGTATGGGAGAGAGTTTTATTTTGGGGGTCTCTTCAAGAGGCCTCCTAAGCTCTCTCTCCTCTAAGAGAGGAAGGGAAATACCATAAGCGCGAAGTTGTTGAGTAACTTCAGCTTGCAAAGCAAGGTTTCCCATAGCTTGCTGCAACCTAGTAACGCGATAATTGAAAAACATGGGGGCATCATCATTAGCACCTTCATGTGAAAAATCATATCTATCAATGTTCATTCTACTCTCTTGGTTATTGTCAGCCATGTTAACAAAATTTGTGTACTTACTTAGTGTATACTTTGGAAATTCAAAACGTTAGTTGCCACTCCTCTTAGCCTTCGAAAATCGGCTCTTAAGTATCTATACCCACGGCTCGAAGTGGTTAATTATATAGAGTAGTGGAGTGGGTCTAATATTACAGAATTACCGAGGGCTAGCTCTTTTTGGACTTCTTATGGCTCAATAATGGTGGTAAAGTCGCAGAAAAGTCTAAAAAGACCCCATTATTAAGTCCCGAGCTCCCGAGGTGTGCACCATATCCCACATAGTGGGCTCAACAAAATCGATAATAGATCTCATTCCCACTTACCCTAATATAATTAACAATCAACCATTTATAGGCTACTTAAGGACCTCTCTTCTTAAGCAAGAAAAGAGAAACCAAATGCTATATGACCAATGTAATGGAAATGGCCTATTAACTTTGAGAGTAGCGAAAATTAGAGAAAGTACTTTTGGGAAATTAATTTGAGAGCATATCGGCTCAACTTAATTGATGGTAGCAACATAAACATAGCATTTAGTTAACTTGGCATGAACAATACTTGTGCGAGAGAGAGAGTTTATAGAACATGACAATAATTGAGGATCGGATTAATGTGGAGCCGATCCCCCCTCCAATAGATAGTTGTATTATAGTTTCTCCCATCAAGAGAGACTTGTTACAATACAATATTTGTGTTCCTTGTGACCTAGGTGATGCAGTGAAGATGGAAAGCTTCATGCATCACGTAACATAAACTTCATGGAAAGCGTTAACTATCCCAAGACCTCAAACACCTTCGAAGGTGGAGAGAGCTAGCATGGAATGAGGGTAGGGAAGAGGAAGAAGAAACATTTCATAGGAGAAAGAATTAGTTCCTCAATTATATCACTCTTCTTGCTAGCATACATAATAGCATAGTAATGAAGATGGAGAAGATGGCAAGTTTAAGCATTGAAACATGGCTCTTGGTTGGATTTGCATTCCATAGCCAAGAGTGTTGGTGTAGTCTCTCAACCTCTCTACTTGCTTGGAGAAGAAGAGGGAGCTCTTGGACTTTGCACTTCACACAATGAGTGTGTGTGTGTGTGTGTGTGTGTGTGGGAGAGTATACCCCCCAAGCATGCCCCTAGCTTCCTTGGTTGACCCCCCCTTGTAGCTCATTCTTGAAGCTCATTGGACCTCTCCAGGCCTAGCCAATCAAGCATGAGGCATTACAAGCAACAAGGGTAGTCTTGGGACAAGTGTCCCCCTTTCCCCTTTGAGAGAGAGGACTTGATAAATGCAAAAACAATTAATTAAATCTACTAATTTATCATTGGACGCCTTGGGTGGCCAACCAATAGGCTTTAGGCACACCATGAGGGCAACATGAGGAGGAACTTGACAAGTGTCCTAAATACTTTGTTTGTACCAAGCTTACCTTGTGTGAGGGTGTGTGTTCTCTCTCTACCCCCCTCTTTGTAGGGATTGCCCCCTCCTTGTAGGGATAGACCTTGACTTTTGCACACCTTACCTCAAGCACCTTAGTCAGCAAGCATGACAAAGCACCTCAAGCTTGGGTGGTGTTCCCACAAGCACCTCAAGCTCCCTAGTCGTCAAGCGTGACAAGCACCTTAATCAGCAAGCACGACAAGCACCTCAAGCACCTTAGTCATCAAGCACAAAAAGCACCTCAAGCACCTTAGTCATCAAGCACAACAAGCACCTTAAGCTTGGGCCGGGTTCCCACCTCAAGCTCAGCCCTAGCTTATCTAAGGTCACAGGGCTTTTTAACACAAACCTTTGGAGGTCTTTAATGAAGCTAACCCCAAGGTCTTTTAAGCTCCATTGGCTAGCCTTGCTCTTTGACATACCATCTCTCATTTGGACCCCTTTACCATTGGCCCTGTGTTGAGATAGATATGAAAGCACATGTGTATATTCTAACCCTTGTTCTCGTTTATTCTACCACATTAAATGATCAGTTTGATATGAGAAAATCAATTGGGTTGGTTAGATATTACATTTTATGACATATTATTCATTGTATTCCAAGAACTGGTATATGAGCTTACTAGTGATTAGCATTTCCTAATTGCATTGTTGATCCTAGTTACCCTCTCTATGCTAAATTGTTTGGTGCCTCTCTTTTCCATAACAATCGCTATTCATACTTCTAAGAACGCTCCAATTAGTTCTTGGCCGTCTCATTTAGGGCATGTCCATGGACACTGCCCTCATGAGGTGATTAAGGCTAGTTACGTGCTTAATTAGTTCATTAATAGGTTTCATTAGTTTACGTGTGTATTTTTCGAATAATAACCGACCTAGCTGGCCCTTGCATTGTTGCAATTATCTCATTTAACATGTGTGTGTGTGTGTGTGTGTGTGTGTGTGGAGATTTTGCTTCCATAGATCTTTTCATAGATCATTTGCATGCTTCATTTGGTAATCATTCACCATTAAGTTGAAGCTCCTAGATTCTCCAAGAGCATGAAAATAAGAAAAAACAAGCAACCAACGGAGGAGCATTTGCAATGACCAACCACCGCTCCCAACAAAAGCAAGAGCAACTATGCACACACTGTGGTAGTACAAACCATTTGTCAAAGGATTGTTATGAAGTGAACCCGTGTAAACATTGTGGCAAAAACAATAACCCATTCAAGTATTGCAGATACAAAGATTATAAAAAAACACACAAGGAAAACACAAACAACAAAAACCATTACAAAAAAGACAAAGGCAAAACTCAAATCGATGCTGCTGCTTAAGTTTTCGATACCAAAGACGAATCTTTTGTTCTAGCTTACATTGATGTATTCTGAGCACATTATCCATGTGTTCCTCACCCCTTTATGTTGCAAGGGAGGATTTTTCCCATTGTTTCCCTATCTGTGTTCAAGGGGAGGATTGTGTTCAATGTACCTACCCCTAGTGTGTTTTGAGAGGAGGTAGTGTGAGTGCTTTAGTGTCATAAAACCCACAAGGGAAATAGGGTCTGGATTTTGTAGTATCTAATATGCATGAGAACCCTCTAACAAGTGGATGCTTAGTCAACATTATGACATGTGATAGATAAATCTTATGTGGAATCCTAGTGTACAACTTACTTGGCAATCCCTATGACAATCACCAATGTGTGCAGAAATGCCTAGCTCTAAGCTATACATTGAGCATGTATTTAGTCTTTTTCATCAATCAGTGATCACTGTGTGCTTTTATGCTATGCTCTTGTGTGCGTTGATTTTGTACTTATGATTATAACAACTTTATTCTCTTAATTATGTTATTAGCATGGATGCTACATTGGATTATCTACCATAGTCCAACAATTAAGGCCATTGATAGTTCACATATTCCAATACTTGCCCAAAAGCAAAACCCTATGGACTACTTTAATAGCAAATTTTCTATTCAATCTTGTTGTAGTTAATTATGGCAATAGATTGTTATGGAACTATGAGGTATGGGTGTTAAGTATGGAGCCTGATTTACCTTGTAATCTTCTGTGGTAAAAGCGCACATTTGTAAGGCCCCCATTATGAGGAGAAGCCATCGTGCGTGAAGGAAAATCACTCACCGGAAACCAAAATTTTCACGGCCAAAAATCAGGGGCAACTTTAGGGGCCTCGAGGGCGGCCGGAAAGTGGTCGGAAAACAACCGGTCGGTTTGCCGGTGGCCGGTGGCCGAATTTAAAAGCGGACTTGTCTTCTCAAGGGCGGCCACACATGGGCGGATTGAAGGGTCCGATTTGGACTTATCTACACAAGGGCGGCTACACATGGCTGCCTCTCATGAGAGAGGGCAACTCTTTTGGCTTATAAAAGGAGGCCATTTCTACACACATTTCATAGTGTGAAGTTGATGCAACAAGGTGAGTGTGAGGTGGTGAGAGTGAAGCAAGGCGGGAGCTCCATTAAGGGTATAATCCCTTTGTAAACAACTTCTTGTTTTGAAGTACTAAAGCCATTGAGTGGCTGCTTTCCTGTGGACGTAGCCCACATTGGGTGAACCACGTATATCGTGTGTACTCTCTCTCTCTACTCTATAATCTCGTGTAAGTAAATCTGTCTCTCTCCATTAAGTAATCTACTCAATTATCTATTTAGCTATGTCTTATTTCCTAACAACTGGTATCAGAGCAAGGTTTGCTCGTAGCTAAATTATCTCAAGGAAAGGATTCCTTGAATTGCGTGGGAGTTATGGCGGAGGAAGGGAAGCTCAAGATTGAGAAGTTCAACGGCAAAAACTACCAACATTGGAAGATGCAGATTGAAGACTATCTCTACCAGAAGGACCTCTATTTGCCACTAGGCGGTCTTGCAAAGAAGCCCGCAATGATGGCAGATGAAGCATGGATTGTCCTTGATCGAAAGGCACTGGGAACAATCCGGTTAAGCTTAGCGTCAACAGTGGCCTTCAATGTCTCGGAGATGAAGACCACGGAGGACTTGATGAAGTCACTTGACGACTTTTACGAGAAACCATCGGCATCCAATAAGGTATTTCTTATGAAGCGCTTGTTCAATCTAAAGATGGTAGAGAATGGTTCAGTTGTAGAACACCTAAATGACTTTAACACAAATATAAGTCAACTTCGATCGGTGAAAATCAATTTGGATGAAGTGCGAGCTCTCCTTATACTATCATCTCTATTGGATAGTTGGGACAGCCTTGTGATGGCTGTAAGTAATTCTATTTCTGGCACAAATACTCTTAAGTTTGATGATGTTGTGGGTGTTGTCCTAAGCGAGGAAATACGAAGGAGAAGCACAGGAGAATCATCAAGTGCTGCACTGTCAGTAGAAACAAGAGGAAGGCCTAAGGAGAGGTTCAAAAACCAAAAGGGTCGTGATCGCTCAAGGCAGAGCAAGTCACACACAAAGTCAGTTCTTGAATGTTGGAACTGCGGCAAGAAGGGCCACGTCAAGAAGGATTGTTGGTCCAAGAAGAAGAAGGAGACAGAGTCTCAAGACAACAAGCCAACATCGGAGGCCAATGTGGCAGGTAAAGTAGAGCAAGATGCTCTAATTGTCTCATTAGACAATGTGTCTAATTCCTGGATAGTAGATTCCGGGTCTTCATTCCATGCAACACCACACAAACAACATTTCCAAGACTACACCAAAGGTAATTTTGGGTATGTATACTTGGGAGATGATGAAGCTTGTGAGATTGTCGGCAAAGATACAGTTTCTGTCAAAACTGCTAACGGAAATGAATGGAAGCTTAAAGATGTTAGGCATGTTCCTTGTCTTTGCAAAAAATTGATCTCTACAGGACAATTGGACGATGAAGGTCACAACATTGCATTCGGAAACAAACAATGGAAGATCTCAAAGGGATATTTTGTGGTTTCCAAAGGAGAAAGGTCGGTACACTTTACTTGTGTACTGTTAGCACACAACCTTCAGCTTGTGCAGCAACTACAGAAGTTGACAGTGTGGTGCGGCACTACCGGCTTGGGCATATGAGTGCCAAAGGAATGCAAATCCTTCAAACAAAGAAGCTTCTACCAGGTTTGAAAGAAGTGGACTTAGAGTTCTGTGAAGATTGTGTTTATGGTAAACAAAAGAGGGTGAAATTTCAAAAATCAGGAAATGAAAGAAAAAATAAAAAACTTGAGTTGGTTCATTCTGATGTTTGGGGTCCTGCAAGTATACCATCACTTGGTGGCTCATTGTACTCTATAACATTCATAGACGATGCGACTAGAAAAACATGGGTTTATGTCATGAAGAATAAGTCCGATGTATTTTCCATGTTGCAAAGGTGGAAAGCCTTTGTGGAGAATGAAACAGGTACTAAGGTTAAATGCCTCAGATCCGACAATGGAGGTGAATATTGCAGCCAAGCTTTTGAAAGCTTTTGTGCTAGCAATGACATTCGGAGGCAAAGGACAACCCCAAGGACACCTCAATAAAATGGGATTTCGGAAAGGATGAACAGGGAAATCATGGAGCAAGCACGAAGCATGCGGCTACATGATGGCCTACCACTTGAGCTTTGGGCGGAAGCTGTAAGTACATTTGTGTACTTAATCAATCGGTCACCCTCAACGACATTGGATGGGGGAGTTCCAGAAGAGGCATGGACAGGTAAACCGATGAATTATGCATTTCTGAAAGTGTTTGGGTGTGAGGCTTTCATGCACATAGATAGAAGCCTAAGATCAAAGCTAGATGCAAAGTCCAAAAAAGTGTTTCTTCATTGGCTATGGAGAAGGTGACTTTGGGTATCTCATATGGAATCCTGAAGATGGTAAAATCTTAAGGAGTAGGGATGTAATTTTTAACGAACAAAATATGTACAAAGATTACTTGGAAAGAAATCAAACAAAAGAAACAGGTGATGAGTACATGGAGCTTGAGGACGGTGAAGACTCAAGGACTACAAACAGTGACAATGTGCAACAACGTCAACCAAATGAAGAGCCTCAACCTATTCCCCGAAGATCTACAAGAGCAAGTAGACCTCCCAAAAGGTTTGTTCCTTCCTTCAACCATCTCTTGATCTCAAATTCTGGAGAGCCTGAATCATACGAAGAAGCTATGAAACATGAATCCAAAGAAGAATGGACGAAGAGCATGCAAGTGGAGATGGACTCACTACATCGCAACCAAATATGGGAATTAGTTGAGTTGCCTAAAGGTAAGCGGGCACTTCAAAACAAATGGGTGTACAAGGTGAAGGAAGAAGAAGGTGGGAAGAAAAGGTACAATCTAGGCTTGTGGTAAAAGGTTTTTCTCAAAAGAAAGGTATTGACTTCAATGAAATATTTTCTCCTGTTGTAAAAATGAACTCAATTAGGCTTTTGTCTTAAGCCTTGTGGCTGCTCAGGATCTAAATCTCGAGCAAATGGATGTAAATACGGCATTCCCTCATGGTGACTTAGAGGAGGAAATCTACATGCTTCAACCAAAGGGGTATGAAGTAAAAGGTAAGGAGAAAATGGTTTGCAGATTAAAGAAGAGCTTGTATGGTTTAAAGCAAGTATCAAGACAATGATACTTGAAGTTTGATCGATGGATGTTGGATCATGGATTCACAAGATGCAACTCGGATCACTATGTCTACACGAAGAATTTGGGAGATGGGAAATTCATCATCCTAATGTTATATGTTGATGACATGTTGATTGCAAGTGCTAACATGCAAGACATCAAAGACCTAAAAGAGGAGCTGTTTAAATCTTTTTCAATGTAAGATTTAGGTGCTGCAAAGAGGATACTTGGTATAAAAATATCAAGGGATAGGACGAAGAAGACAATAAAGCTATCTCAAAAAGATTACATCAAGAAGGTACTAGAAAGGTTTGCAATGCAAAATGCAAAACCAGTTTTTAAGCCTTTGGCTGGTCACTTTAAACTAACGAAGGATATGTGTCCAAAGACACAAGAGGAGATAGCTTATATGTCTAAAGTTCCATATGCTGCAGCGGTAGGTTCTCTAATGTATGCTATGGTCTGGACAAGGCCATACATTGCACATGTAGTGGGAGTTGTGAGTAGGTTCATGGTAACCAAGGTAAAGAGCATTGGCAAGCTGTGAAGTGGATACTTAGGTATCTAAAAGGGACAACAACAAATGCTTTGTATTTTGGAGGAACTGATATTTTTCTAGAAGGGTATGCTGATGCAGATATGGCAGGTGACAAAGATACTCGAAGGAGCACTACTGGCTATGTGTTCACGCTTGGAGGCACAGCAGTAAGCTGTGCTTCAAAGGTGCAGAAAGTGGTTTCACTTTCTACCACGGAAGTAGAGTATGTAGCAATGACGGAGGCAAGCAAAGAAATTATGTGGCTTCACAGATTTTTAGAAGAGCTTGGATTCAAATAAGACAATTGTGTCTTGTACAGTGATAGCCAAAGCGCTATCCATCTTGCGAAGAACTCATCCTTTCATTCAAGGACAAAGCACATTGAGGTGAGATATCACTTCATACGCACTCTTTTGGAAGAGGGACAACTAAAGCTAGGAAAGGTGCATACAAGTGAAAATCCTGCAGATATGTTTACAAAGGTGGTCAAGGAGAAGTTGAGCTTTTGCTCATCCTCAATCGGCATTCAAGGATAAGAAGCCAGGATGGAAAGCAGTCCACAGGTTTGGTTTTGAGATCAGTCTCCAAGTGGGCGATTGTTAAGTATGGAGCCTGATTTACCTTGTAATCTTCTGTGGTAAAAGCGCACATTTGTAAGGCCCCCATTATGAGGAGAAGCCATTGTGCGTGAAGGAAAATCACTCGCTGGAAACCAAAATTTTCACGGCCAAAAATCAGGGGCAACTTTAGGGGCCTTAGGGGCGGCCGGAAAGTGGTCGGAAAACAACCGGTCGGTTGGCCGGTGGGGCTGGTGGTCGGAAGTCAAAGGTCGGTGGCCGGTGGCCGAATTCAATGACTGGTGACCGAATTCAAAAGCGGTCTTGTCTTCTCAAGGGCGGCCACACATGGGCGGATTGAAGGGTCCGATTTGGACTTATCTACACAAGTGCGGCTACACATGGCTGCCTCTCATGAGAGAGGGCAGCTCTTTTGGCCTATAAAAGGAGGCCATTTCTACACACATTTCATAGTGTGAAGTTGATGCAACAAGGTGAGTGTGAGGTGGTTAGAGTGAAGCAAGGCAGGAGCTCCATTAAGGGTATAATCCCTTTGTAAACTACTTCTTGTTTTGAAGTACTAAAGCCATTGAGTGGTTGCTTTCCCGTGGACGTAGCCCACATTGGGTGAACCACGTATACTGTGTGTACTCTCTCTCTCTCTACTCTATAATCTAGTGTATGTAAATCTGTCTCTCTCCATTAAGTAATCTACTCAATTATCTATTTAGCTACGTCTTATTTCCTAACAATGGGTACGGTCAATCCCTGACTCCTTGAACTTCTCCCATAGTGTGTTGGGTCAAAAATGAGCACAAGGTGAGTTGAGCAAGTATTGTTTGGTGGGAGATTGCACTTATCTAGCTCGGCCATTTGAAGGGTGCTACGGTCCCCATCCATAACTCCTTGAACTTCTCCCACAGTGTGTTGGGTTAAAAATGACCAAAAGGTGAGCTAAGCAAGTATTGTTTGGTGGGAGATTGCACTTATCTAGCTTGGCCATTTATGTTGGCACCCTTCAAAGGGTGCAAAAAAGGCTTATTGTGCAGGAAGTATCATTAGATTCCATACAATTAAGCAACAAAATGCCAGTGGAATGAGCATTCGGCATGCTAAAGGCAAGGTTTCACATCTTGTTGAAGAGACATGACATGGATCTATATCATATGCCTGATCCGGTGGCAACATGCCTTGTGCACCACAATATTTGTATAGGCCATAATTATGACACTTTAGACATGGAATGGGGTGTATGATGGTTGGTAGTGCAATGGAAGAGGAACAAAGAACTATAGCAAGTTCAATGCACAAGGGCAAAGGGATGCAGTCGAGCGAGCTTAAAGTGGGATGAAGGAGGGAAGCAATTGAGCGAGCTCAAAGTGGTGATGAAGGAGGTCTTCATGGAGTAGTGGAAAATGAATGACCTTGAGCTAGGTGCCAATTATCACCACAATCTTGCAAGATCTTTATACAAAGAGTATGTTAGGAACAAAGTACAACAAGTCTCGGTACCTTGTTAGATGAGTCATCATCATTGACCTCCATTGAGCTAGTATAATTTGGCATTGGCATTAACACCATGGCTTTTATCTATTGATCTTTCCAATCTTGAATCAAAATTTATCAATATTGGTTGCTACTTCTAAAAGAACATTGTCACTTTATTGCGTTTATTGTTCAAGTAAAATTACATTATTTTTATGACGCTTTGATCATTAATATTGTCTTTGATAAATAGAACCTTAGGCCAAATTGACCAATAATATATATTTGCAGTCCACATTGTGTAAACATTTCCCAAGTCAAATCTCACCTCAGTGTGAACGCAAGGGCGATCGAAGCTGGGTCATTTCTGTCGCGGTTGTGTGAACATAAGGGTGACAAAAATCATTACTTTGACTTGCACATGGAAATTCTCTTTTGAACGCTGCTTTTCTGCCATAATCGTGTGAGCCCAGCCTTATAACAAAGCAGGTCTAGTCAGATCACTGATCAATTACTTCGTTAGCGTCGCCTAAAATTACCGTATGCAGAAGCGTTGTGAACTTTTAAAAAGCAACCGAACGCGCACTGAAAAGCAGCTCGAAGCGTGAGGTTCTCTCGTGTTACATAGCTGCTCCTGACGTCGAGGTCCCACGAGGCAACGCCGCAAACTGCTTTGCAATAGCATCTCTCAGGTTCTGTCCGACAGCAAGTATGCTCTCTCTCTCTCTCTCTCTCTCTCTCTCCCCCCCCCCCCCCAACACACACACACACACACACACAACAACCCCCCTGATGACGATGTTAGAGTGGACTCAAACATCTTGGCTTGAGAGTACTCGGAGCAGATTTTTCTGTCTTCACAGACCATCAACCCACAAAAAAGCCCCCCCGGGCCGCTTTCCCCCGCGGCGATCTCTAGGTCAGAAGCTGGCGTGTCTCGTTTTTCCCCATATTATGAGCAAACAAATGCATGTCGGTTGAGGACAACAAATGCACGACGAGATTGTTGGTTAGGGACTTGTGGAACAAGGCGACATGTGAAGTGGCGCTTCATGACGGCCGGCCATTATGTACTTTATCTGTATGAGAGACAGACGAATGAAATCATTGTTAGCCCTGTAATGTTCTGCTCAGGAGTCAGGCCCAATCATGATGCAAGCGGATGAAAGTACACACTCAACTGAGTACAGGCTGGAGAGCATATGAACCCTGATGTAGAGCTTGTAAAGAATGCGTTTGTTCATATAACCATGAAAGAACTTGAGAATACAGATGTGCTCAATGTCGAGGGCAATGTTGGGTCTGAAGCGGGTCTTCAAAAAAGATTAAAACACAGTGAGCAGAACTAGTTTACAAAGGGAATAGATTCAGATGCAGCTATGGGCAAGGCCTTGCTCTGACTGGCTTGCAGGTCTTTACTGCGGTATACACTCATACAGACACTTATCCTTTGTTGAAATCAATGTCTTCCTATCTTGTGAAATCCACATCAAATGGGGAAAAAGCTGTTTAGATTGTGGGCCCTCTTACCACAGTACCATCCTTAGCTTCAGGATTCAACTTTGTTTTTTCTTGCCCTGCCGCAACAACCCTTGATAAGTTGTGGTTTGTGGGTGTTCTAAGCAGGCCCACATATGTAGAGGGAGCAAGGCAACCTATTGCAAAAGATTTATAGCTCCCTTGAACCATCTACAGGTGTTTCAATAGAAGAATGGTGGCGAGTAGGCCATCTTCTCAACAATCTAGAGAATCCAGCTGTGAAGCAGGCGTAGAAAATGTTGGGGCTGCCTATGAAAGCTCATATTCTTTGACGAGCTGACCTCATGAGTCAGTTGTTCGTGGGTACAACGAGGCAGCGAGACAGTAGAAATACAAACAATAGTCTCTCCATTGTGCTTGTGGAGAATTAGCAGTAGTAAAAAACCAGCTCAAGAGGTTTTCATTTTTCTTGAAAGAAGTCCTCGTTGTCAGCGACTTGATACAAGGAGGCTAGACTTTGCTGTTTCATCAACTTGTCACTGGTGCACACCACCACGAAATGTCTTCCATGAGTTTCCTATTCACAGTGTTATTTCTTTGGATGCATTATCTGTAGGATACACCCAACATGGGCTGAGTCAGGAAGGTCTAGATGTTTTCAGAGAATGTGAAGCGACAAATTCTCTTCAAATGGAGGTACATATGCTTGCATGTTGAAGGCAAAACAAGTGCTTAGATCGATCCTTTTCCAAGAAATACTCTGACTGCAGAGTATGCACAAGACGACCGAGGGATGAAACACTAAATTGCTTCAAATGCAAGAAAATATAAGGAAATTTTCCCTCAAGTAGTAGTTACCTGCGGAGACGAGCAATTGGTGCTATGAATAAGGGGAAACAAACTCAAAACGTAAGAGCACCCAATCATCTTTCTTCAATTTCAAATCTCGTCGATGTCGATCTGCTGCCTTCTTATGTCATTCTTGAGATTTCGTTAAAGCCTTTCAGACCTTGGCAAAAGCAGTGTCCAAGTCCCTCGTGTACTGGTCGGCTTCAAAAATCTTATCCTTATTGCTGAGAAAGGGTGGAATGTCACAAACCAGTGACGTGGCATAACTTTAGGGTTGCATACCGGACACACTCTCGGTGGTTGTAGATTTCCGCGAATCACACTTGCTCACGTGGCAGGGTTTCCGGAATTTACATTGAATGCTGACGTGACATGACTGTACGGCAGCCCCCGCGTTTTGCGGGCATCTGTATGGATGTTTTCCCTACACAAAAGCTGGCCTGTTTTTACTCTACGCAAAGGCTGAAATTCTCATTGAAAGAGAAATTGACTACAGGATAAGTTTTGACTTTGCCGGATTTGTAGAAGTCATTCGAAGTATATTGTGATGCTTGTGGTCGTAGTCTGGGTGCGGTCTTAATGCAAGAAGGCTATGTCATTGCCTACGAGAGGCGATTGTTCTCAAGGCCGGAATTGACAGCATAGATTTATGAGAAAGAGCTTTTGGCGGTTATCCATGCTCTTACTCACAGTGGCGACATTACCTACTCGGAACCGATCTTACGGTCCTCACAGATCATAAGAGTTTACGCTACTTCTTGTCACAGAAGCAGCTATTGGAAAAGCGGATGCGGTGGGCGAACATCTTGTCACAGTTTCACTTCCAAATTGTCCATGTGCAGGGACAGAAGAACTTGGTAGCAGATGCTTTGTCCTGGAAGCCGTTGGTTCTGGCTATTTCCGTGATACATCATAGAAGCTTCGAGGTCGATCAATATGCCACAGATCCAGATTTTGCAGATGTGTTCGATCGAATACATAATGGGGAGGTAGTAGCGGGATATTCCATTCGGGATGACTACTTGATGAAGAAAACAGTCAAGCTGGATCATTTAGTGAGACTGTTCATTTCACAGATATTCAGATTTACATGGCATGCGTGAGACAATTGCTTCTGACAGAGATTCCCGATTCACGAGTTTGTTTTGAAAGGCAATTTGGGAGAACATTGGCACGTGGTTGCAGTTCTCGTCATCTTTCCACCCGTAGACAGATGGGCAATCAGAGATTGCAAATTCAATCGTACTGGATTTATTGAAGTTTTAATATTTGCCCTTTCGGAAAAGTGGATGCGGTGGGCGAACATCTTGTCACAGTTGCACTGTCAGATTATCCATGTGCAGGGATAGAAGAACTTGGTGGCAGATGCTTTGTCCCGGAAGTCGTCGGTTCTGGCTATTTTGCGATACATCATAGAAGCTTCAAGAATATGGTCGATCAGTATGCCAGAGATCCAAATTTTGCAGATGTATTCGGTCGAATACAGAATGGGAAGGTAGTAGCGGGATATTCAATTCGGGATGGCTACTTGATGAAGAAAACAGTCAAGCCGGATCATTTAGTTAGACTGTTCATTTCACAGATATTCATATTACATGGCATGCCTGAGACAATTGTTTCTGACAGAGATCCCCGATTCACGAGTTTGTTTTGGAAGGCGATTTGGGAGAACATTGGCACGCGGTTGCAGTACTCATCATCTTTCCACCCGTAGACAAATCGGCAATTGGAGATTGCAAATTTAGTCGTACTAGATTTATTGAAGTCTTACATCTCGGATCAGAAGACTCAATGGGAAAAGTATTTGCCCTTCGTGGAATTTTCCTACAATAACATGATTCACTCTTCAGCAGGGAAGACGCCATTTGAGGTTATTGAAGGTGCTACGAAGGTTTCACCCTTCCTAAGCACGAAAGGTAAAATTTTTGAAGCCAACCAGTACACGATTGACTTGGACAGAGCTTTTGCCAAGGTCCGGGAGGCTTTAAAGAAATATCAGGAAAGGTAGCAGATTGACATCATCGCGATTTGAAATTAAAGGAGAACGATTGGGTGCTCTTACGTTTTGAGAAGGCACGCCTGAGAAAGAAAAAGAGAAAGAAGCGGCTTTTACAAAGCTTGGCATGAGATACTATGGACCTTTTCAGATCTCCGAAAAGATAAATGATGTCTCCTTTAGATTGAAGCTGTCTGATTCTTGGAGAATTTACAATGCTTTTCATGTGAGTCTCTTGAAGCCTTTTAAAGACGACGTGCTCGATGATGGGGAGCCAGATGAGCAACCCGAAGTGGAGGAAAACGAGGAGATACTCGTTCCAGAACAGATATTGACACATAAAGATAGAAAGATCAAAGGTAAAATGATAAGGCAGTTCTTGGTTAAATTCAAGAACTATTCCACATTGGATGCGAAGTGGATGGAGGAGGAGTATCTGGTGGATACTTCTCAGATTGTGAACCTTTACCTTGAAGCATTCGGTTTAACATAGTATATTCCAATTGAACCCCGAACTCAGCTTGGGCTGGATTTGGTGAAGCGGGTATGCACAAGAGGGGAGTCGCTCAGCTGACAGTATTCTGCTGTAATAAATTTAAGAAGTGGAATTCCCGATAATATGATACTGATTTGTACTTGACGTTTAAGTGCAGGAATTGATAGACGAAAGGACTGCAGCATTTCGGTCTAATAAATCTCGATAGACATGATTGCAATAAGGATTAGTCAATCGGGCATCTGAGAGGTCCCGACTGGATCTAGATGCGATTGTTAAATATGTTGCCGATCAATCATCGTCTGAGATTGGAATGATTGTTGAATGTGATTTGTCACGTGATGTCCTATGATGTGATTGTTGATTGGTACATGTGTTAGATGTGTTGTTCCTAGTGCGTCGATACTAACAGTCAGTGTCTACTAAGACAATTTAAGGTCTGTCTGTTTTGCAGACGTAATTGAGGGGGATTACAATGCTTTCAAGAGGGGGTATGTCACAAATGGGTGGCATGGCATGGCGTGGACACACTTTGAGTGGGCAACATATACACACGCGGCTGGCAGGCCCGGAAATTACGCAGAAATGCTGACGTGGCAGTGTACGGCAGATCTTGGATTTTGCAGCGCATTCTCCGCTGACATATTGACGTGGCTGAGCGTACGGAATTCCGCTTTTTGCATTGAATTGTACAGAAAAGCAATGCTGAAAATCTTGCACAAGCTTTTGGGTGAAACTTTGAGAAAAGTTGCTTTATTTTTAGATGCTTTTAAAAGGGCAGCTTTTGGGACTCTGCTTTTGGGCATCCTTTGTAAACTTATAAATTAGTGGGTTGGGCTCTCACAACTCAGAGCATTTGGACACAGAATCTGAGATTGAAAATCCTCCCACTCTCTTGTACTTTGAACTCAGATTAATACAAAAAGAAATACCGAAAGGGACGCTAGTCTTTGGGGCCAATATCTCTATGCACGGAACTCCGCCGGGTCGCGTCGAATCAATTGTGAACTGTGAACAGTTTTGAAGTAAATCTTTGCTATGTCGCGGTAGAATCTTGACTTGAGTGTCCAAGTTTGTTACATTGAGTATGCACTTCAACCATGGATTGCTGAGTCAAAATTTTTGCAAAGTGGGGATCTTTAATAAACTGAAGCATCTGCTTTGTGGACTCGTCAACCTGTTGTCGACGTTGCATCTCCAAAAGTTCATACTGTGTAGGCCGAGGTGGCCCGTACTCATCTTCTGTTAAGTCGTTTAAATCTTCTGCTTTGCCTCCTCCCGCCTCAACGGTTGCGGAAGAGGTCAAATAATTCTTTTCGGAATCCATAAGTGTCGCCAGAAAAGGGATCGGATTTCCCGGTAGAAGAGAAATTGGCCGTGCTCTGATGCCAGTATAACAAACTTGGACACCCCAAGTCAAGATTCTACTGCGACACAGCAGAGATTCACTGTAAAATTCTTCCCTTTTGGTATTTCTTTTAATATCAATCTTTGAGCAAAGTACAACCGCGCGCAGGTGTTCGCTCTCAGACTCTGCGTCGAGATGCTCTGCAGAGTGAGCCCCCTTGGGTTCAATTTAAAGGTTACAAGGGTTGCTAAAAGCGGAGCCCCAAAAGGCTAAAGCATTAAACTTAAAAGCAATTTGGCCCAAAAGCATCTTTGGCTAAAATCTGCCAGGAAAAGCAGTGGTGCCAATTGCGAAAATCCGTACAGCCAGGCCGCGTCAGCACCAGCGCAAATCGCGGAGTTCCGTAGATTCTGCCACGTCAGTAGGCCAACACAAAATCGTGAGGTTTTGTACAATTGCCACATCAACCCGTCAGCGTGTATTGCGGGATTCCATGCAGGCAGCCACGTCATCACTTGGGTGTGTGTGTGTGTCCGGGTTGCTTTGACACGTTGACTATCGGGCTACGAAAGCGACTTTGACAAATGAAGAGCAAAGAGATTGTACTTGATGAAATCCAGTTTTCTTTACTCGATTTTCTTAAAAGAATTGAATGATGATTGAAGGTCGAATATGTTTGACTCCGCAAAGGAACGACAAGATTTTCTACAATAGAGGCTGACTGTTTCTTTGAAGGCGTACCAAGCCAGTTGCCTCCTTTACGTCGTGAAGATCACATGATTGATTCCTGGTAGTACACCACCGTATCGGCCACCTTACAGAGTTAGCCGAGGCCAAAATAAAGAAACAATAAACGAGAACAGATTTCCACATTACGAGGATCGATGATATACTCGACAAACTTCAGAATTCTACTTGCCAAATTGATATGAAGTGTGGTTATCATCAGATTTGAAATGCTCCTAGAGACGTCTACATGACAGCTTTCAGGACGACTTTTGGGATTTTCAGAGAGTTTTACAGTAGGAGTATAGATGGACCCGGCCAATAGTGAGGCTATCTGCGATTGGCCTGACTTGAAGAATGTTCATGAAGTTAGAAGCTTTTTGGGCTTGTGTTCGCCGGTTTATTCGGAAGTTTGCAGAGATAGCTTCGCCTTTGCACTTACTGACTCAGAAAGGAGTCCCTTTCTCGTGGGGATCGACAGAGGTGACTCCTTTTCAACCGCTTAAGGAAAAATTGACTACTGGACCAGTGTTGGCTTTGCGAGACTTGCAAAAGCCATTGGAAGTTTAATGTGATGCTTGTGGTCGTAGTCTGGGAGCAGTCTTGATGCAAGAAGGCCATGTGATTGCTTATGAAAGAAAAATGTTCTCAAGGCTAGAATTGGTGGCACAGATTTATGAGAAAGAGCTATTGGCAGTGATCCATGCTCTTACTCAGTGGTCACATTATCTACTTAGAGCTGATTTCACGATCTATTGATCATCAAAGTTTATGCTACTTCTTTTTACAGAAGCAGCTTTCGGAAAAGCAGATGCGGTGGGCTAACATCTTGTCATAGTTTCACTTCCAGATTGTCCATGTCCAAGGACAGAAAAACTTAATGACAGATGCATTGTCTCGGAAGCCCCTCGTCTTGGCTATTTCTGCGATCCATCATAGAAGCTTCGAGGATATGGTTGATAAGTATGCGACCGATCCGGATTTTTCTGATGTGTTTACTCGGATACAGAATGGGGAGATAGTGCGAGGGTATGGTGATCTACGTTGTTGTTACGCAAAGAAACACATGCGACGTGGTTAAAATTCTTTTTTTTCGCGTCAACTTGGATATTAGTTGAATATGAAAGAGATGTCATCACGACTTGGCATCACTTGAAAATGACTTAGAAAGATACATTGACTACTGCCTGAGGTTTACTTGTTTGCCAGTGTCTTTGTTTCGGAAGATTACTTTGAAAGACCAGATTGAGGGGTTTTGCTGTGGTTTGCTAAAGAGATTCAAGACTATGCTTTAAACCAGAAGTTTGACTCCATTCAGAGACTTATCGGACATGACTAAGCAACGATTTGGAATGCATGCCGGCTCATTGACTAATGCGACGGACAGGATAATATGCCAGTGAAGAGAATGAATCAGAGGGTTCCGACGAACTAAGGAAACCAAATGCAAGTTCATAAAAGGATTTCAGAGAAACAGGAATCAGATGATAGTTCCTCTTAGGGTTCTGATGATTGACACTGACGTGCCAATAGACAAGGGAAGCGAAAGACACTACCCGCAGGTCCCGGGGCACAAGGAAAGAAGGAAAAGGGAATGGTAGATCTGAACATTCCCCAGACCTAGAATAAGATTTTTGAAGCAGATCAGTTTGATCTAGATCTGAATACTGCTTTTGCCAAGGTCCGCGAGGCTTTATAGAATTCTCAAGTACGACGTAAGAAGGCAGCAGATCGACATCGATGCGACTTGAAATTAAAGGAAGTGCTCTTACGTTTTGAGAAGGCACGCCGAAGGTAACGAAAGTGAAAGGAGCGGCTTTTTCCAAAGCTTAGCATGAGGTATTATGGTCCTTTCCAAATTAAAGAATAGATAAATGATGTCTCCTTTCGACTCAAGCTGCTCGATACTTGGAAGATTCACAATGCATTCCATGTGAGTCTCTTGAAACCTTTTAAAGGTGAGGT
This sequence comes from Adiantum capillus-veneris, assembly GCF_014529385.1. Classification (NCBI taxonomy): domain Eukaryota; kingdom Viridiplantae; phylum Streptophyta; class Polypodiopsida; order Polypodiales; family Pteridaceae; genus Adiantum; species Adiantum capillus-veneris. The sequence continues at coordinate 139,686,292 of NC_140931.1, read as the reverse complement.
GCCAGTTGATGGGGAGCCTAATGAGCAACCCGAAGTGGAAGAGAGCGAGGAGATACTCGTTCCTGAACAGATTTTGGCACACAAGGAAAGAAAGATGAAAGGTAAAGTGATTTGGCGGTTCTTGGTTAAGTTCAAGGACTATCCGGCATTAGATGCGAAGTGGATGGAGGAGGAGGACCTAGCAGATCTTTACCTTGGAGCATTCGGTTTAGCATCGTCTACTCCGATAGATTCCCGAGATCAGCAAGGTTGAATCTGGTGCAGAGGGATCGCATAAGAGGGGAGTCACTCCGCTCCTTTGTTAACAGATTACCTCGATTGAATAAGGTCAGTGATGTCCCCTTTGGGTTTCAGGGAAATTGCCGGGCTGACATTATTCTGCTAAACGACTTTATAAAACGGAATTTCCCAAATTGAACATGAATGATTTTTACTCTCTCATTTGACTTGTTTGAGGGTAGGAATTGAAAGACGAAACGACTACAACATTTCGGCCTCATAAACCTCTATAGACATGATCGCAATAAGGATTAGTTAATCTGGTATCAGTGAGGTCCGGGATGTATCTAGATATAGTTACTAAATACGTTGATGGCAGTCATGGTCTGAGATAGTCTTTGTATAAGTGCTAGATGTGTCGTGTCTAGTGCGTCGATACTTAGAGTCAGTGTCTACTGAGTTGATTTATATTTCTGTATGTTATGCAAGCGTAATTAAAGGCGATTACAATTTTCAAGAGGGGGGTATGTCACAACCGATGACGTGGCATCACCCTGTGGACAACCCGCGTTGACGTGGACAAAAGTGTACGGACAGGTTGACGAGGTAGAGTGCCATGTGGCAGCAGTACGGAATTCCATAGTTCGCACTGACTTGTTGACATGATAGACAGTACTGCTTTCCGCTTTTTGCGTTGACATGCTGACGTGGCAACTGTACGGATTTCCGCAATTTGCGCTGCTGCTTTTACTGGCAAATTTTTGACCAGTTGCTTTTTGGACTCTATTGCTTTTGAGCTTAACGCTTTTGGGACTTTGCTTTTAGCACCCCTTCTAATCCTTATAAGTGACCCAAGGGGGGCTCACTTCTCAAGGTATCTGGATGCAGAGTCTGAGAGCGAGCACCAGCGGGAAGTTGTACTTTGCTCACAGTTTAATATAAAAGAAATACCAAAAGGGACGCTAGTCTTTGGGGCCAATCTCTCTTGGCATGGAACTCCGTCGGGCAGTGTAGACTCTCTCTCTCTCTCTATTAAAGTTGAGTGATTATAAAGTTTCTGTTTGTGTTGCTATTGATTTCTCGCTTGGAGTGTCCAAGCTGGTTACAGAGACAGAGAGCGATGCTGCTCTGCGAGCTGCTTGCCCATCAGGCTATCCGCCCTTGCTCGCCTTTGGCCTGGGGCTGCCCGCCCTGCCTTCGCTTCGCTTCCTTTCCCTTCTATCGCCAAGCGTTTTCAACCTTGTTCAGGAGACTTTTGCCCCGCAACGTGTACTCTCAAAAGGATTAGGTTGCGGCAATAGACTATTTAGCCCAATGTAGCAAAAACCATTTGGAGGGGCTCCCCAATCTTGCTTCAACCGGGTTTGCAACGAACCTTGCAAGTACAGGGCCCTACATCGAGTGGCTGTTGCTACAACAATTGCTCAACTTGACGAATTCCCGATATAGACTAATGGACTGGTTTGCTTTCCCTTTTGCCTTCCCATTGCTGCTTCGTTTATTTCTGGCTCTTCTCTTGCTTTTCCTTGCTCTACTTTATGTGTGGGTGTAAGTCTGTGTGTGTCGGGTGTGTCTTGAGTTTGGTTTTTGCAAGCTTTGTTTTCCGTGCTCTATAAATTGACGTTTCGGTGAGTGTGTGTGTGTGCATGGTTGGGTGGGTGGGTCACTGTATGTGAAGTCTGCGCTTAGAGCATGCTTTTCGTTTGAATTTTGTTTCTTTCTTTGTGCTCCTTGTTCCTCGCTTTCTTGTGATCTCCTTATTGGGTTGTTTGGGTTTTGCTATTGTTGGCTTCTTGCTTTGCTCTCTGCTCAGTCTACTTAGTACTAGGTTTCTACATCAGCTTTCAAAGGTTGTTTCTATTAGAGCCTCCTTTATTGTCTTGTTGGAGTTTCCTCTCGAGCTCTAGTCCTCAAGAGCCACCTTCAGCAAATGGACTGGTTTCTATCTTGCTTGATAGCTCCTTGTTAGCTCTAGTGTAGTGCTTTGTTGCTCATCTTTTGGCACTCTCTTGATGTCAGTTGCCTCTTCTTCCTGTTGGAATTTAGGCCAACTGGTCGGACATCCCACTTACTACTAACCCATCTACTAACTTAACCATATATATACTTATTCTTTAATACAAAGAGTATAAGGAGCTGCAACAGGATAACGTTGCTCTGCGCTTCACCCAACAACAGATCTCTCTCTCTCTCTGCTCTCGCACTTGCACTCGCACACGCTTCCCGCGCCACCTTCAATTGGTAGTGCTTTGTTGCTCATCTTTTGGCACCCTCTTGATGTCAGTTGCCTCTTCTTCCTGTTGGAATTTAGGCCAGCTGGCCGGACATCCCACTTACTACTAACCCATCTACTAACTTAACCATATATATACTTATTCTTTAATACAAAGAGTATAAGGAGCTGCAACATGATAACGTTGCTGTGCGCTTCACCCAACAACAGGTCTCTCTCTCTCTCTGCTCTCGCACTTGCACTCGCACACGCTTCCCGCGCCACCTTCAATTGGTATCAGAGCAAGGTTTGTGCTTACCGTTTTCGCGTCCGTGCGTGCGCGCTTTTAAAAGTTCAAACAGGTTTCCAATTTCAGTATCAACAAATTCAGCGTTCCGAGAGCGTTTCCAGTAGGTGTCCTGGAGTTTTACCGCCCTTTCGAAGTTGTTCGTGTAGTCAAAAGCTTCATCCGAAGCTACGCTTCATGAGTTGTATTTTTCAACTCCACTTTTGCTACAGGTACAGGTATAGCTACAGGACACAGGTGCAGGTTGTTCAGAGACTATTTTGGGATTGTATATAGCCGATTTATGGCTATTATGTGCTATTGAGACGGTGTTTATGGACTGATTAGGAGCACTTTTCGGTATCGACTTCGGTTTTTAGGCATCCATCTGCTCGTAGGTTCTTGCATACATACAGGACATCCAAGTTTCTTACAGGTTGCAGTGTTTTGCATCAGCACAGATTTCAGTGGGAGTACTTGATGCGCATATGCATTGTTTTGGCACTTTTGATAGTGCTTGAGCTCTTTTGGGAGCGTTTTACTCTCCGCAGGGATTTGTTTACTGCTTGCACATTTTGTTTGGCGCCTGTTTGAGCGCGTATATTGCACCTTGTAGTATTATTGACAGTGGATGTACGTTGAGTTGCGAAAACTGCCATATGTACCTTTTGTGGAGCCGATTTGGCTTGTTTCTAGCAGTCTCGACCGTTTCTGAGACTCAGTTCGGAGGCCCTTTCTGAGACTGGGTTGGTTTCTTGTTTGCATAACCTTTTGTGAGTGTCGATAGCGTGAGGTCTTCTTGAGCTAGGGGATTCTTGAATGTTGAGATCCTTTTGGTGATACAGGTTGCTAGAGTACCCCTTTTTTCGTGGCCTCGCCATAGGACATGTATAGAGAGGGCTAGGTGCATTGACGCCGTGTTGGTAGTCTTGGGTCAGCTTTTGACTCTTTATGCAGAGTTAGTGGTTGATGCGCCTGTTTTATGCTCTGAGAGCATTACTTTTGATGCGTTACTGATCTCTTGTGACAGTTTTGGATTGAGATTCTGTCAGTTTTTCTAGGGAAACTCTGTTGAATTTTTCCCAGAATTGCTAATGTTTATCGCCATATTATCTTAGCTTGCAGCCATGTCATCTAGCGGTGAAAAGGATATTTACAATATCCGAAAATTTGATAGGATGAATTTTGCTATCTAGAAAGAGCAGATTCAAGATGTTCTCATACAGAAAGGCCAGCTGGATCCTATCATGGAGTGCCCAGAGGGCGAGTATACAGATGTTGAGTGGGAGAAACTTGATGCTAAGGCCAAATCTACCCTCCGTTTGCATTTTGCCGAATTTGTGTACTTTACTATAGTTGGAGAAAGGACTGCTAGAGATGTATGGGATAAGTTGTGTTCTAATTATGAGAACAAAAGTACCACTAATAAGGTTTTCTTGATGAAGAAGCTGTTTGATCTTCGTATGAAGGAAGAAGGCACCATTTCTACTCACATTAATGAGTTCAATATCATTTTCACTCAGTTGACCACTCAGGGTTTGGTCTTCGATGAGGAAATCAAATGTATCTTCTTGCTATACAGTTTACCCTCATCTTGGGATACGTTCTGTACTGCGATTAGCAACTCAGCACTTGGTATTGGTCTTGTGTACAATGACGTCCTTGGGAGTCTGTTTATCGAGGAGATTTGCAGGAAATCTCTTGTAAGGCAAGTGATGCGTATGTTGCTAGTGATAGACAGAGGGGTCGCACTCAAAGTCATGCCAAAAGCAAGGAACGTGGGGGCTCACGCAGTAAGTCTCGGGGTTCTATGCGTATTGTTAAGTGCTATGACTGCCATAAAAAAGGGCATGTGAAGAAGGATTGCAAGAAATGGCATCAGACACTTCTAAGTCTGATGATTCAAACAAGGAGATCAATGTGCTAGAGTCTTCAAATGCTCCTATTGTAGAGACTCTTCCAACAGTTGTTATGCCACTTATCTCTGACGTATTGGTCTTCACAGCAGATCTACCTGTCGAGGCTCTTGTTACACAAGATGCGCAGTATGCACAGAATTGGATAGTAGATTCAGGTGCGAGTTTCCATGTGACACCACATAGAGAGTGGTTCTCTACTTATTCTCACTCTTGTGGCAAAGTGAGACTTGGTGATACTTATGAACTAGACATTGAGGGTGTCGGAAACGTCAAATTGCATCTAAGGAATGGCACGCACTTTACTTTATGTAATGTCAGACATGTGCCCAAGTTGACTAAAAGCTTGTTTTCTGTTGGTCAGCTTGATGATTTGGGCTACAACACCACATTTGGCAATGGTTCGTGGATAGTACGCAAAGGTAATCTTGTTGTACTCGGAGGTTAGAAACATGGTACCTTGTATTCCATGCATGTGTCAGATGTTGGTCATGATTACATATCTATAGCCGAGCTGCCGTCTACTGAGTTGTGGCATTGCCGGCTAGGTCATATTAGCCAAAAAGGAATAAGAACTCTGATTCGTTTTGGCTACTTACCTGTCTTGTCTTATGTTGAATTTTCTGTTTGTGAACACTGTGTCTATGGCAAACAAACTAGATTTGTCCATTTACCATTGGGTCAAAAGCGAGTTGAACCTTTAGATTTAGTACATAGTGATGTTGGTGGTTCTATGTCAACCAAATCTCTAAGTGGGGACAACTATTTTGTGACATTCATAGATGACTCTACTCGAAAGGTGTGGGCATATTCTCTGAAACATAAGGATCAAGTTCTTCCTGTGTTCGAGAAATTCTTGGCACTCGTTGAGAATCAGTCTGGCAAGAAACTTAAAAGGTTGCGGGACAATTTCTGTGCTAAAAGGGAGTTTACTGCACCATACACACCAACTCAGAATGGAGTTGCTGAGCGCATGAATTGTACGATTCAAGAAAGAGTCACAGCCATGCTTTCTATGTCAGATCTCACACAAGGCTTTTTGGGCAGAAGCCGTCTTGACCGTAGTGCACATTATAAATCGTTCGCCTAGTACGCCATTGAATTATGAGATTCCAGAAGAGTTATGGTCTCAACGTAAGCCCCACTATGACCATCTACGTGTTTTTGGTTGTGAAGCTTATGCTCACGTGCCTAAACAACTTCGACAGAAGTTAGAGCCAAAGTCACACAAATGTATTTTCATTGGATATGGTGCAGATGGAGAGATGGGATATCGTCTCTGGCACTTGGAATCTTGCCGAGTCGTCCGTAGTTTAGATGTGATCTTCAATGAGTCGAAGATGCATAAACAACCTATCAAGGAAATAGAGGTTTGGAGAGTCACTTTTGAGGATGTTGCCTCAGAGACAGTAAAATCAACTCAGGGAGCTAGGGATGTACCTTCCACTAGCAATGCTCCAAAGGGAGCGGATAGAAATGATCAAGGAGTGAGATGGTCTACTAGAGTCTCTCGTCCACCTGCGCGTTTCGAGCCAGGTCTTTATTACATCATGTTGACCGATTGCAGTGAGCCAAGTTGCTACCAAGAAGCCATGATGATGGATGATGTGGTGAAGTGGGAGCAAGCTAGGAATTTGAGTATAACTCGATTCTGGCTAATGACACTTGGGACTTGGTAGAACTGTCAAATGATGCGAAAGCTTTACCTTGCAAATGGGTTTACAAGAAGAAATTTATCTCAGGTTATCCAAACCCAAAGTACAAGGTTAGACTTGTAGCCAAAGGGTTCAAACAACAAAAGGGAGTCGATTTTGATGAAATCTTTTCGCCTGTATAGTCAAGATGACAACGCTTAGAACCGTACTTGGTCTTGTAGCGATTGAGGACATGGAACTTGTCCAAATGGATGTGAAGACAACATTTCTTCATGGGGATCTCAATGAGGATGTTTACATGAAGTAGCTTGAAGGGTTTGTTTAGGAGAACACATCTCATGAGGAGCTAGTATGTAAGTTCAAAAAGGCACTTTATGGCTTAAAGCAGGGTTCTAGGCAATGGTATCATAAATTTGATGCATGTATGAGGTCTCAAGGGTATAAAAGGAGCGAAGAGGATCACTGTTTGTACACAAGAAAGTTAGATAATGGCTCAATGATCATTTCAGTTCTGATAACATGTTTATAGCTGGGAAATCCATTGCGGAGATTGCCAACTCGAAGAAAACACTTAGCAACAACTTTGCAATAAAAGATTTGGGGGATGCTACACACTTTCTCAGTATACGAATCAAAAGAGATCGCAAACGTGGTATTCTTGAGTTATCTCAGGAAACATACATTGAGAAAGTTTTACAGCGTTTCAATATGCAGGGGGGGAAACCATTGAGTACCCCAATGCAGGCATTCTTAAAACTCAACAAGGAAGATGCACCTAAATCTGATGCTGAGCGAGCAGAAATGGCTAAGGTACCATATTCTTCGGCAGTGGGCAGTCTCATGTATGCTATGGTGGCCAACAGACATTGCTTTTGCAATGGGAATGGTGAGCCGATATATGGAAAATCCTGGCAGCAAGCATTGGGAAGTAGTGAAGCGCATTCTTAGGTACCTCAAAGGTACGGTCGGCAGGTGTTTACTCTTCGGGAACAGTGATGCATCCATCGTGGGTTATGCGGATGCAGACTATGCAGGTTGCGTTGACAATAGGAGGTCGACATCTGGCTATGTCTTCATATTTGCTGAAGCAGCAGTATCTTGGAGGTCATGTCTTCAAGATTATATATCGTCTTCCACTATGGAAGCAGAGTACGTTGCATTGTCGGATGCAAGCTTGGTCAGAAATCTTGGCATTGATGAGACTCCAGTGATAGATTGTGATAGTCAGAGTGCTCTTGCATTGGCAAGGAATCCTGTGTTTCACTCCAAAATCGAAACACATTGAAGTCAGGTATCATCTTGTGAGAGATTTCTTGGCCAAAAAGCTCATTGATTTGATCAAGGTACACACTGACAACAACTCAACAGATGCTTTGACGAAAGGCTTAGCTTTGGAGCGGTTTACATATTGCAGTGAGTTGATGTGTATAGGTTGAAGCCACTACATTGCTTCACGGTTGTACATACCAGGTCACTTGGGTTGCGTTGGCCTTCAAGTAGGAGTTTGTTGGGATTCAGGCCAACTGGTCGGACATCCCACTTACTACTAACCCATCTACTAACTTAACCATATATCACTTATTCTTTAATACAAAGAGTATAAGGAGCTACAACAGGATAACGTTGCTGTGTGCTCCACCCAATAGCAGGTCTCTCTCTCTCTGCTCTCGCACTTGCACTCGCACATGCTTCCCGCGCCACCTTCACTTCCTCATCTTCGTCATCAACTACTCTTTCCCTTCTGTTTATCCATTTCCTCTTGTTCTCAGATGTCACAAGACGGCACCACATGCCAATAGAAAAGAACAGACTGAACAAACTTTTAGCACTTCAATAACAACTGAACTGGGTGAGAGAGAGACGACACGCGACACGGAGTGACGGAATTCCACCCTAGAGAGTATTGGCCCCAATCCTTGGTGCCCCTTTCGGTATTTCTTTATATTGCATAAACACAGTACAAGCCGGTATTCGAGACTCTACACCTTCTCTAAGAAGCGTGCCAAAGAATGAGCCCTAAGCACATATTTAAAGGCCCTAGGTCCCAAAAGCAGTTTACAGTAAAAAGCCTTCAAACTCAAAAGCTTATGGTCCAAAAGCAAAGCCAAAAAGCTGTCAGTGTAATTTACGGAAATCCGTACAGTTGCCACGTCATCAACTAGCGCAAAACGCGGAAATCCGTACAGCCTGCCACGTCATCAGTTTTTGCGTGTAGATCCTGCTTTATTTTAGTTTCTTTATGTCACTGGGGCCCCATCGGACGGGATCCCCATAAGTTGGTAGGACTTCTTCTTCTGTTACTTGTTCTTCTTAGGGTTTAGGCCCCTCGGCCAATATTTGCAAGTTGACTCCCTTCTTCAGGGCTTTGACATGTCAGCAGTTTGTGACATCAGATCATACCAGTTGGCGGGCAGTGCTAGATGTTTGAGCTCTTTCCATTGCAGACGTTTCTTGTCCTTTTCATCGTTGGTGGCTTTTGATGGTTCAGGTTTTTGATATACAATTGTTGAGTATGCTTTTGATGGAAGTGCCTATCTTTCAGAGGTTGTTGTCATCCTCTCTCCACTAAGCTTGCCATGGCACTTTTTACTCTCTTTAGGAGAGGCTTTTTACCCTGGCTTTCAGTTTGCCATAGTTTGTGATGTGGCTATCAGTGCCTCTGTTCATGCTGTGACAGAGAGGAAGGTATTACTGTCTCTTTCGGCCCCTCTGTCGGGCCATGGAGTATGAGGACAAGAAATGCTCATAGCTCTTCATTTTCAAGCTCCAGGGACATCGCATGACTCTACTTCGAGACCAGAGACCACCATCGCTAGAGACACCAGCCCATCAGCTCAGCTATGAGGTGGGCCATGGGTGTCGTGCTGGGGCATCTAGTGCTATGTCTTCGATGTGTTGCTATGATAGCTCTAATCTGATCATAATACGGGCCTCTTTAGCGTTGCCCTGTTGGGCGTAGTTGTTGGCTTGGCAGAGTGCGGTGGCTCTATCAAGTGTGACTCCACGGCAGGGTTTGTAAGGTATGTGGTGGAGTGGCTGTATCGCTGCCGATGTGGTGGGTGTGGAGTCTGGTCTGCTGAAGAAATCTGTCATTGACCTCTATCTAGACTTTGGATCTAGAGACCTGTGGTAGTACCGGATCTCCCCTCTTCTGGAAATTTGGTCCTTTTAGTTTCCAACTCTTACCTTTAGTTTAGGATATTATCGCTGAGGAGATGATAGCCGACATGGATGTACTTTGGCACTTTGTCTCATAGGCCACACTGGCCTTTTGTAGATGTTAATATATCTTTAAGGTCTCTTGGAATAGTTTCCTATGGTGTTAATACTCTTTTTCTTCTTCCTCTCTCTCTCTCTCTCTCTAAATCACAAACCGTGAAGGTTTCTTTACAAGAGACATGCAACGTAACAAGCACATCAATCTAAATGCAGCTAATAGCACTCTAGTTGCACATGCCAAATTGCTTAGTGCTAGTTCATGGTCCTCCATGTGGACGGCTCAATATGCCATTTGGAGAGCGTCCGCATGAGCTAGGGTAGAACCCTCGTCGCTCTTATGCACTTTCGGTGTGTTGTGATTAACGGCTAGAAGCAGCCTTGCGTGTGAACTCTTCAGCTATCTATGACGCGGGGGCCTGGAGGGGGTAGACGAAGGGGTTTGCCCACTTTGCCGAAACCTTGACAGAGTTGGGTCTTGCAAGCTTCGTTTGCTGACGTTCGCAGGCTGATGCCCGTGCGAAACTGCCCTTGGCTGTTTCCTCTAAGGCTTGTTTTTTAGCAGGCCAAAAAGATATATATATATGGACAAAACTTGTATTGTACTGAGCTTGAGGCCGTTTTGGGGAAAAAAAAGGGCCAAAAAGCTTCTTAAAAGCATCATTAGTGTGTCCCATTTATGTTTTGACTTTATTATATAAAGGATTTTTTTTAACGTCAATATAAGTTTGAACACCTTTGTAGCCTTGCTTTTTGGCAACAGCTATGGAGCTACCACACACAGTGCAGAAGGAGTTTGTCGAGGTGCAGGTATTCCCAGATGGCGTTGCACTTATCACCATCAGCCGCCCACCTGTTAACGCCCTCTCCCTTCCAGGTTCCTCTCTCTCTCTCTCTCTCTCTCTCTCTCTCTCTCTCTCTTCAGTATTCTCGCATCCATGCTCACACATTCACCCCACAATATGCTCTCTCTCTCTCTCTCTCTCTCTCTCTCTCTCTCTCTCTCTCTCTCTACACACCCACACCCACACCCACACATGCCACACCCTCACGCTCATGCTCCTGTGCATGCACTAATTCGAGTGTGCGCGCGCGCACACACACACACACACACACACACACACACACACACACACACACACACTGCGCCCATCACACAGACTCACCTTACCTCGGCTTGCTTGCAGTATTTTACTGTCTTAGAAACGCTTATAAAGAAGTCCTCGGAAGAGATGAGGTTAAGGCTATTGTCCTCACAGGTAAGTAATTGTTTCGAGTGTTGTTGATATCGAGATTCGTATGTAGTAGTGCATCTGTTATTCCTGTGCATACGGCCAATGCAACATGCAATGTTCAATTTTCTCTCACACTCGGCAGGCGACAATGGGAAATTTTCTGGAGGTTTTGACATTAATTCCCTGCAAGGCTTTAATGAGAAGGGTTTGCATCTCTTGACGAACAGCTTTATTATCTCTTTTTTTCTGCGTAGGCATCACAAAATCATTTTTTGGGTATGAATTTTGCAGGAGTATTGTCAGAACTTGCTTTCATCTCCCTGGATCTTCAAACGGCCATGATAGAAGGTGACTACCTGCAGAAAATATTGCAATGTCTCTGGGTCTATTTGTAATTTTTCTGTGAGCTAAAAGGAGAGATATCTATTCAGGTGCAGACAAGCCTTCTGTCGCTGCGATCAAGGGTGTTGCGCTTGGTGGAGGTTTAGAACTGGCTATGGTATATTTAGCGTATGTTTGAGATGACCGTTGATGTTCTCTCTTTGTAGGAGACATTCTTTTTAAACTAGTGTTGAATTTCTCATTTTACCAACTCTTGACAGTGTTGTCATGCTCGTGTTGCGGTCCCTAAAGCACATCTTGCTTTGCCTGAACTTGAACTTGGCATCATTCCTGGGGGTGGAGGTAGTTGCTTTCTCTTGATAGATGTTTGGAACATTCGACATGTGATATTTGAAAGGATTTCACTACCATGCCATGAACAAGTGGATTTTTTGTCATTGTAGGAACTCAACGCTTACCACGGCTGGTTGGTCTAACCAAAGCTCTAGACATGATTATGGCAAGTTGCAATCTTTCATAGAAAGAGTCTTTTATGGTGGATGTATGGGGTGTCTCTCTTACGCTGCCATAAATTTTGCAGACGTCAAGGCAAATATCGTCAGAAGAGGCCCTGGAATCAGGACTTATTGATGCTGTTGTTCCGGATGAAGAGCTTCTACCAACCGCAAGGAGTTGGGCTTTGGACATTGCGAGCTGTCGTAGGCCATTGATCCGGTCCCTTGATCGAACAGATAAGCTGGAGCAATTTGGTGAGGCATGGAAAATTCTGAAGCTTGCAAGAGAGAGAGCTGCAAGAACGGCCTACAACGACGTCAACAATGCTCAAGTCTGTGTTGATGTCATTGAAGAAGGCATTTTTTCAGGTGGTATTGCAGGAATTATGAAGGTATGCACTTGGTTTGTGCTTGTACAGCCACATTAAGGTGCTGAAGATTGTATCAAATTCATTTTGTCTCTTGTCTCATGTGTAGGAAGAACAAGCATTTAAGCGGTGCCTAAACTCCAACACTGCAAAGTCCTTGATTCACGTTTTCTTTGCGCAAAGAGCGACAGGAAAGGTAAAGTGCTGCTGGAAGTTTTTAATTTCGAAATTGTGAGCATGCGCATGGATATGCCTTCTTTGTTGTGGTAACGTGGACGATGTGTTTTGGTAAGCAGGTTCAAGGTGTGTCAGATCTAGGTTTGATGCCAAGGTCTTTGAGGAAAGTTGGGGTGATTGGTGGTGGTCTTATGGGTTCTGGCATCGCTACTGCTTGCATTTTGAGTGGAATTCCAGTAGTCATGAAGGAAGTGAATGCTGTATTCTTGCAAGCTGGATTGGACAGGGTAAAAGGTAAAAACTTGGTGACTAAAAAGTTGTCTGAGAAAACATGGAGACCTCACAATTTATTGTGGTTTTGACGACATGCAGCAAATTTAGAGAGCAGGCTGAGGAAAGGAAGAATGACACGTGAAAAGTTTGATAAGACGCTTGCTTTGATAGAAGTCGTCCTTGATTATGAGCAGTTCCGGAATGTTGATCTCGTCATTGAGGTAGATACAAGGCAGACATGATCTATTTACAAAGTCGATTATGATGTCATGAACAATGGGGAACTCATCTCATCTCATCGCTTTTGCAGGCTGTCATAGAAAACCCACCACTAAAGCAACAAATTTTTGGTGACCTTGAGAAGTTTTGCTCTTCAAATTGCATCCTGGCATCAAATACCTCCACGATAGACCTAAATGTGATCGGCCAGCATGTCAAAACGAAGGATCGTCTTGCGGGGGCACACTTCTTTAGGTATCATTTTAAATTTTTGTCCATTTTGATCTCTGCAGGAGCATTTTCTGATGCCCAGGTCTACATTTCCTGGATTCAGTTTGGTGCGTGTGCACGCAAAAGCACATGCGTGTGTCTTATTGTATGGTAGCATTAACCTTGCTTTCCACTTGAACAGTCCTGCTCATGTGATGCCACTATTTGAGATAATTCGAACTGAAACTACATCGCCACAAGTTTTGGTAGATCTGTTGGAGTTTGGCAAAAGAATAAAAAAGGTTCCCATTGTTGTGGGCAATTGTGCGGGTTTCGCAGTCAACCGAACTTTCTTCCCATACACGCAAGCTGCATTACTACTGGTAGATCTGGGTGTGGATGTATACCAAATCGATAATGCAATCACAGCTTTTGGAATGCCAATGGGTCCTTTCAGGTGACAATTCGATTACAAGAGTCTTTTTGAATGAATGTCCTCTGCTCTAATCCTTGGTGTCCGCCATATATTATGCAGGCTGTCAGACCTGGTTGGGTTTGAAGTTGGGGCAGCATCGGGATCAACCTACATTCAAGCATACCCGGACCGTGTATACAAGTCAACGTTGTTTCCCATGCTCATACAAGACAAGCGCCTTGGTTAGCTTAGTGACCTCCTTGTGCTAGCTATGTAGTCTTTGATACTTCTTCTGCAATCATTATGTATGCTTTTACAGGTGAAAGAACACGCAAGGGTTTCTATGCATATGATGACGGGCGAAAAGCTCGACCGGATCCAGAATTGCAAAAATATCTTGAGAAATCCCGCATTATAGGGGGCATCATGCCAGACAATAAGGTTATTTCACAGTTTTAAGAATGCCCTTGTGGGCGGTTTTCTGTGGAAAGGGAACTTTAGGGTTTATCTTGGCAATCAATCACACTGACAGCGACATGCATTTTGTGCAGCCAATCGAGTTGTCGGACAAAGCAATTGTCGAGATGACATTCTTCCCTGTGGTGAACGAGGCTTGCAGGGTGCTGGAGGAAAGAGTTGTGTCAAAAGCATCTGATTTGGACATAGCTAGTGTGATGGGCATGGGTTTTCCTTCTTATCGGTACAAAGATACAAATATTTAATTAAGTGTTGTTTAGAAACTTTACTTAGGCAGTGGGCATGTGAAGCACAGTCATACTATGGGTTTCCTTCTTATTAGTATAAAAGATACATAGATTATAAGATGCACACACGTGCGCATGCGTGTGTGTGTGTATATATATATATATATATATATAGATATATATATATTAGATAGATTATTTTGTTTAGAAAATGTACTTGACTAGGCAGTGGTCATGTGAAGCACAGTTATCCTCTTGCATAATTACACATACATAAGTATGCGCATGCTTCTGATTTTGGCATAGTTGCACCAATTACATGTAACTGATAACTTGAGCCCGCATGACCACAGCATTAGCTTTCGGATTAGCAATAGGGACAGTTGTATGGATGTGTGCACATTAACATTATTTCCTTGTGTGGATGTCTAGGGGTGGGCTCGTGTTTTGGGCGGACTCCTTGGGTGCGAGCTACATTGCAACAAGATTGAAAGAATTGTCCAAATGTTATGGGGATTTCTTCAAGCCTTGCTCATGGCTCAATCATTGTGCATCAAATGGACTGAAATTGGTACTCTATTTTCTGCAAAACTTGTGTTTTTTGCTCTCTAGCTTTGTACTTACGATGTGCTTGGTTGCTATTGCAGAGTAGTCCCATTAACCAGGGTATTCTTGATCAAAGCTCAACTCTATCGCGGCTGTAATATCTTACTTGAGGAAGTTTGACATGGCGCCACTAATTTTTCATGACAGGCCATTCTGAATGGAGCTCTCTCACTCCCTCTCTCTCTCTCTCACACACACACACACACACATCATTTGTCAAAAACAACCCAAAAAAATGAAAAGGAAGTGATGTAAGGTTGTGAAATGAAGGAACCTTTTGACAAACTTAAAACAAAATAAGATTTCAATGCAAAGTTAAGTCCAAACACTATTGGAAACAATAACATAGCTTGTTTTAGGAAGCCAAAAAACAGTGCGAACACAAGTCTTTCCAAAATTTAACCAAGCTAATATAACATACTCACACAAACAAAAAACCTTTCTCAAAATTCACTTCATCTCAGGCTAAGTTAATGTAGCAGAAAGAGCAAAAGTTCACGAGCAATAATCCTTACGAAGTATATGTATATGTTGCAAACTTGGACATCATTGATGGGCTCAACCAAAATGAGAAAGGATGAGTGTTCTAGTGATGCGTGCTTTCAACATACTCAACATACATATCGTGTTTGGTTTAGCCAATCTACTGCCCAATATTAAGCCGAGGTTCTCTCACAGTAAATTCCTTCTCTCCTTTACATTGCTAGCATAAGCGCAATTTTTGCAACAAAGCTCACCTGACCTATGACATCCACATGATAGTTCAAGCTTTTCTTACTCTTTATTTTAGCATGAACACCTCTCTCTCTCTCTCTCTCTCTCTCTCCCCCCCCTTGTTGACTCTTTTAGCTATTATGGCGAACTCAGTTCTTTTGCACTTCCTCAGTCCCTCAGTTCTTATGCTTGGGCTATATCATATCTTGCAAGCTTTCGAGTTGACGTTTCTCTTCGACCATGTGTTCACAATGGGCAATTACAAGAGACAAGATTGTAGGGTGTAGGGAATGGTCGTCTACTGACCATTCCCGTTAATCATGGGCGATCGGCGGAGGCTGGGAGCTCTGATTACGGGAATGGTCAGTAGGCGACCAGATCTTGGGGGAGGGGTGCCGACAGTGGAGCTTTACGTGTGCTGACCGAGGGTTTGGATTATGATTGTTGAGGTGTCAAAAACTCAGCCCATTCCCACCGTTGACGGCAAGTGATTGGAGCCTCAGGCTAGTATTCTGCATGCTGACGTGGTCGCCATTTGACGACTGCAGACGGAAATTCCGGGTCAGAAAGGGCAACAGATGCATGGCTCACAAGCGTTGCCCCCCGACCCAAGACCTTGACGGTGTAGGGAATGGTCATCCACTGACCATTCTTTGAAAGAAAGGGCGACCACATGGCGACCGGCAGATGGCCGTCACAGTCGGGGGCAAGGGGGGGCATATAAATTAAGGTGTAATGAGCTTGTCGCCTGCTGAGGTGTGGGATCGAGCGATTCCTTGTCTTGACCTGGCCACATGAGCACTGCCATTTCCTGTGATGAGTTGTCAGTAATCCAATGATTGCATGGCTAGATTCTGCACACGAATGGATGGCACCGATCTGCAGTCCCCCCTGCTCTCGAATGTGACGGAAAGTTTCCATCTCCAATTCCTGCAGAGCCTACATTCATTCGTTAGGCTTGGTGGAGCCTCAACTTGATGCTATCAGTGCTCCGTCATGCCTTGGGCCTGTGTATTGCAGCACATCAAGCAATCTCAACCGTCCATTACATTAACATTCTTACATTGAACAGGACAGGAACAGTGCAGTCAACATAATTCCTCCAATGGAATTCATCTAGAGAGAATTAAAGCCAATCATCTCACACAAACAACATTCTAGCCAATCAAATGCAAGATTAGGAAAATATTACAACACCTACATGATTCTAAGCAACCACACACTGTATCAAATAACCAACTGTAAATACAGAACACGAATTAGCCCATTGTAAATCTGAGCATGAAAATAACCCACTGTATCAAATACAGAGCAAAAATTAGCCATCATGGACACATGTAGCCTTACGATTGGGCATGACGGATGGGAATCTCCCTCACCCCCATTGTTCCGAGACACGGAATAGGCTTGGCCTCCGCCTCGCCTATTCCGGCCCGGAACAGTGGGGGTGAGGGAGATTCCCCACCTCATAACCGGCCTTCGCAAGTTCAAGATCGAACTAAATATGGCCTCAAAGCAAAGTAAGAGGCCACTGCTTCTATATTTGTTCAAGGGTTATAATTGTACTAGGTTTTTCTGCATTCGGGTATTCTCGAATGTGAAGAGGAAGCACCCGTGCGAGCAAGCGGGCTTGTTGAGACAATTCTCATTCATGTCCAAGCAAAGGTACTCATAATTGAGAGCTTGAATTGTGCAACCGAGCAAGTTCCCGAGTTCCTACTGCCTTTCAATGCTTGAGCCACCATTTCCTTAAGCTAAACCTCAGGCTCGATCAACTGAGGAGGCTACAGTAACGTTAGCGGGATCGCCACAATCTGCAAGTGCTACTGATCTTGCCTCATCAACCTCAGTACTTTGATGCATGGTATAGTTCATGCCCAAATCCATATTGGTCCTGAATCTTCAATGCAGTGCTCCGTTTCCTTCTTTAGGCTGGATACACATTGCATACATGTGTTACAAACTGAGCTGTTCTTATCTTTAAAAAGTGAAATTTCTTTCAATAACATCCCTAGAAGCATGAAAAATTGGGTTCCTCATAACTGCCAATACGCTCTGACTGTTAGTGTAGATGATGTTGGTAGTGTCTTGAGATAACCGAGGCTCAGTTATCACTTATTGAGCCCACTATGCTCTTTTTTTAATTAATTGAGCTTTGCGAACTGGTCATGCCTTTTTTGGCCTGCCCAAAGGGCTAAGGCCGTAGTGATGTGTTCCCTTTTTCCTAATGAAAAAGGAGAGGTTGTTTTAAAAAAGTGTACATTTTTTTGATTGGTCGGTGCCAGAGCAGACACTCATTATAGAGATTTATAAAGATAAAGATAGAGTTTTGCAGACACTCATTAAAAGACGATTGGTCTCTAAATTTTTTATTGGTTTTAGGTGATATTGGGGGTGGTAATAAACAAGGATGTAAGTGCAGTATGCAATCACATTTTCAAGGAATAATATTTTGGACCTACATCCCAAGAGGAAGAACGAATATTTTGACGACCGTCCACGTGCTGCTCAAGATGATGGTGATTTGCTCTCCACGAGTCCAGACTACACAGGGAGACCATGCTCCGGAGTCCGCAAGCCAAAGGCTGGGCTCAACTCAGAACTGGCTTAGTCTGGGCGGCCTTTGCTCCAGCTCCTTTCGGCATGTGTCCCATGACCTCAACCTGCTTGATCACGCGCTCCCTCTTTGCCATTGAATCCTACCTTGCCCCTCAGCCTCCATGCAGCTCCTTCTCTTCGCTGCTAATCTCTCGGCTTCTAAATGAGGTCGTGTTCTCCCGTCTCGTTCATGAGCTCGCTCGCCCTTCATCATCCGTTTCCTTGATGCTCCTCTGTGCACATTGGGATGGCCCCCGTGGTTGTGCAAGGGCTATAAGAGCAACACTCGTCTTCCATTATTGGGATGCACATTGGGGTGCGGCATTCCTCCTCCTCTGTTGGCAATTAACATTCTCCAGTATTCAGCACACTAGCTGCTACCTGCACTCAAGTAGTTGGGCAGTGCAATGAGATGTACCTCCGGCAGACGATAGGCAGTACGATGTAACAAGTTAGGGCAGACATAGCAAAGCAGCTAAGGACATAGCAGGGTCAGGTGGAGGGTCACCTAGGAGAGGACAAACACATACACACACTCTCTCTCTCTTTCTTTGCACCGGCATTCTTGCGTAGGTATTGCAAGCAGCCCATGCTCTCCGAGCCTCACTCTCTTTTTGGTCTCTCCTGGTCACCAAGACTCACCATCTTTGTCCTCCATTCCTCATCTGCATGGGCTATGAGACAGGTTCTATATAGCTCCATGTGCAGAAGTTCTCTCTCTCTCTCTCTCTCTCTCTCTCTCTCTCATTCTCATTCTCATCACGGCTCAACTTCACCAAGAATTCTCTCTTGCAGTGGCATTGGCAGCATACAATGTACTTGGTTCCCATTTGGTAAGGCATGTAGACAACACTACATTCGAAGGTTGAATCGGTAGCCGTGGAACTATGTGTGTGTGTGTGCGTGTGTGTGTGTGTGTGTGTGTGAGAGAGAGAGAGAGAGAGAGAGAGATATGCTAAACAAGCGAGGAGAGGGAAAAGAGTACGGCGTCTGCACGATCGTGATCTAGGTTTCTCATGAGAACATTGCAAACTTGTAACAGCTCATGAACATTGCAAACCTGCAATAAATTACCTGAAGCATCTTGTGCCAATCATGGGACTTTAACCCATACAATTGAACGCTTCCACCCTTCTTCGCTTTTGTGAAAACTCCCTTTAGCGACCTCATGTATTCTGTTGGTGTGCGAGTAGAGGCAATGGTACCCTTCACGTTGTTTCATTATTCTTTGGCTAGCATCCATGGTGCTTTAGGAAGCACAATCTTTCCATATGGGGCACGATGTGGAGTAGCAGAGGCGGAGAGACGTTTTAAAAGCCTCAAATCCTCCCTCGCACCCAAAGAGTCCTTGTTAATAACGTGGTCCCATAGTGTTTGGGCTACATTCTTGAATACGTGCATGGGATCCAAAAGGTGTTGTATTTTTAAGTCCTTCCAATATGGAAGCCTTAAAAATATGGAATACCTTGACATACCTTTGGTGGAAGAATCGGAGCCGGATTGTTGTTGTGGTGTTCTTCCCAAATGTTTGCCCAATCTGCCATTGTGAGCTTTAGAGGGGTCTTCCCATTTGTAGGAGCCTTGTGCTTGTTATGCCCTTGGGATAAGACATGATGGTTGTTTGGATAGATTTTCTTGCGCAAGGAA
This sequence comes from Adiantum capillus-veneris, assembly GCF_014529385.1. NCBI lineage: Eukaryota > Viridiplantae > Streptophyta > Polypodiopsida > Polypodiales > Pteridaceae > Adiantum > Adiantum capillus-veneris. The sequence goes on along the minus strand of NC_140931.1, from coordinate 139,666,786 downwards.
TCGAGACTCTCCGTCACCAACGATGGCCCGCAAGTAGGACATACATTGTGCCTCGATGTGGACAACCCTGTATACATATCATATCGTTAGGGAGAGAGGGAAAGACAGAGAGAGAGAGAGATAGAGGAAAGGGAGAACCAGAAATCTCTCCAAGGCCAGGATAGTCGTGCATAGTCCACATAAGGATTCCCCTCACAATGGCCTCTCTCCCCCCCTTTGCAAGTGAGACATCGACAACATGAATGCCTCTCCATAACTCCTCCAACTCCTCGATGAGGGGCTCGAGGTAGATGTCAATATTTGACACTTGGTACTTCCCTGGCACAAGCAAGGAGAGAAGTATATTGTCCTTCTTTGTTGTTTTCCGTGGTGGAATATTGTAGTTGACGATCACCACATGCCAAGTGCTCCATGAAGTAGACTTAGTGCCAGGGAACCCAAGCCTCAAGTGTTAAGGCTCCAACCCAAACTCGAGCCATTGAGTTTTGATGTGCCTCCATGCAAGTGAATCGGCAAGAACATACATCATTCCATCATTTGAGCAGTGGTTGGCGTGCCACGCGAGAAGCTCCACGGTAGACTTGCTTTTAAACATGTGTTAGATCCGAGGAATTAATGGAAAATCATGTCTCAATACCTTGCGGGGTAGGTGTGCCTGCTCACCCCGGTCTTGTATTGTGCCTCCCTGCACACGGGACATGAGGTAGCATGTGCATGCTCATTGCGGTATAGCATGCAATCGTTGACGCACGCATGGATACGCTCATATTCCATTCCAAGTGCAGTGATATACGATTTAGCTCGTCGACGATCTAGAGACATGTGGTGATCTTCTGGCAACATTTTGTTCATCAAACTACAACAAACAATCATATTAGTATAATCATTAGGAGATGGCACCATAAAGCGAGTGAAGAGTATATAAAAGCCACATTCCATACTTATAGAAGTAGTGCATGGACATTTTCATTACTCCAACCGATTTTTCCTTGTAAGTTGAGGACTTCCAATGATGCTCGGAGTAGTAAAGAGGTGTTCGGGCACTCGCCATCAATCTATCCTCCGTTTTGGCAGGCCTTTTAGTGCAGGGCTGACAATCCTCCTCGCACATGTCGCACTCATGAGCTAGTAACTTATCACACATGTCGAACATGTGCTCATCCTTTACCTCAAAATGTGATGGAGACGCCATAGGATCTGCCGAAGTAGAGCCAATGGGAGGATCACCATGCGGTGCACCCAAATCGCCCAGTCGCTCTTGCCTCTGCCATTTGGCCTTGCATGCCGATACACCACCACCACCGAACACAGACCAATGGGGCACCTCCTCAAGCGACGGGTGATTCACACAATCATCTCTCCGAGCGCTTTTTCAAGGATGCCAAAGCCTTTCGTTCTCCACGTGCTCCAAGGCAATGCGTCTCAAGCGAGGGATTGCCCTTTTGTACTTGGCGCAAGGACAAGGGAGTTTTTCCTTGAGCCAGCGATCGCGCTCAGGGCCTGCAGGTGGACCACGATCATCCCAGTCGATGTCCTGTACATGAAATGTTGTTTATTTAGTCACGTGTGCTACAAAATAAATAATTAGAAAAGCCCTAATTCCATTAAAAAAATTACATTGTAACATCTAATGGCCTAGTAACTTGTGTGTAGCGAAAAATAGCATGAACATAGTGAGCATTTCATTAGAATAGATTCCTAATGAGCATAACAAGAGTTCTTGGGTGGAGAGAGCAACAAAAAGCATAACACCTAGTTAGATAAGCATGAACAATACTTCAAAAGAGAGAGAAATTAAACTATTGACAACAGTTGAGGACCGGATTTACATGGAGCCGATCCCCCTTCAAAAGGCTTTGTATTAAAGGTTTCCCCCATCAAGGGAGACATTTTACAATACAATTCTTTGTGTTCCTTCAATAACTAGCTAGTGCAATGAAGATGGAAGCTTCGAGCACTAAGAAAACACTTATAAAACACAACATCAATTCCGTCACGGTGTCAGACCCAAGACTTCACACACCTTCGAAGATGGTGAGAGCTAGCGGGGTATGAGAGTAGATTGAGAGGAAGAAGGAATAGTCTTATGAGAAAGATGTACATATCCTCACATAATCACTCATATTAGCATAGCATAGCTTAGTAATTAGGATGGTAGAGGAGATGAGCATGCATTGAAGCTTGGCTCTTGGTTGGATTTGCATCACAAAGCCAAGAGTTGTTGGTGTAGGCCTTCCTTCTCCAAGCTTGAAGTAGATGATAAGCTTTTCATTAAAGCTTGAGAAGGAGAGAGAGAGTCTTCTTGCTTCACACATGAGCTAGTGTGAGTTTGTGGAATAATGCCTTTGAAAAATCAGCCCCCTCTCTCTCTCTCTTGGTAGACCCCTTTTGCTAATTTCAATTGTTGGCTTCCCATTGGACCCCTCCAAGCTTAGCCAATAGGATTTAAGGAGCATAAGTGATAGTCTTTTGACATATGTCCCCCTTTCCCCTTTTGTGAGAGCTTTATGTAATTAATTAATGCAACTAAACTCTCATTGGACCCCTTTGTCTCCTGGCCAATAGGAATCAGGCAAGCCATTGAGCTGTTGAATGCTCATTGGACCCCTTGGGAGACTATCCAATAGTCTTCTAGAGAAATTAATTCTTATCGGTCCTTTTATCAAGTGTTTTTAAATTAATTAAACTAGATGTACTCTAGCCTAATTATTATTGATCCACCTCCATGGCCATCCAATAGGATTTGAGTGCACCTTGTGGGCATCTGGGCTAGGGACCTGACATGTGTCCCTCATTCCCTTTGTGTAAAGGAAGCTTGTGAGTGTGTGTGTGTTTCTCTCTCATCCCCTACTTACAGGGCTCACCCCCTCCTATGTAGGAATCATGAAGACTTTTTTGTACACACACAAAGCATCCAATTTTTCTAAGCTTGACCATTGGACTCGACCTTTGAATTTTGGAACCTTAGCATTTTGGAAGTCTTAATGGGCTGAACCTTAGGGTCTTTAAAGCCCATTGTTGCACATTTCTCTTTTGCAGATGACCCCCCCTTTTGGATCCCTATTTTTCCTCCTTTGGATCCCTACTGTGGCCAGTCTACCAGCTTAACGAATATTCTAGCTTTTTCTCCCCTGGTACTTCCCCATATTAAATGATCAGTTTAACATGAGAAAATCATTTAGGAGAATGACCCTTCCAAAAATTACTGGCCATTCTAGGATCTCTATCCGAAACTATGGACATTGACAAGCCATGGTACTTAGAAGATTTGTGAAATGAAGAGGGTTGCCATTTGATGGGCTTTTATAGTCTTTTTAACAGGCAGAAAATGAGCTTGTTTATGTTAGGAAATAAGACGTAGCTAAATAGATAATTGAGTAGATTACTTAATGGAGAGAGACAGATTTATATACACGAGATTATAGAGTAGAGAGAGAGAGAGAGAGAGAGAGAGAGAGTACACACGATATACGTGGTTCACCCAATGTGGGTTACGTCCACGGGAAAGAAGCCACTCAATGGCTTTAGTACTTCAAAACAAGAAGTAGTTTACAAAGGGATTATACCCTTAATGGAGCTCCCGCCTTGCTTCACTCTCACCACCTCACACTCACCTTGTTGCATCAACTTCACACTATGAAATGTGTGTAGAAATGGCCTCCTTTTATAGGCCAAAAGGGCTGCCCTCTATTATGAGAGACAGCCATGTGTAGCCGTCCTTGTGCGAATAAGTCCAAATCGGACCCTCCAATCCGCCCATGTGTGGCCGCCCTTGAGAAGACAAGTCCGCTTTTGAATTCTGCCACCGGCCATTGAATTCGGCCACCGGCCATTGACTTCCGACCACCGGCCATCGACCATTGAGTACCGGCCACCGGCCAACCGACCGGTTGTTTTCCGACCACTTTCCGGCCGCCATCCGGGCCGCCATCCGGCCATAATATTCCGGCGAAAAAAAGTCTCGGGGGCCTCCGCCCCCGAGGCCTTTAAAGTTGCCTCTGATTCTTGTCCGTGAAAATTTTGGTTTCCAGTGAGTGATTTTCCTTCACGCATGATGGCTTCTCCTCATAATGGGGGCCTTACAAATGTGCTTTTTTACCACAGAAAATTACAAGGGTAAATCACGCTCCATACTTAACAATCTCCCACTTGGAGACTGATCTCCAAACCAAACCTGTGACTGCTTTCCATTCTGGCTTCTTATCCTTGAATGCCGATTGAAGATGAGCAAAAGCTCAACTTCTCCTTGTTGACCACCTTTGTAAACATGTCTGCAGGATTTTCACTTGTATGCACCTTTCCTAGCTTTAGTTGTCCCTCTTCCAAAAGAGTGCGTATGAAGTGATATCTCACCTCAATGTGCTTTGTCCTTGAATGAAAGGCTGAGTTCTTTGCAAGATAGATAGCGCTTTGGCTATCACTGTACAAGACACAATTGTCTTGTTTGAATTCAAGCTCTTCTAAGAATCTGTGAAGCCACAGAATTTCTTTGCTTGCCTCCGTCATTGCTACATACTCTGCTTCCGTGGTAGAAAGCGAAACCACTTTCTGCAGCTTTGAAGCCCAGCTTACTGCTGTGCCTCCAACCGTGAACACATAGCCAGTAGTGCTCCTTCGAGTATCTTTGTCACTTGCCATATCTGCATCAGCATACCCTTCTAGAAAAATATCAGTTCCTCCAAAATACAAAGCATTTGTTGTTGTCCCTTTTAGATACCTAAGTATCTACTTCACAGCTTGCCAATGCTCTTTACCTGGGTTGTCCATGAACCTACTCACAACTCCCACTGCATGTGCAATGTCTGGCCTTGTCCAGACCATAGCATACATTAGAGAACCTATCGCTGCAGCATATGGAACTTTAGACATATAGGCTATCTCCTTTTGTGTCTTTGGACACATATCCTTCGTTAGTTTAAAATGACCAGCCAAAGGTGTAGAAACTGGTTTTGCATTTTGCATTGCAAACCTTTCTAGTACCTTCTTGATGTAATCTTCTTGAGATAGCTTTATTGTCTTCTTCGTCCTGTCCCTTGATATTTTCATACCAAGTATCCTCCTTGCAGCACCTAAATCTTTCATTGAAAAAGATTTGGACAGCTCCTCTTTTAGGTCTTTGATGTCCTGCATGTTAGCACTTGCAATCAACATGTCATCAACATACAACATTAGGATGATGAATTTCCCATCTCCCAAATTCTTCGTGTAGACGCAGTGATCCGAGTTTCATCTTGTGAATCCATGATCCAACATCCATCGATCAAACTTCAAGTACCATTGTCTTGATGCTTGCTTTAAACCATACAAGCTCTTCTTTAATCTGCAAACCATTTTCTCCTTACCTTTTACTTCATACCCCTTTGGTTGAAGCATGTAGATTTCCTCCTCTAAGTCACCGTGAGGGAATGCCGTATTTACATCCATTTGCTCGAGATTTAGATCATGAGCAGCCACAAGGCTTAAGACAAGCCTAATTGAGTTCATTTTTACAACAGGAGAAAATATTTCATTGAAGTCAATACCTTTCTTTTGAGAAAAACCTTTTACCACAAGCCTAGACTTGTACCTTTTCTTCCCACCTTTTTCTTCCTTTAGCTTGTACACCCATTTGTTTTGAAGTGCCCGCTTACCTTTAGGCAACTCAACCAACTCCCATGTTTGGTTGCGATGTAGTGAGTCCATCTCCACTTGCATGCTCTTCGTCCATTCTTCTTTGGATTCATGTTGCATAGCTTCTTCATATGATTCCGGCTCTCCAGAATCTGAGATCAAGAGATGGTTGAAGGAAGGAACAAACCTTTCTGGAGGTCTACTTGCTCTTGTAGAGCTTCGGGGAATAGGTTGAGGCTCCTCATTTGGTTGACGTTGTTGCACATTGTCAACGTTTGCAGTCCTTGAGTCTTCACCGTCCTCAAGCTCCATGTACTCATCACCTGTTTCTTTTGTTTGTTTTCTTTCCAAGTAATCTTTGTACATATTTTGTTCGTTAAAAATTACATCCCTACTCCTTAAGATTTTACCATCTTCAGGATTCCATAGGCGATACCCAAAGTCTCCTTCTCCATAGCCAATGAAGAAACACTTTTTGGACTTTGCATCTAACTTTGATCTTAGGCTTCTATCTATGTGCATGAAAGCCTCACACCCAAACACTTTGAGAAATGCATAATTCACCGGTTTACCTGTCCATGCCTCTTCTGGAACTCCCCCATCCGATGCCGTTGAGGGTGACCGATTGATTAAGTACACAGACGTACTTACAGCTTCCGCCCAAAGCTCAAGCGGTAGGCCTGCATGTAGCCGCATGCTTCGTGCTCGTTCCATGATTGTCCTTTTCATCCTTTCCGAAATCCCATTTTGTTGAGGTGTCCTTGGGGTTGTCCTTTGCCTCCGAATGCCATTGCTAGCACAAAAGCTTTCAAAAGCTTGGCTGCAATATTCGCTTCCATTGTCGGATCTGAGGCATGTAACCTTGGTACCTGTTTCATTCTCCACAATGGCTTTCCACCTTTGAAATATGGAAAATACACCGGATTTATTCTTCATGACATAAACCCATGTTTTTCTAGTCGCATCGTCTATGAATGTTACATAGTACAATGAGCCACCAAGTGATGGTGTACTTGCAGGACCCCAAACATCAGAATGAACCAACTCAAGTTTTTTATTTTTTCTTTCATTTCCTAATTTTGAAATTTTACCCTCTTTTGTTTACCATAAACACAATCTTCACAGAACTCTAAGTCCACTTCTTTCAAACCTGGTAGAAGCTTCTTTGTTTGAAGGATTTGCATTCGTTTGGCACTCATATGCCCAAGTCGGTAGTGCCACACCGCACTGTCAACTTCTGTAGTTGCTGCACAAGCTGAAGGTTGCGTGCTAACAGTACACAAGTAAAGTGTACCGACTTTTTCACCCTTGGCAACCACCAAAGATCCCTTTGAGATCTTCCACCGTTTGTTTCCGAATGCAATGTTGTGACCTTCATCGTCCAATTGTCCTGTAGAGATCAAATTTTTGCGAAGAGAAGGAACATGCCTAACATCTTTAAGCTTCCATTCATTTCCGTTAGCAGTTTTGACAGAAACTGTATCTTTGCCGACAATCTCACAAGCTTCATCATCTCCCAAGTATACATACCCAAAATTACCTTTGGTGTAGTCTTGGAAATGTTGCTTGTGTGGTGTTGCATGGAATGAAGCCCCGGAATCTACTATCCAGGAATTAGACACATTGTCTAATAGGAGAATTAGAGCATCTTGCTCTACTTTACCTGCCACATTGGCCTCCGATGTTGGCTTGTTGTCTTGAGACTTTGTCTCCTTCTTCTTCTTGGACCAGCAATCCTTCTTGACGTGGCCCTTCTTGCCGCAGTTCCAACATTCAAGAAGTGACTTTGTGCGTGACTTGCTCCGCCTTGAACGATCACGACCCTTTTGGTTTTTGAACCTCTCCTTAAGCCTTCCTCTTCTTTCTACTGACAGTGCAGCACTTGATGATTCTCCTATGCTTCTCCTTCTCATTTCCTCGCTTAGGAGAACACCCACAACATCATCAAACTTAAGAGTATTTGTGCTAGAGATAGAATTACTTACAGCCATCACAAGGCTGTCCCAACTATCCGGTAGAGATGATAGTATAAGGAGAGCTCGCACTTCGTCATCGAAATTGATTTTCACTGATCGAAGTTGACTTATGTTTGTGTTAAAGTCATTTAGGTGTTCTGCAACTGAACCATTCTCTGCCATCTTTAGATTGAACAAGCGCTTCATAAGAAATACCTTATTGGATGCTGATGGTTTCTCGTAGAAGTCGTCAAGTGACTTCATCAAGTCCTCCGTGGTCTTCATCTCCGAAACATTGAAGGCCACCGTTGACGCTAAGCTTAACCGGATTGTTCCCAGTGCCTTTCGATCAAGGACAATCCATGCTTCATCTGCCATTGTTGCGGGCTTCTTCGCAAGAACGCCTAGTGGAAAATAGAGGTCCTTCTGGTAGAGATAGTCTTCAATTTGCATCTTCCAATGTTGGTAGTTTTTACCGTTGAACTTCTCAATCTTGAGCTTCCCTTCCTCCGCCATAACTCCCACTTAATTCAATGAATCCTTTCCTTGAGATAATTTAGCTACGAACAAACCTTGCTCTGATACCAGGTGTTAGGAAATAAGACGTAGCTAAATAGATAATTGAGTAGATTACTTAATGGAGAGAGACAGATTTATATACACAAGATTATAGAGTAGAGAGAGAGAGAGAGAGAGAGAGAGAGTACACACGATATACGTGGTTCACCCAATGTGGGCTACGTCCACGGGAAAGAAGCCACTCAATGGCTTTAGTACTTCAAAACAAGAAGTAGTTTACAAAGGGATTATACCCTTAATGGAGCTCCCGCCTTGCTTCACTCTCACCACCTCACACTCACCTTGTTGCATCAACTTCACACTATGAAATGTGTGTAGAAATGGCCTCCTTTTATAGGCCAAAAGGGCTGCCCTCTCTTATGAGAGACAGCCATGTGTAGCCGCCCTTGTGCGAATAAGTCCAAATCGGCCCCTCCAATCCGCCCATGTGTGGCCGCCCTTGAGAAGACAAGTCCGCTTTTGAATTCGGCCACCGGCCACCGGCCATTGACTTCCGGCCACCGGCCAACCGACTGGTTGTTTTTCGGCCGCCGTCCGGCCATAATATTCCGGCGAAAAAAAAGTCTCGGGGGCCTTCGCCCCCGAGGCCTTTAAAGTTGCCCCTGATTCTTGTCCGTGAAAATTTTGGTTTCCGGTGAGTGATTTTCCTTCATGCATGATGGCTTCTCCTCATAATGGGGGCCTTACAAATGTGCGCTTTTACCACAGAAAATTAAAAGGGTAAATCAAGCTCCATACTTAACAGTTTATTGAACCTGTCTACTATCGTCCATATTCCCGTATTCCCATGGATAGACTTAGGCAATTCAAAGATAAAATCCATGGATATGCTCTCCCATGGTGAATTAGGGATTGGCAATGGTTGAAGCAATCCATGTTGCTTCCCTCTATCAAACTCGTCTTTTGGCATACCACACATTTAGAAACATACTCTTGTATGTTTGCTTTCATAGTAGGCCAATAGAAATATGTTTCAATCCCTTTTTGGGTAGCTTGAATCCCTCTATGCCCCGCATAAGGAGGAGCATGAGATTCATATATTACTTTCTCATGTAGTGAGTTAGTAACGCATAATCTATTGCCATAGAGAACATAACCATCTTGTAAAGTAAATAGTTCCTCTTTCTTCCCTAGTGCAAGGACTAAAATCACATCTCTAAAATCGAGATCAATAGCGTACTCATCTATCATAGAAGATAGATCATTGTGAGTTGTTATGGAAACCGCATTCTCACTCTCGGCCGTCTTGAGAGTGCATTGACTGCTTGATTATGCTTGCCAACAATGTGAGCAATATGAAAATGAAATTGCAAAAGGAAATTTTCCCACCTCATTTGTTTGTCGGAGAGCTTGGTCTGCGTCATGAAGTACTTAAGGCTTTGGTGATCCGTTCGCAGAATGAAAGGAGTCCCCAATAAATAGTGCTTCCATGAGTCTAAGGCATGTAGAATTGTGAGGAGTTCCTTTTCATATATGACTAGAGCTTGCTCAACAAGGTCGAGCCTTTGACTTTCATAGGCTATGGCATGCCCTTCTTGGAGAAAAATAGCTCCAAGGCAATCACCACAAGCGTCACATTGGACCTCAAATGGCTTTGAGAGATCCGGCAGTGTAAGCACAGGTTGAGAGATAAGCTTTTCAAAAGCATTGTTCTCCTTGGCAGACCATGTATACCTAACGTTTTTCTTTGTTAGGTCATGTAATGGTCCCACGATTTATGAGAACTTTTCTATGAAGCGTCTATAGTATGTACACATACCTATAAAGCTTCTTAGTTCATGAGGATTCCTTGGTTTAGGCCATCCTTTTATTACCTCTAACTTTGATGGATCCATTTGGATGCCATCTTGAGAGATAATGTGACCTAAATACTAAATCTCTTGCAAGAAAAAATCATTGGTCTTTCGATTAACATAAAGTTTATTCTCTCTTAAGACTTGAAATATTACCTAGAGGTGTTGCTTGTGTTCGTCTAGTGAATTAGAGTAGATGATGATATCATCAAAGAACACTCCAGTAAAGGTTCAGTGAGGCCTGAATAGCTTCTCCATCAAGTGGTTAAATGTGGCTGGTGCATTGGTCAATCCAAAAGACATGACAATGTATTCGTAAAGACCAAACTAGTGCAAAATGCGGTCTTTACAATGCCTTGATCAATTATTTGGTGATAGCCACTTTTTAGGTCAATCCTACTGAAGTAGGTGGACCCCTTGTAGCTTATCAAATAGGTCTTCTACCTGTGGAACGGCAAAATACCACTGGTGAGCAAAATGGAGATGAGCTAGGCCTAACTATGCCCTTCTCAACTAACATATGTACTTGCCGCATAATCTCCTCTTGTTGATCTTGAGAAACTCTATAAGGAGGTTTATTAGGCAGTGAACTTCCTGGAAGAAGCTCAATTTCATGGTCATCATTGCCTCGTTTAGGAGGTAGTTCACGAGGGATGTCGTCAATAAAGACATCTTGAAACCCCTTGAGAAAATTGGATAAATCTAATTCCTTATGATTGTTTATATTTTCTTTTGCTAAAGCATTAGGTTCATTTTGTGAATCTTTAACAAAAATCATGTACACGGAAATAGAGCTCTTTAAGCTTGCATATGTACAATGGGTATGGTGTTACCCATTTCCTAGCATCTGTGTACATATCTTTTTCCCTGTACTTAAAGTAGATTTTCCTTTCAGGGAATTTAACATTAGCAGCCATGCGATCAAACCATGGTGCCCCTAGGATTACATCCTCGTGCTTGAGAGGAGAGATAAAGAAGTCCTCTTTGTCCACATAGCTTTGGATATGGAGCCTCAATTTCCTGATTAAGGGAGTGACTGAAGCTTCTTGCCCCTTGAAAGCACCATCTACGGGTAGGACATCTCCCATCTCATAGGCTTGGATGCCTAGCTTGGTGGCCAACTCTGTGGATATAAAATTGTGAGTAGAATGAGGCTCAAAGAGAATAAAAGCATCATGTTTTCTTACCTTTCTCCAAGCATGGCATAGAGGATATCCTTTGTGGTGAGCTTCCTCTTCTTGGATTTCGACCAAGTTATCTCTAGGAGGCTCATGGTGGGTGTTCTTTTGGGGACAAGCGCGGTATGCATGCCCTTTCTCGCCGCACTTGAAACAATGGTTATCCTTGTGATAATTTTCAAGCTCTTTAGGAGAGAGTTTATTTTTGCCTTTGTAAATTCCCTTCTCCTTAGCTTTGTTGTTATTGGAACTACCCTTGTGAGATTTTTGGACATTGTCCTTCCCCTTAGTCTCATTGGAACCCTTGTTTTCCGTGGGCTTAGAATTTCTCTTAGCCCCTGTTTGGAAATTGATTCGAGAAGCCACCATAGTATGGTGTATAACCGCCGATATGGTGCGTGGCCTTTGGGAGTTGACGTATTCGCCATTTCTTCAGTTAAACCCGCACAAAATTGTTGTTTTTGCTCTCCATAATCCATCTTTTTGAGGACAGTGGCTTTGAGATGTATATCCCAAAACTTGTCTACATATTTATGAATGGATTTGCAGGGAGAGAGCTTCAAGATTCACCATTCGGTGAGTACTTTGTCTTTGGCATCGGTGGCCAAAAACTGCTTCATGATGGAAGCTCTTAAAGATTTCCATGTTTGTGGAGCTTCACCATTGGCCCGTATGCTAGACCACCATTGCCTGGTGGACTTTTGAAAGTGCATGGCTATATGGTGTAGCTTAGAGGACTCCGTGAAGCCCTCATCTCCAAATGCCGCATCGAATTGTTGGATAAAGGCCAAGATGTTGTCCATAGCACCAAAGGTGCCATTGGTAAGGAAAGAGATGCTCTTTTCTCCCTCTTTGAACTTCTTGAGCTTGGATGACTTCTTGAGCTTGGACGACTTCTTGAGCTTGGACGACCTCTTCCATGTGGCATAGGATTTCCTATGGCGTCTTCTTTTTTATGGTTCAAAAGTTGAACCATCGCTTTCTTCAGAAGATGAAGAATTTGAGGAAGATGGAGAAGAGGATGACCTCTTTCGTGTCTTTTCTTGCCATGGTTCTCTTTGTCCACACCATCACTTTCTTCATAAGAGGAAGAGGATGAAGAATATGGAGAAGAGGGTGACCTCTTTCTCGCATTTTTCTTCTCTTGCCTTTTGTCATCCGTCTTTGAATTATGGTGTGGAGAAGTGTGCGATGGTCTTCTCTGTTTAGGAGGTGATGGAGAGCATTTAGCCCACCGTCTTCATGGAGCCATCTCCGTCGAGGTGGCAGGAGAATGATTTCTTTCTCGTTCCTATGGTGGGGGCTCTTGAGTTCTCCTTTGGAAAGGAGATGCATCATCAAGAAGAAAATTTTTGAGTCCTTCGTATGAATCCTCTTCTTCTTTTTGAATCGAAGAGAGGCCTCTTTCGGGAGTCTCGCAAGGGGGCTTTCTAGGTACTCTCTCATCATGGTGGGGAGTTTGGAGAATCCCCGGCATGAGCACGAAGCTGTTGTTGCACTTCACTTTGGAGGGATGGATTGCCCATGGCTTGTTAAAGCCTAGAAACAAGGAAGTAAACAAGCATAGGGGCATCATTAGTAGCCTACTCATTAGCAAAATCAAAGCTATCAACATTAATTTCACTCTCTTTACTATTGTCATCCATTATAACAACTTTTAGGTGCAAACTTTTTTAGGTGTACTTTGGCACTTCAAGCCCTAGTTGCTGCTCCTCTTTACCCCTTTAGAAAAGCACTCAAGCTATTGTACCCCTGGCTTGAATACCATTAATTGCAAGGAAGATTAGAGAGGGTCTTTCAACACCAAAACAGCACCAGCTCCTGTCAAGCTTCTAATAGCCCAACCATTTATAGCTAGCTTGAGGACCTCCCTTCTTGAGCAAGAAAAGAGAAACCTCGTTCTCTGCTACCAATGTAGCATTTAATGGCCTAGTAACTTGTGTGTAGCGGAAAATAGCATGAACATAGTGAGCATTTCATTAGAATAGATTCCTAATGAGCATAACAAGAGTGCTTGGGTGGAGAGAGCAACAAAAAGCATAACACCTAGTTAGATATGCATGAAAAATACTTCAATAGAGAGAGAAATTAAACTATTGACAACAGTTGAGGGCCGGATTTACATAGATCCGGTCCCCCCTCCAAAAGGCTTTGTATTATAGGTTTCCCCCATCAAGGGAGACATTTTACAATACAATTCTTTGTGTTCCTTCAATAACTAGCTAGTGCAATGAAGATGGAAGCTTCAAGCATTGAGCCCTCACAGTCTCATACCCAAGACCTCACACACCTTCAAAGATGGTGAGAGCTAGCGGGGTATGAGAGTAGATTGAGAGGAAGGAGTAGTCTTACAAGAAAGATGTACATCTCCTCACATAATCACTCCTATTAGCATATCATAGCTTAGTAATTAGCATGGTAGAGGAGATGAGCATGCATTGAAGCTTGGCTCTTGGTTGGATTTCCATCACAAAGCCAAGAGTAATTGGTGTAGGCCTCCCTTCTCCAAGCTTGGAGTAGATGATAAGCTTTTCATTAAAGCTTGAGAAGGAGAGAGAAAGAGTCTTCTTACTCCACACATGAGATAGTGTCAGTGTGTGTGGAATAATGCCTTTGAAAAATCAGCCCCCTCTCTCTCTTGGTCGACCCCTCTTGCTAATTCCTCTTGCTCGCTTACCATTGGACCCCTCCAGGCTTAGCCAATAGGATTTAAGGAGCATAAGTGATAGTCTTCTGACATGTGTCCCCGTTTCCCCTTTTGTGAGAGCTTTAGGTAATTAATCAATGCAACTAAACTCTCATTGGACCCCTTTTGTCTCCTGGCCAATAGGAATGAGGCAAGCCATTGGGCTGCTGAATGCTCATTGGACCCCTTCGGAGACTATCCAATAGTCTTCTAGAGAGCTTAATTCTTATTGGTACTTTTATCAAGTGTTTTTAAATTAATTAAACTATATTTAATCTAGCCTAATTCTCATTGGTCCACCTCCATGGCCATCCAATAGGATTTTGAGTGCACCTTGTGGGCATCTGGGCTAGGGAGCTGACATGTGTCCCTCATTCCATTTGTGTAAAGGAAGCTTGTGAGTGTGTGTTTCTCTCTCATCCTCTCTCATTCCCTTTGTGTAAAGGAAGCTTGTGAGTGTGTGTGTGTGTTTCTCTCTCATCCCCTACTTACAGGGCTCGCCCCTTCCTATGTAGAAATCATGAAGACTTTTTTGTACACACATAAAGCATCCAATTTTTCTAAGCTTGACCATTGGACTCAACCTTTGAATTTTGGAACCTTAGCATTTTGGAAGTCTTAATGGGCTGAACCTTAGGGTCTTTAAATCCCATTGTTGCACATTTCTCTTTTGTAGATGGCCCCCCTTTTGGATCCCTATTTTCCCTCCTTTGGATCCCTATTGTGGCCAATCTGCAAGCTTAACCAATATTCTAGCTTTTTCTCCCCTGGTACTTCCCCATATTAAATGATTCGTTTAACATGAGAAAATCATTTAGGAGAATTAGATATTAGTTATTATGACATACATGAAGTTAAGTTCAAAGAGAATAAATGACAATGAGTGCTAAATTAATTTTCAACTAAAAGAGAACTTTAAAAAAACAATTAATAAACATTTAAAAGTACTACAAAATAAAGTATCCATAAAAAAATAAAAATCTTCATTAAAAAACTCAAAAGGCTAAAAAATGGAATAATGGATAGCTAAGGGTAGAGGGGGTGGTTTGTACCCCCCCCCCTCTTCCCTTGCAACCTCAGATTTACATGTATTCATTTGAAATGACCAGTCACAGTAATATGCGCGGTAATAGGCGTGATAATATCTGCAATAATGCTTGGCGCCTAAAATAGGCAAGGAGGCAGAGTATACCGCGTTTTTGCTGCATACTCTGCTCTCCTTCCTCTCCGCCATCACTCCCTCTCCAAGCTCCCCCCCACCTCTCCTTACTGCATCTCAAGCACAACATGAATACATACACACACGCGCGTTCGGGTCAAGGAGGAGTTCGTCAAAGGGGGTTTTTTGCGTTTGTCATTGGAAGCTCAACCTAGCCGGCAACCACGCTACAACAAAAGGTAAACACAAAACAATGCTCCTCCCCCCTCTTTTCCTATTGTTTTCTACTACACACACACACACACACACACACACACACACAAGCACAAGCACACACACATGCATAAACCCTAAAAAATAGTAAAAGTAGAGATATCATGACATACCTTGTTCATTTCCCAAATGGTTGCGCTGTTGAAATGTCTCTTTGTGCGTGGTAGAGAAGAGATGCTTGTTTGGAAATGGTTGCGTTGCTCGGCTTGTTAGATTTGCAAATGTTAAAAATGTTAGGTTTGTTAGCGATAGTGAATGTTAAATAGAAATGTTAAGTTTGTTAGATAGAAATGTTACATAGAAATAGAGAGAGAGAGAGAGAGAGAGAGAGAGAGAGAGAGAGGGAGGGAGGGATATATATATATATATATATATATATATATATATATATATATATATATATATATATATATATATATAGAGAGAGAGAGAGAGAGAGAGAGAGAGAGAGAGAGAGAGAGGAGTTTCATTCTCCGAGCAAATGTTTTTGAGCGATATCAAAACCGAGCAAAAATCAATGATATACATCATCAAAATACAAATAATACACGTGAAAATTCTTAGGACAAATGTAATGCAAACTAAGGGTTACACGTTCCTACCTAGGAAGATATTTGAAATATGTGTGGCCCATATAAACAATATGGATGCCTTATCTTTATCAATTACCAAGGGGATTCACTAGCACTACTAGGGAGATTCCCCTATTGTACACTCATGTGTAACTATACCATAGTCCTTAGTGAATACCCCCGAGATCAATTCATTTTTTGATAAAGTGTTCTCAACTCTACCTTTTGTAATTATTAAAACAACTGAATCTTTCTCATATGTACTTAGAACTCATGCACCAAATCGAACAAGCCAAATGCTTGCAAAAATACTTAATATACAAGGTGCATTTGTAAGCTGTGTCTTAAGTTTTGAGTAAAGAAAAAGGTACATGCTTATCTTCTATATTACATAGGAGAATCACAACCCTTAGCCTGGGAGCAATTATCACAACCCATCCCATGCAAGTGGTGCTACTAGCTAGCCACAAATAGATATATTGCAACTAGTAGCAATAGTGCCACTACATAATCACTAAATAATGATTAGGATTAGCCCCTAGTTATTTGAGAAATCAATGCCAAAAATAATATTTATGAAAAATAATCAAACCTTGAGATTTGTACCATTGCTACATAGTGACATATTGGATTAAGTAGAAATATTTTACTCTATACCTAAGCTTTCAATTAGTGACCTTAATATAGCCCCAATGTTTTCTCTAAAACCAACTTTAAAACAAGCTGATCAAGAGCATTCCATGAGAACATGCCCTGACAGGAAACGTATTTACTTCCACACTAGTGTGGATACCATCATAGTAGCATAAGAAACAAAAGATTATGCTCTTTAATTAATGGTAGCCATTACAATATTTAGCATTTGTCACACTTTGAGCCTCCCTCTCAACAAATTACTTGTAATTGTTCATGACAGCATTGTGGACGGCTACATGCACTAGTAAGAGCATATCTCATGAACATAAAGATGTAGCTTGGTCATCCCTAAGGTACCGTAGGGTTAACTGATCATTTTCGCATTTCTATCGATACAAGTGACCTTGCCATCGACGGATTATAGGTCAAGGTTGACGGCTAGCAAGGTAGTAATGAGGCTAATTTTGGCTCAGGATGACAAACAAATGGAGAGCTTGATTCCGGCTCAGGAGGACAAGCTGATGGCCAGTAAGCTAGTAATGAATGTGGGGGCGAAAGGTGGAAAAATTGGGCAAAAAGCAGTGGAGAGAAGGTCCATGACTATGCGTTTGTCCTTGATGATGGGTTGATGGCCTCACTGTAAATATATTTTTTTAACTTAGTGGCGTAATTGTAATCTATTGGATGTGTAGCCATGCCCATGTTGCACCACCTAGGCTAGGTTGGGCAAGGTACATGTGGCTGCAACCAAGGGTGTAGCCCTCGGACAACAGTCCTACCACAATGACGAGCTCTTTTCACGACCCTCCCCAACAACTATTGACTCGCCCCATCCAATGTAATCATGAGACTTCATGGCTCCCGACAAACACGACAGGCAGGCTGCATAGTGGGTGCAGGCGACCAGCTAGTCCATATCTTTTTGTAAACTAGAACCCACGTGTGTTGTTCAGTTGAGTTTGAGAACGTTTCAATTTTAATAAATTAAAATTTTCATTTGCATTCTCTTCAAGAGAAATCTCTAGAGAAAGCTCATGATGTTTTTGGATTTTGAACCCACACCTTGCCATACAATCTGTCCTCGCAGCTCTTAGTTGTCAAGCCCTCAAGTTCTACCCGTTGTCAGGAGTTTTCTGGAGCAAGGGATTGCGCATATGTATATACACATGCATGGTGCATCAAATGAAGAATTGCCCATTTTCCAGAGCCAGGTGGTTATGTGGGGCCCACATGTGTACAGGTAGGACAGGGTGTACATAGTGCATCGATTTTCACTATTACCAGTACCACTGTGTTTTTTCTACAATAATGAGGAGTTGGTAGCACGTAAAACTTCTTGAGGAAGCTATCCGCGAGCCGACGACATGAGGTAAGCAGGTGCGTCAGATGGCATCTAGTGGCGTTAGGAGGGCGAACGAGGTCAATATTTGCACGTGGATGAGGACGAACACAACGTGGGTGTTTTCTTGTGAGAGTTATGCAGAAAGGTCATCATTAGGAACACTTTTTGGGGCCACTTCACGTGGTGACGAGATGCATTATTGGAAAAAAGCTGAGTGCCAGGTGTGCGGATGATGCAAAAAGGTGACAACTATGCACTGCGAGGTCAGTTTTTGGCCTGTTCGGGGTCCGTTTGAGGTCATCTAAAAGGCCAAGGGTGCCCAACTAATAAAGCTAAGTGTGGGAACTGAAAAAAGAGAGAGAAGACCAGAAAAAACGTGGAGAAGAAAGGAGGAACAGCCGCAGGTGTGTTTTTGCTCATTTTGGAGCCTGTTTTGGCCGTAAACTGCTCATCCGAGGTCGGATTTGAGCACTTTGACATTGTAGACTGGGGTTTTGGGCTGTTCCGGACGCGATGGCGCTGTCTATTTTGCCAAATTCCTCACTCTTTTCTTGCTGTTTTTCTGTGTAAGTTTCTCCTATGAGCGAAGTTTCTGCTCTAGTTTGTGATTGTATCTGGTATCTTTTACCCATATTGTGTGAGCTGTTTGCCCCATTGGTGTTGGCCCAAGCTCATTTGTATCTAAACATCAGAAATTCTCCTCTTTTGAGCTGAGTTTTTTGGGTGTGTGTGTGTGTGTCTGTGTGGAGTGGGCAAGTGGATAGTTTCTCTCCTCTCACTCCAGAGGTGTGTTCCCTGTCTCGGCCAGGTGTGTTGTGTAAGCCGAGTGGTGCCCCATAGTGTGTGTGTGTGTATCTTCCCAAGAGTGTGTGTCGGGTCATTATAGAGGCGCTGTGTGTGTTTTCATCCCGCTCACATTCTTTTGGCGCCCCCACGGAGGATCTTCTTCGAGTACCTTCTGCTTCGAGCTTCGAGCTTCGAGCTTCGAACTTCGGGATTATAGGTTGCAGGTTGTAGATTACAGGTTATAGGTTACAGGGACAGGTACAGGTCCAGGTGATTCACACAAGTACAGGTAGCTGGAGTACAGTGATATACTAGCAGTGATGTCACTTGCAGTTGTTGTGGGAATGCATCACTTGGCGCCTATTTGAGCGCATTGTCTGCTGGATTGTACGTTACTTGTGGAAACTGCCATTGTACGCATTTGTGGAGCCATACTTGGTTGTATTTGGCAGTCCCAGCCATTTCTGAGACTTGGTCTGGAAGATAGTCATTTCTGAGACTTGACTATATGCGATTTGCATTAGCCTTCGTGTGAGGGTCGATAGCGTGAGGTTTTTATTGAGCTGGGGGATTCTCAAATGTGGAGATCCTTTCGGTGATACAGGTAGCTGGAGCACCGTTTTTGTGACCTCGCCATAGGCTATGTACTAGTGAGTCCTACTTGATGCTCGGGTTCTATTGTTGACAGTTTATGCATACATAGACAGTCTATATTTTGGGTTCCTACTGCTCTACTTCTGGGGAAACTCTGTCAAAATTTTCTCAAGTTATGATGGCTAGTTTTTTGGTATTTTGAGCCATTTATGTTGTTATGCTGCTGAAATTTGGGCAAAAAATCAGAGGTTGAGTCAGGTGTGCCTTCTTGGGAGCTTCATGGTTGGCTTTAATGGATGATCAAAATGGCCCTCAGTTCACTCCTTTTCATTTAACTCAAAGAATTCAGATTAATGTTCATGTGTCCAGGAAGATCTTTTTCCAGTAGCGCATAGTCTTTATGTTTGGGCCAAGAAGATTGAGAGAGATCCTGGAATGTCCTTTGCCTGTTGTCATTCCGATGATCAACTATGAAAACTCATTTGATGTGCATGTGTTTGTCCTTATCTAAAGTTGAGCTCCATTGAAGTTTCTGGGGATTGGGAAGTGAAAAGTTTTGGGTTCTTGCACGTGTGTTCAAAGGGATTCTCAAAGCATTGTAACTTGGGTAACCATGGCATTCTCTTATCCGGAATTTCATGGAAGAAGTGGTGAAGATGCGGAAGACTTTCTGGAGCAAGTCGAGGTGGCATGCATAAGCAACAATATGTGTGATGAGGACAAGATTTTGAGGCTATTTGGATTGCTTTTGAAAGATGAGGCCCGTGTTTGGTTCATGGATTTGGAAGCTAAAGAAGCAGTGGCTTCTTCTTATGGTTTGAGTCTTGACAAGTTTATAGAAGCTTTTTTAGAGCGTTTCCAGGTTTTTGAAGATGCAAATGCAGTATGGAATGAGCTCAATGCTCTTAAGGAAGGTTCTTGTCAAGGTGTTGATGCCTATGTACAAGTTTTTACAGATTTATGGACTCGTTGGTGTGTTTCTCTTAAGGATGAGACCCCCCCTTATTCATTGAAGAAAAGTTTTTTTGTTGATGGTTTGTCACCTTGGTTGCGGTTCGAGGTTGAGTTGAAGAGGCCCGAGTCTTTTGAAGATGCAGTATGCATTGCAAAGCACAAGGAATGGAAGTTTAAGCGTCTTGAGGAACATGGTATCAGTACAGGTATGCATGTGCAAGATGGATTTGGCATGGAAGATGAAGTTAAGCCTAAGCAGGTGAAAAGTAGCCTATCCTATGATGTTTCTCGTTTCTTCCCAAGGTCTATTGTGAAGCGTAAAGAGGTCTTGCAGGTTGACAGGTTTCTGGAAGAGCCTAAAGAGGTGAGTAATGCTTTGGATACAGGATTGAAAAGTCTTGAAGAGGATGCATTGGCTACTTGTGTACCTTGTGATTCTGGGTGTGAGTGTGAGATTGAGGTTATTGATGATGAGCACGTATCTTTGGATACTAGTTCCTTGGAAATTAGGGAAGAGGGCAAGGTTGAGAGCCATTTTGTGGATTGGTTGGATGTGGAGCCTATTTTGAAGCCATATTTTGATGTATGTGCAGTGATTGAACCGATTTGTGAGCATGATTGTGGTTTAGAGCAGGGATCTATATTCTTGGAGACTGATGAACCCATGCTAGAATCTATGGATAGTGGTGATAGCCATGATTATGATGTGGATGAAGTTATGTGTGATGATGAGTATGCTTATGATGATGAGAAGGGGTTGGCATATGAGTCCAATCTCAGCTATGTGGATGCCTATGCTAGGGATATGTGTGCTGCGGGGATACTTTTGTGCTTTGGATATCAACAACTTTACCTTCACACAATGCTTTTAGCTACTTGGGTGCATGATTTACAGGTTGTTGCTATGGCTAATGAAGCCAAGATGCCAGGTGATGAGTCACTTGAATTGTCTCTATCGGTTGGGTTGAATGTGGCATGCAATATTTATGCTTTTGGCACTCCAGACCGGGTGGATGTGTTAGTTGGATATGCCTATGGTGCATTTTGGTTGATTGTTGACAAATGTAGGTGTGGTGTTATGATGCTTCTTGTGAATCAGGCGATATGCCTTTGGCCTTTTGATCCAGGTGGAATGAGCATCTACTAGTGCTGCTGCTGAGCATGAATGCTCTAGCAGGCTAGGGGGTGGGCAAATTATGTCAGGAGTTTTTTGGAGCAAGGGATTGCGCATATGTATATACACATGCATGGTGCATCAAATGAAGAATTGCCCATTTTCCAGAGCCAGGTGGTTATGTGGGGCCCACATGTGTACAGGTAGGACAGGGTGTACATAGTGCA